>NW_024962252.1:76598022-76712340 GCF_019238085.1 Lagopus leucura | reverse complement strand
CTGTTGCTCTGTTAAAACAAAAACAACTCCAACAATTTTCTTAAGTTGCTGTTTGTTTTTCCAGTTTGCAGAATGCCATGAGCAAGGGTGACCACTGCTCAGAGAGGCCTGAAGTGTTCTATGATGTTTTGAATCCCATGAAACCATACCAGAGGGGATAAATTTTTTGGTGAGTGTGAACTTGCTAGTGTAATTCCATCCTGTCCATGCTGCTGGACTGAAAATGAAGGTCACAAATATTCTATAACAACTGCCAATGTCTGGTTGTTTCGTTATCAGGATTTCAACAGAACTTCATTTTTACAGGACTAGTGCATTTTATGGAATGGGATATATTTTTAATGTAATATTTGCAATATATTTTAGTATTACAATATTGCCTGACAACGATGACCAAAACAAAAATACCATATGGAAAAGTGCCAGCCAATGCACTTTGAACAAAAGCTGTTCATACTGAACAGGGCAGCATGTGGTTGGGTTGTTTTACATATAGATTATGTTAAGGCAGTCTGCAAAACTGTAGATGTTTAAAATCCTGATGTAAAAATTAAGAGAGAAAATTACGTTATTGAAACACTGAGACACTGGTTTAATATCTTTAGAAATTCTTTCCTACAGAAGTAAATTCTTTATTCATGTCCATTTCTATAAGACTTCCTGTTTATTTATATGTCCCCTTTGAGTGGGTAGAGGTTTTTAGGGTTTGGTATGAGGGGTTTTGAAAGAAGCTGTTTCCACATCATGCATAACAGCATGGTTGGAAGGACAATTACTGCAAGTTCTTCAATTTTTGGGTGTCTAATCCACAAAGGCAGTAGAAACTGTTATTGCTCCCCATGTGCTTTGTCACTTGAGAATTGGGCTGTTCTTGGATTTTGATTTTTCCAGCCTATCAGCATTAAACTATCATTCCTTTGGCACATACATGGAATTCTGATCTCAAATGGTGTGCTTGCATGTAGTATTTTCTTACTATGAACAACTTCAGATGAAATACTACTAGATTGTTGAATAATTATATGCAATTGTGGGACCAATTAATTGGGTGACTTTAAATCCTTTGAGTGATGAATATTGAGATTTGATACAGTATGTTCCTCCTATGAGAGTACTCAGCAGTTCTTAAGTCAGAGATTGTTGGGAATATAACAAAGCATCTGACAAAATCAGGTTTTCATATTAAAAAAAAACAAACAAAAAAAACCACAAATTCACTCCTCAAAAAGACTTTTTAAAAAGAACATCAGTGTCAGTTGAACATTACTGGTCATGTGTGCAGCTGGATAAAGTAAATTCTTCTCAACTGTGGTACGCAGATCATGAGGGAACTGGTAGTACCAAAAGCAAATGATTTCATTTTCTTTAACTGAGCTTTCTCAAAGCAATGTGAGTTAACAGATTGTGAGGTGACTGCATGTGGAAAAGGAAATAAAATGAAAGCAGATTAGTGGGTTAACTTGGTATGCCCAAGTTTCAGGCCAACACCTTTCGCAAGCAAATAATGAGAAGGGCTTATCTGAAGCAATTACTTCTTTGTCCTCAAAGGAGAAAGTGATAGAACAGAAGGGGAGGAAGGAAGGAAAGAAAGAAAAGCAGAAGAAAATGATCATTTCTGTACTATTCGCAGATATGCTTACTGTCAAATCTATCATTGTAGTGGTGACATGAGTTCATTACAAATAGTGGCAAAGAATGCAGAAAATGATGAGTTTTGACCCTAAAGGTTGAAATACTCACAGGTTTAGTGTTTTGAGCAAGGCGATGATCCAAAGCCTGTAAAACCAGAAGAAAAACAGCCTTTGGCTGCAGTGGGCATTGCATCAGGCTTTCATATGACTAACCATCAGCAGACTTCATTAAGCCAAGGAGGAATAAGACACACTACGTGTTTGCAACTTTTCCTTCTGTTGAGGAGACATTCCCACTACTGAATGCAATGGAGATGTCCTCACGCAACTGGTGGAAAGGGATCTATCTGTGCTTTGCAACTGCTGCTTCTCGCTAAGCCATCACAAGAGAGAGAATTAGTAGAGACTCCATTGTCACATACCCCAAGTCTGAACTCTAATTTATATTTAAACAAGCACAGGAAAGAGCTGAGAGACTCTAAGACCCCAGTGAACTGGGGATCACTTGTTCTAAATTGGAAGGCAAATGTTTGAAGATCAGATTACAAGTGTCTACCAGCATGTTTTCACTGTGTGGTGGGTCAGCTGGAGTTCAGGCTCTGCAAATACCAAGGAGGTGGCTCCAGAGCAGTAAGCACTCCTTAGCACCGGTGGTTCGAACTGGGGAAGGATTTCATAACGTATCCGTAAGCCAAAGCTTCTTCAACTGTTAATTTAATAAAGAAGAGTGAACCACTGAGTAAGTCTCTGGAAGATAGACTAAATCAGACTAATTTGTTATATAATCCCTTTTTAATGTGAAGAATTAAGGTGACGGCAAGATGGCTGTGTTTAATACTTTGAATAATTACTGGCAGTTATTGACATTGAAGATGGGAGAGAGCAAGTTAATTTCTACTTGTTGTTTTCAACACGTGCCAAACTCTTACTTCACACCAGCAAGGAAAGGCTAGAAGTTGTGTATTCCATATGCATGAAGTAACAGTTGGCACAAATCACTGAGGGGAGAAAAATAAGAACCACTAAAGCCCAGCAACCCAAACTGTCACTCGCTGACAAATTTTTGACTCTCACTGCTGAAGAAAAAATAACATAAAGACTTCATGTAGAATATTCCACCTACGTAAACCCAGGTTTCTGATCTTCTTTGAGGTAACTGTTTTGCTGAGGAAGCAACGATAGCTTCAGGTGTCCAACCTCTTCCTTTCCTGTCTTGGGGAAGACCATCATGGCCAGTCCCAGAGTGGGATGGGAATGAAGCAGCAGAGGCTAATGAGCATGCCTTTCATCAACTGAAGGCATGAAATAACTATTTTCCATTGCTAGGAATGGAGGTGTTGGGTTAACATCAGTTTTGTGGGTAACATCTCCCTGCTACAACTCTACCTAGGTAGATCGAGGGAGTTTGCATCCTCTCTTCACTGGCACTGCTGGATTTGCTGTCAAACAGCTGGAAACAGCACAACCTTCCTCTGACTCCACAAATTGTGTCATCATGTAGGCACTTGGGCTATGTCAGCCAAAGCATTGGAAGTACTGCTGGGCCCTGATGTTTCTGTCCTCTCCCCAAGACACCCCAACCAGTCTGGGCCCCACCTCAGCCCCCGTGCCATCAGCTTCTGACCCAGTGAGGCCACAGCAGGACTGGGGTCCAGCTCCCCACATCCCTGCCTAGCCATAGGCCCAACTGAGTTGGGCTTACCCACACTCCCATGGCCCATGCTTATGGCCTATGTGATGCCCTAGCAATTTTCATGGGTTACATGAGTTTTCTTAGGCGTCTGTACAAGAAGACATCCTGTACTCACACAACTAGATGATAGTCTAAGTTTTCCCAGCCACTTTTGGAAGGAAATATGTAAATAAACAAACATTTAGTGAAAGTCAAAATATGTATGATATGTGTGATATAAAAGCATTATATACTGTTCCTTCTTGTTTGTTTGTCCCTTCACTGTCCTGTAATACCTCCCTTTCTCCTTTCTCTCTCTAACCTGACATCTACTGAGGATGAAATTGTGCAGCCTGGAAAGCAAGCAATGACGCTAGCAAATACATATCAAGAGTTAATTTCAGCAAGTTTCATATAATTTTTTTCCTATTTTGTTGATGACTTAGAATAGTACCTGTAAGCCAAAGCTTGCTTGTTTGAGTCACTCTCTCATTTTATTTTTAAAGTAACTGATTTTGCATTTTGACATGTTTCTTGTTTTCAGACTGTGTTGATTTTCTGTGTGGTTCACTCTAGACTTCCTACAACAGACAGCTTATTATCTCGCCTTGTGAAAATCATACTTGACTTCTGGGAGACGTCTATCAAAAGGAAAGAATAGACTGAGAAGCTGGTACTTTTGATCTAATTATCTAGGTTGGTGGTTGTTCAGTGAACCTATTAACTGCTTGAAGTGACTTGCATCTTTACAGGTACGCATAATCATTCTCTGCACTATTTAAATGGGAAATGCTACAGCTGTTATGTGTCCCAGTTTATTTTCTCTTCAGTTGGTTCCCAAATGCATCTGGCTTCACTCATGATGAACAGTAGAGCCCATCTTGCACCTTCTGAACTAATGACTGCAGATGAATGTTCCCAACTCCCCTTATCTCTTATCCTTGACTAACCACCTCAGTTCGAGGTTTATGCCTTTCAGTGAAGCACTCAAGCACACTCTTAGCTTTAAGTACATCATTTCATTGAGTAGGGATGGATTTAATTACATACTTGTAGTCTGTGGCTTGTCAGCACTTCAAGTTTCCTAACCAATTGCCGGATAAGTTAAAAGTTAGCAACCAGTCCTGACAGTTCTGCACCTTGGTGAATGGTGAGCTTTTCTGGTAGTGACAGACAACACTGTTCAAGCCTTTCACGATGCTCCAGAGTAGAGATGCATAGGGTCTTGGGCCCAACTGCTCTCTGCGAATGATTCTAAAAACCTACTTGTGACCTAGGAAAAAAGGGACAGGGAAATATTTCTCAACTTTCTCTGGTGGCGGCAGCATACTCTGCTGGGGCAAGACACCATCAGCACTGCAGGAAGCCAAGCCTTTGTGCCCTGGCTGTAAAGTCTAGCTTCTACAGCTCAGATGTAGAGGAGTCTGTGCTCTACCCCTTTCAAATCCAACACCACCAACACAGCCCACACAAATCTGTTCTCTGCTGTGTCTTCTCCCAAGATCAGTTCACCCTTAAGTCTCAAGAGTATGTATGTATAAGGACAGCTCAGGAAATGGAGAGGGAGGAAAATCATCATTCATGGTGTTCAGCTTCTGACTGAAGTCTAACTTAATGAAGTTTGAGCATTTTGTCCATATTGGGATTAAGAGCTAATAAATAACTCATCACAAATGTAAGAGAAAAATAAATAGGCCATGTTCATATGAATGGCAGAAAACATCTTTGGGGGTGGTGCCAAAATGAAATGGAATTCACACCAGTGGCAACGCAGATAAGTTTAGAAGATGTGCATGAGGATGGAAGTGTTGTAGGGTAGGTAGCCTGTCATCTATGTCAGCCCTGGTAGGTCTAAGCAGCATGGTTCTGTGGAGGAGCCCCGTGGCTGTGCTTTCTTGTGCTGGCAGCCGCAGACAAACTGCAGTTATGACCTCATGCCATCCTGGTTAGAAAAAGTGTGACCAGCATGAGTAGCTTTATCTGAGGCCTACACCAGGCTTCACTGTTGATGAGTTGCATAGGTAATGAAGTTGTGGATGAGAGATGCAATCAGCCACCCTGGAAACCATCTTTCTGAATGTGGTTGATATCTTGTGGCACTGCTTTGGATAGCCATGTTGTGCAAAATCCTGGCTCTTTAAAGATCCAGCTGACTAACAGACTAAAAAAACCCACATCATATGTCATTCTGGGTACGTTCTTGCTGAGAATTAATACAAAGACCTATTCATCACTCCCAGTGCTCTCATAACGGACAGATTAAATCACTCTCTGGCTGTGAAGATGACAGTGGCCCAATACCTACGGCTGTGTAACTGTTTCCATTAGAAGGCCTTGTTTCTGATTGTTTATGATTTTGCCAGGCTTCAGCTCCTTGAGCTGAGATTTCCCCTGTGATATGTCACCACAAACTGAATTTCTGTGTGTGGAAGGGCCGAAATGAATATTCATGGAATTTCCAAGCTGATGTATCAGTGAAAAGTCACTCAGACACAATTTTTCAGAGATTAACTGTACATTTGTCTTTTCTTGAGTGATCAGGAGAAGCATCTGGAGCTATGTGCTCCCCAGTGGTCAGTGCTCAACCTGAAGCTGGAATAGCAGCTAAACAGCCTGGTGCAAGAGGTTTCATATCCAGGTCTCTCAACTTGGTAGATATTCTTGACAGTTTTAATTTCTTCACAAATGACCAACCTTCTGAGGCTGTATTTTGGTGTCCTAATATATTTAATCCAATATTGAAACTCGTGATGTGTTGACAGAAGTTGCTTCTAGCAGACTGAGATTACACCAACAGGGAGTAGAATTTGGGAGAGTGACATCTACTCTTTTATGATTGAGCACATCCTGGGTTTGGGTATGTATGACTGCTTGTAGCTCTCTTTATCTTATCCTTTACCTTCTCTTGTCCATCTGTTGTATTCCTGACCAACATTCCTTGTCAAGTGGTATCAGGATAGACTGTCAGATCTCTGTGCTGATCTGAGTACCAGTCTGAAGTTGCTAGCTCATGAGATGAGTGAGCTGCATGGCGTTTAGGAAGAATTTTATCTGGTTCAAGGAAGCTGTTTTTCTCCTGCACTTTCAACCAATACTGGCGATGCCAGCAAGAAGAGTTTTCAGGCTAGACTGATTCGCCTCCGGATTAGGTTCTTATACTGGGAAGCTTTTTGGTGACCAGCAACCAGTGGCATGGTTGTGGGTCAGTAGTTGCATCAGATTCAGTGGGCAGATAATAATTTTGAGGGTGATGTGCAGTTTCTGGGAGCAGTATCTGCAGATGGAGCTCAACTGCACTCTGGAGGAAATGTGCTCTCTGATCTGCAGCTGGTATACACCTATCTCTTTCCCTAAACTGTTTTTATTAGATGGAGCTTTACAAGCCCCCAGAAAGGACCTTTAACTTCCACAGGAATCTGAGAAAGCTTGTGTTAAACTCCTTAGAGGAGTTCTCCCTTAGCCATTGCACAAGCTAGAAAATTTCCAGATCTCAGCAAAAACTGTGTGAGTGCTGTGTTCAGACGGTGTAGAGCTTGCTCTTGCATACCTAAATCACCATTAAACTAGCTACTCTGAGTCCAATTAGTAACATTGTCCCAGGAACAAAGTGTTCAGCATGGCCTGCTAAAAGGATAAGTTGCTTACCTTACTCGGTGTTTATATTTGGTTTTGCTGTTGTGCTGTGTCTGTAATGCTATTGGTATGGTGTTACCAGTATCTTAGCTGACTAATTTAAAGGTAGTTGGGTACCTCAATAACATGTTGCAATTTTAATAAGGCCTGTGGTAGAGACACATCTGCCGTCAGAACTTGTCATCATTCTGAACTGCCAACATGGTGTAATAAGTCTTTGTAGAAATCCTGAAGCCAGACCATAGGAAATGAATCTGGATCCTATAAACATTTCAGTGGGAGGAAGCAAAAATATTTGCATGACCTGCCAGGACTTTTAATCTCATATGTAGGACGTCACATGGGGGAAGTGGTCTTTTCCCTTGTTGATAATAAAAGCACTTTATATTTTTGCTGCAATGAAAAGATCATGTATCATATAGATCACAGTGAACAGTATTCAGTAAACTGCAGATGTCCTTAAGTTTCCATTATAAACTTGATTTTATTCCTATTCCTGTCTCTGCCAAAATTAGCCTTATACACCTACAACTTCACAGGCATAATCTTATTCTGGGACAGATTTTTTGGAAGAGTTGAAGGAAACTGGTCAAGGTGTTTAAGAGATATGACAGCTAAAAAATGAGATCATCTGCTTGGAGATTTTCCTAAAGACTTTCTGACTTGTCATATACTGAAAATTCATTTGCCTGGAGTTTCGAAAAAATATTTTAAATCTGTTGGTCTTGGCCAGAAATGGTGCCTTTGAGTAGTTTTAGGCTGTCTGGTGACAGAATTATTTGGTTACTGAAAGTGGTTTCCGCCTCGGTGTATGTATACGTGTTATGTGTTCTTTGGAGATCTTAGCCTCACTAGTCAGTGCCAACATGTTCTTAAATTTACAATGGCAAATGTGAGGTGTCTAACCAACTCCGCATGCATCCTAAACGTACACATTGCTTCTCTTAGACCAGTCTTAAATGCATGCCCTGCTGGCTAAAATCCTCACCAGTGCATTTCCTGACTCCCACTCCAATCCATGCTGAGGCTGACAGCGTGGTTTTACAGTCACTTCTGCAAAGTCCCTGAAGGCAAAGTCCCTGAAGACATCTCCCAAAGGGACTGGCATTCAAATCTGATTTCTATTCATCTCAGTTCTCTTTCCTGGAACAAAACATCATACCTGCCATGATTTGTGCCAATATGTCAGTCTCCAATGACTGCGAGCCATGGATGATGACACTTAAGTCAATATTTTTGTGTTTGTGGCTTCTTTCTGTTTTATGACAAAATAAATTCTGGAGCATATTATGTGTTTCTTAAAGAGGATTTATTTCAAAATACATGCTTTTACTTTCTCGAAATTGGGTAATTTTTAAATGTGGTTCTTGAAGTGTGACCAAAGCCAGAAGTAAACTGAACCATTAGATGATTTTGAAAGCTTCCCCTTAGATAAGAAGCATGTGGTATCTAGAAACAGTATAGTTGTGCTACACCACTGCATTAATGTGGTTCTCTGGGATCACTGCTGCATCATGTACTTAGCTTACACTGAAGGTCATGGCTTAGCAATGTCAACAGTAAAGTCTGCCCAGTACATACCACTGACTGTGGGACATTGCCCATGTTCCATCAGACCTTGTTTGCAGTTAGTAGTGTTGCCTGACTTTAACATTTAAGACTTGATCTTTCTGACTTTAGTGGTTTTTTTGTTGTTGAAGTCAAGTCCCTGAGCCACAAATTGCTGAAACCTGTGAATGTATTTGTGAGAAGTATGACCATATGCTTTCTCTATTCTTTATTATTCCATCTGTTCTTGGACACTACTGAGACAAGCTGTTGGGCTAAGTGAGCCTTTGCTTTAACTCAGTGTGGATGTTCTTGCACTATATTCTCCATCTCAGCAAAAATAGTTGACTGTTTGCTAAAAACAGGGCTAGGAGTTCACTCTGTCATTAAAAAAAAAAAAAAAAAAGTCAATAGCCTTTTTATTTTATTTATTTGTTTGTTTGTTTGTTTATTCTTGTCTTTTCTAAGAAACAGCTTTAGTATCTTTATGCTTGGGAGCTAGGGCTGAAGACCTAAGTGAAATATTATCTTAGAGTCACGGCTATGTTTCCATCCCCACTTCTTTCTGATTCAAAGTGTCCACTTTTGGCTCTTGACAATCACACCTTGAATGTGCTGAGGAGAAACTTGCCAGGCTTTGCGCTTGGACTTGGCGGCAATGGGCAAACTCTGCCAAGAATGAGCAGCCGATTTCTGGTTGCAGACAGCTCTGTCACACAGCACAGGAACTGAATGCAGCAAGATGGTCCTCCCAGCTGTTCTTTGCAACCGAACAACTGACTTCACTGTTGCTAGTTGAGGACTATTAATCTTTCCTTTTAAACATTACTTTTTTAGGGAAAAAAAGAATCTTGCAAATTTTTTTTTCTCATGCTTTTTGGACTTGTGTCCATTTCTGTTGATCTCCTCTGGTTTCTTACCATCTAGTTCATGTATTTCTTGGAGTGCAGTGCACAAAACAGGTCACTGTCTTCCAGTTAAGTCTTCATCAGTGAAGATAAGACCACGAGGACTCTATTTGTTGTCTTTAAGACCCTTTTAGACATCCCAATGTCATATCTGTGCTTTATGCAAAAGCACAGCTCTGCCACTCATGTTCAGCTTGTGTTCCACTACAGTCCCTAGATTTTTATCGTATGAACCAGACAGATGAGTATTTCTGCTTAAGCGTGGCATTTTATACTATTGCCTTCCATCCGGTTTAGATGACTTCTCTAAATATATCAAGATCATTTTAAATTCTGATTCTGCCATTCATAATATCTCCACCTGTATGCCTATTTGCCACACTTCTATTACACTTCTTCATACATTCATCTTCTATGCCTTCAATAAAAACATCAAATAAAACCAGATACGGGACCAATCTCCACTGAATTCCTTGTAGAACACATCTATTTTGAAATGTTACTTTTTAATTATGCTATGAATTCTATCATCCAACCAGACTTGACCTCCTGCCCCTTCCCACAGCAGTTTCATTTAGATCGCAACTCACTAGCCTGTTTATGAGGAAGTATTCCAAAGGCTTTGCAAAAAAAACCCTACATTAAATAAATAATTTTGAGTAATATGACACTTATGGCCATTACTTCACCCTCTTTAAGACTACTAGAGTGAAGCTGATTGGGCCCAGGCAATTTAAAAACATCTAATTTAATGGGTTACTTTCTAGGCAGATTTCTCATTTTTTAGGCTGAAGTTTTAACACTTTTCTCCCTTGTACTCATTGCACTGTTTTCTTGCCTTTTTAGTAGAAAGGGCAAAAAAATTCCATTAAACTCTCACACTCCTAACATCTTCTGCTGACAGCTTCCCCCATCTGTCTTTCGTTTTTCTCTTCAACGCCACTTGTGAAATTTCGACAGCTTCTAATATGTTTTGCTAGTTGCACCTTTTGTACTCTTTCTTTACTGACTGTATTTGTGATAGTCTGGGAGAAGAACTCGCAGAGAGCAGCCCTGGAAAAGGACTTGGGGGACGTGATGGATGAAAAGCTTTACATGAGCCATCAGTGTGCTCTCGTAGCCCTGAAGGCTGACAGTATACTGGGCTGCATCGAAAGAGGGGTGGCCAGCAGGGGAAGGGAGCTGATTGTGTCCCTCTGCTTTGTCCTTGTGAGGCACCATCTGGAGCACTATGTGCAGGTCTAGGCTCCCAGTACAGGAGGGTTTTGGAGCTATTGGAGCAGGTCCAGAGAAGGGCCATGAGGATGATCAGAGGACTGGAACATGTCTCCTGTGAAGAAAGGTTGATGGAACTGGGCTTGTTAGCTTTGAGAAGGTTCTAGGGAGACCTCAATGAAGCCTTCCAGTGCTTATAAGCAGTAGAGAGACTGACATTTTACATGGTCTGATAGTGATAGGATGGAGTAAATGGATTTAGGTCAGATGTTAGGAAGACGTTTTTCACTCAGAGGGCAGTGAGATGATGAAACAGATTGCGCAGAGAGATTGTGGATTCCCCCTCCTTGAAAGCATTCTACCCAAGGTTGGATGAGGTGCTGGGCAGCCTGAGCTGGTGGGTGACAGCCCTGCCCATGGCAGGGAGGTTAGAACCAGATGAGCTTTAAGGTCCCCTCTAACTTAAGCCATTCTACGATTCTCTGATTCTATGATATATACATACACTTATGGATGACATATTGTTGTATGCTCTCCACTAGCTGACCTACTTTCTTCTTTACCGATCTCTCTCATGCTTGTGGTCAATTAAAATGTTATACATTAGCTAAATTGTGCTGAATTTCCTTTCCTTCCTCAAAAGTGGTATAGCTTGCAATTGGTTTCTTATTAGCATTTGTTGAAGGAGCTGACAGCTCTCTGTAATTTGTTTTTCCCCGAGGTTTGCCTTCTATGAGATCTTCCCTACCCATTCTCTGGGTTTATTGACATCTGCCTTCTTGACATATATTGCTGTCAGTCACTGGGATTAAGTGGCAGAGGTTGACACTATTTCATTGCAGAACTGAATTCTTGTAAAATGTCATACCTGACAGTATACTTTGAGTCGTGTGTTACGCTGCCCTCTACCTAAGTGCACAACTGCCACTCAGCTGAGCAAGGTAGTGACAATTAGAGCATGTATTAGCTCTTATATTTAGGATGTTTCAGAATTTAGAAGAGCAGGAACAAAAACGTAACCGAACTTAAACTTTCTGTAAGGCACAAATAATTGTTCTTATAATAGGTCTCATTCAATACAGACAGCTATCTGTGCCAATGAAACATTTAGAGCACAAACTCTTTGTGATGGTAAATAACACAGACTAAAGTATATAATGATCCTTGTTTTAATTTGTTGGCTAAAAACTTAGAATTGTTTCTTGATGCAGTAGGCAGACAGTGACAATGTCATGGGGGAGATGAAGAAAGTAGGAGATTGTACTTTAAGCCAACGCTTAAGCTTAACATCAGCTCACACTGTAAGTATGTCTCATAATAAGAGACTCTTACTAACTTGAGATGCAAAAATGGTGAGGCTTCAGGTCCTACTAAAAACCCCTAACATTTTCTAACGTTGTTTGAGACTACTATTGATACCTCAGCAGTCCTTCTCATAGTGGTCAACAACTAGTGATGGTCAAGAAGTCAAGTCAGGCCTGGTGCTTGCTTTATGAAGCCTTCTGTTACAACATTGTTTTTACTGACACTATTACATCAGTTGCTTTACTGTCACTTCAGGCAGGTTTGAGTCCCTAAGCAATGAAAATGAATTAGTAGTAACCAGCATTGTATTGGCAACATGCTCTTGTTAAAAGACAGAGGAGCAGGCCTTGCTGGTATTCACGATAGTGGTTGATACTGTAAAGAAATCCATTATGAATCACTTCAAGTTGCATACTGCCAAGAACAAGTTTGTGGTGTTGATACGCTATCTAGTGGCTGTAAGGAGGAGAACATCATTCCTGAATTACTGTTTCCACTCTAGCAAATTGCCAATATTAAGAAAATGCTTTAGATGAGATCAGGATTTGTAAGTTTAACCATTTTGTAATGAATTTAAGACATTTTGAGGCCACAAGTTATGAGCCAAAAGAAGATACTGAAGTTTGTGCGAGTTTGCAAACAAAACAGTTGCTGAAAGCATTTTGGCATTAATAATTTGCACTTTTTAAAAAGGCTTCTCCCCTTTTGACTGTGATCTAGGTGGACCAGTGACCAATAGCTCAGTTTATGAATATTCAGGAATCAGTTCAAGTGTTTTCTTTAGCTGCTGATTAGGTAGTACTGTTTAAGGTCCAAGCAGACAATCTAGATGCTTTAACTAAACTAAACGGTGTACAGTAATGTAAGGCCAGATGTACCTCTAATGGGGAAAACTAATTCTAGTTCCCTGAGATCATAGACTTGGAAGGGACGAAGACTGCACAGGTTTTATCCTAGCTTTCTGTTTCTGACGGGGATGCAGTTAACACTCAGTATCAAACACTTCTCCTGCTTTATTATCCATTTATTATCTTAACTGTGAAATAGACAGTACTGTTCTTCAGCAGGTAAAGCAGCTTTTTAGCTGGTGAGTACTTCTGCCATAAAGGCCCTGTTTTCTCCATTAAATACTCAAGCTGGAGAACACTGTATGTCTACATGACTTGTACCAACATATTTAGGGTACTGCATGAGTTACAACAAGCACACAAATTACTTAAACTATAAAAAAAAAATTGAAAAAAATTGACTCAACCTTTTATCTTTAAGTGCACTTAATTAAATGGATGTCTTTGTTTTAGGATGATGATTAAACACATGATGCTGCAGGTTTCAGCTTGGATATTTCAAGAGCTGTACATCTTTCTAGGAAAGCAGAACTTTTACTTTACTCTCTCTTAAAGCACTGTGAAATGAAAGGTGCCGATTTTATTCTCCATTTTTGGCAAGCAATTTCTCAATTTATACAAGCTTCTGACTCCATAAAAACATGTTTAAATTATTTGGTAAAAAATGCTATCCACAATATCTGTATTTATCATCATTACTCCTGATACAAGACATCCCTTGCCACATAGGATAACTATTAATAACCATGTAAACAAGACATTTATATAAATACATGCCACGTAACTGGTTGCTAGACTAAGCTTAAGCATTTTTCTTAGTCTCTAAGACCACTGCACTTGATAAGTAAACAATGATTCTTAAGAGCTGGACATAGAAGTCAGTTTCTTGGTCCAATGTAATTCCAAAAAAAGCTTATGAAATAAGCACGTAAGAGTTGCCAGGATCAATAATCTTTAAATGTTCAGAGCCCTCTGTCTCCCTTCCCTTCCCATCCATTAACAATTCGCTGTACTTTCTTCAGATTCAACTTTCACTCCAAATTTATTACCATGGAAATAAAAAATAATTATTTTGTTTTTAAGATTTCTGCTAGTAACACAGATGGGCTTTCTATTGGAAAATTAAGCACATGCCTCACTAGAACTTCCCACATTACACGTTGGCTCCTAAGTGCTACAATCCCAACTTCTTTTTATTGTTTGTACAACCAGCATGAGCCTGGTCACAAAGTAGTTATTACAAAAAAAAAAAAAGTCCAACACAGGATCCATTGTGCAAACATTTAAACAAATGGAATAATTTCTTTTACAAATGTGTTTCTCTTGTATAAGAATAATTTTGTACAGAAAATAGCTCTTTATGCACTTTACAGAAATGCTAACATTTAGATTTTCTATTCATGGACAGTGTTTGAATGCAATTTAAGATTTCAGCTATGCTTAATAGTAACCATATGTCAATAAAGCAGCAGCACATCATTGTACATCACTGTACATCACATCCTTAAACTGCTTGACCTAGCAAGTATTGAGGACAGTGAAAACATTCCTAGAACCATGTTTGTTTACAGACATTCAAGTATCCTTAAACAGCGATTAAATACCTCCTGAAAGTAACACTGTAACTTATGTGTCAAGAAATATGAAATTAAACCTCAACAAGGCAGCATTACTTGCTCACAGATTATCCTGCTGGCTGATACTTTAAGAACCAAATTGAAAAGAAAGTTCAGTATTGAGCTGGTTTACAGTTAATGTGACCTTCAAAACGAGATAGCAGAAGGTATTCTAGTAGATGTTATGCAGCATTAATACAACATTGTATATGAATTAAAAATACTTTCATTTTCTTAACAAAAGACCACGAAAGGTAGAGAAAAATTTAAAAATAAAAAGTAAATTTGTGAAGGATGAGAAGAAACTGAAAAGTGTACATTTATATATAAATGTGTAAGGGTATGCTAGCAAGTACATATATTTAAAAATACTCGATTTCTTTGGAGATAGTATTAAAGTCCATATGGTATCAGAGGGACCTCAAACACAAACCACCTTCATCTTCTACAATTGCTGTTTCAAGCACCATACTATGAAAATTTCCTTTGAAATTAGCAAAAAGGAAATTTCTTCTTTATATACAACTTCACGCAGTCATCATCTTTTCTTTGTAGGTATGTCATAAATTAAAGTAGAAGACATAAGCAAACAAGTTTTATACAACTCAATTAAAAAAAAAAAGAGGAATTTGGATTGTATTTGATTGTATTAAGTATTCACATTTAGCTTAAGAGTTTGCCAGCTGTGGCCTATGGAAATATTTTGATGCTTCCATCATTCGAGATTCATATACGTACCTACTTTTAGTCAAGCGTGGCTACCATTCTGAGATTAGCCAGCCTCTTAACACACAGAGTTTGCAAACAAATTCAACTGGACACTTCAGCTCACAAATACCTCAGCACAAAGGTTGACATGATTAATAAATCACATTATACTGGGTCACATTCCCATTCTGTTAGATGGAGAAACAAGCCCCCTTCAAAACCTTATTCCAGTGATTTTGCAAATTCTGCATAGTCAATGTATCCATCATTGTTCTTATCATCATCTCTTAAGACGTCATCTATTAGACTAATTAGCTCCTCTTCTTTCATTGCCTGGGTATTCTCACCACCTTCCTACAACAACAAAAAAACAAGACAACAGTTAAGCCATCTTTCTCATGCAGCTGCACATTTGACAGATTACTGACAACTGGTTTTTGTTAAGCAGCTCATGTTTGATGTTTAATGTGGCACTAGGTGTTATGTAATTATTTATTTCAATATAAGCAAATTTTACCAGATGCAAGCTATTAAGTCTACATTCTCTGCCTTTCAAAACAATATACATGAAGTTATATTCTGAATTGAAATTTTTGAAAGGTCAGTGTGAGATATTGTGTCAGCATTATCTTCCCAAAGCAATTATATCTCCATTTGTCCTTAAATGTTCATAGCCAGGATGACAATGTGTTTAGGAAAAGATAAAGGCACGCTATGACTGGTTCTTGTCACACTATGTGCAGAGGTCTCCTGCACTTTGCATACTCACAGCAGCGACATTTTCGAATTGAAAACAGCAGTCTCAGGACCTGCAGCAGCATCACCACATGCTACTTCAATAACCTTGTTTTAGCTTAATTCCAATTTGGATAATTTCCCTTTCTCCTCTCCCCATCTCTGCCAATCGAAGAATCCTCTCTATCAAATCACTTCCACTCTTCATTCACACTGAAGTTTAAACTACAGTGGAGTCTTCTTGAAAACTGTGATGTGAAACACTGTGATGAAGCCAGGACTTCAAGTCAAACCAAAGTCAAACCAAATGGGAGACAGTCTCATTTTCAGACCAAACTGTTGTACTGTAACTGCCCTGAAGGTGTATTGTAGATGCTCTACATCGAACTGCTTTTCAGAACTTTTTCTAAGCACGCAAACTGTTACAATATTCATCTACCTCTTTGTGGACATGTGATATAGCAGTAGCAAGCTCTAACCCATCTAGCAAATTATTGCCATCGTAATCATGCATTTTGAAGTAATGCAGCTGCAGCTCTTGTGGAGACATCTCAGACTCCGGTTTTTCAATAACTCCTTCTAAATGTTCCATGATGTGGCTATGGAAAAAAAGAAAAAAAAAAACAACATGACAAAACACTGTGTTAACAGTTAATTATTAATTCTTGATTTACGTAAAATTTAGTCTTAGATCAAGCAGCCAAGTACATGGATACCACGTATCTCTAAAGCACCCTGCAGGCTGCCCACAACTGAAAGGTATTTTATAATGAAATGAGGAGGGTACAAAGGTTGTCTGCTACGGGTGCTGTAGTGGTCTCTGGTATCATAGATAGCTGTCCCTTTTTCTTCTGGCCTACTTAACAGATTATAGAAAAGTGAAGCAGTGCCCTGAATCTCCTTCTGGCTGCCTTCCAAAGCCCAGTAACTGGAGGAAGATCGCTCCCAGTCAAACGTGAAGCAGGGAATGTCATTGCTGCCAAGTCTCTTTTATGTATGAAGAAGCAAGGAAGAATAAAACTCGCCCCTACCTCTTTAAAACACAGCTTTGTTTATGTTATGCTGATCTAGGTAGCCAAGATGCCTGTAAGGAATGATTCATACTGTGAACGGGACTAAAGGTCCAGTACGACCTTTCCATATACCTCACATCCCTACTAAACTTACTGAGCGAATGCCTCATCTCTGACTCCACCCGTTCATACAACACCGCGAGGAAAGAGGGTGCCCCAGGCTGCGACCCAGCTCACGTAACCCGACTTCAGAGACGAGCAAAGCACGGAGAAGTTCGTACTCGCAGAGCACCTACTCTTTATCCTGCACCAAGTTCTTATCGAGGCGGCCGTGTGAGGACAGACTCTCCGCCGCGGGCTCCTCGGCCGGGACAGGGCCGAGCCATGCGGCCACCAGGCAGAACAGCAGAGGGCTCCTAAAGCTCACGGGGGCCATCGTGGTCTCCTGGAAAAAAGAACACACGCACACATACACTCCCTTAGACCAAAACGGGACGAAACAGCCCGGCCGAACTCCAGAACGCAGCCCTGCCCGCGATAACGGGGCCAAAGTTCGCGCTCAGCACCGCGGCGCATCGATCCGGACACCGTGAAGCCAGCACAGCCGTTGTTTACACTTATCCCCCGCCCTCCCCGGCGCCCAGAGAAGGGGGCCGTGACAGCGGCCCTACGCCCGGCCCTGCCCGTCGGCGCGGCTACACCGCGACCCGGCCGCGCTACGCACCCGCCGGCGGATAGCAGCCACCGCGCCGTGCCCAGCAGGTGGAGCCTTCCCGCGCCGGGCCCACCACCATCACACCGCCCCTCTGCTACTGCGCAGGCGCGCCCCGCCCATCGGCCGCACCAAACGTCACCGCCGCTGGAATTCCACGTGGAGCGTTCGCTGACGGCCAGGTAGAGTGGGCGGGGCGAGGGCGGGTCTTACGGAGGGGGCGGGGCTTACAGTGAGGGGCGTGGTTCGCGCGATTGAGGCGGCCCCTAGCTCGCCTGACGGCGCCAGGGGAAGCGTACTTACTGTTCCCGCCTCGCCCCGCCTCGCCGTGTCTGGGTGGCTTCGTGCAGGCCGGGGGCTGCCGCCGGACACGGCGGGCGCGCGCGCGCTAAGATGGCGGCTAAGGGCCCGCTGTCTCACGTGAAGCTGGAGGGGGAGATTGAGCGGTGCCGGGCGGAGGGGCACTGGGGGCAGCTCCGGCTCTTGGTGCAGCAGCAGCTGCTGCCGCCGGCACGCACCCGACGGAAAGCGGCGGCGGGGGGCACGGAGGAAACGGGTAAGCTTCTGTGCTCAGCAGGTCGGAGCCCTGCTGCGGCGGGGCTCGGGGGCGAGCGGGGCGCTCCGTGCGTGGGTCACTGTGCTCGGCTCGGCGGAGCGCTGTGCTGAAGCCCCCCGGCTCAGGGCTCCGAACCGGCTGTCTTCTGAGGATCCCGTCTGGGCTGAAGCGCGGGCTGCGCCTCGCCTGTCCGTGGGAGAACCGCTGAGGAGCGAGGCTGTGGCGCGTGGAGCTGGGACTTTGGCTTGTTCCCTTAAGCATAACAGCGGTTTGGTTGCTCTGAAAGCATTACCTGTTGGTTTGCAGCCGTGTCACTCTAGCGCGAGAATGAACTGTGCTGTCAAAGCTATAGGATCCTATCGGGGAGAGATCTTCAGGTTAAAAGGAAGTGTCATAAGGTTTCAAGTAGCTCGGAGTTAGTGCAACTTCTCTTCCCCTTTCCCCCCCCCCCCCCATTATTTCTTACTGTCTCTAGGGGTTATTACTATTTCTGTCTCTTGAAGGTGGTGTATTCTTTAACACTATTTAATTGCTAATTTAACGCTATTTATATTATAAAAATAGCATTCTTGAGTGATCAGCTCTTAAGTGATGTTTCTTGTTGATTGATGTGTGCTTTCAGAGGACTATGGGAGTATGCTGCTTGCAGAAGCTTTGCTGGAAGAATGCTTGAAGGAAAACTTTGCCAAACTGAAGGACTCTGTTCCACTGACAGAGAGGAATGAGCCAAAACTGAGTGAGGCTAAGCAGCATCTGACCAATGTCTTAATCAGAGGAAAACTGCGAGTAAGTGGGCTCTGTCACTGTGATTCCTGTTAATCTGATACTTTTCTTATGCACTTGTTAGCCTGATAGGAAGGACATTGCCTTATCATGTCCCTCTGTGTATCATGCTGTATTTGTAGGCATTACTGATGTACTGGTAATTCAGTGCCCCTTTGCAGTATCTTCTGTTGGATGTAGTGCATCCAAACAGATGATGTGCTGCAAATATATACTGTTTATTTTTGATGAGAAAGAGGTAGAGCTCTCTGCAGTGTTGGGGCATGGCCACAGAACAGTGTTGCTGGGTTAGCCTGTCTGCTGGACCTCCTGCTGCTCATGGGCTGAGGGAACTGTATGCAGCTCCTGATGGATGTGAGACCTGCTGTGAGCAGCTGCTGGGTGTCTGAGTTTGTAGTGCAGGTCCAGTATTACAGCCTGGCATTTCTCTCAGCCTCTGCTAGAGAAGTTAGGTGAAATTGTGCCTCAGGTTTATTTCATGGTCTGGGTACATGGTTTGTAGCTGCACATAAGCTAAGCTGCAGAGCTTTAGGAAAGTTTCAAGATCAACAATTGCTGGCATCCTTGGAGACACAGTTGTAAAAATAGCTTTAAGAAGTCTATGAATTACAAGTCTGAAGTTCTAGACTTGTATTACTTTTAGTCCTGAAACTTATGGGCTAGTTATCCTTGAAGTGTGTGTTATACTTGGATTGCTTGCTGTGGCACACATGCTTAGTGTTTTTTTTGTCCCAGGGGTGCTCCTTGTTAACTTCTTGGAAGTCAGTATATTTAAAAAATATATGGTTAGGGAAGGAAGCATAATGCGTTCAACCTCAGTAACAGATGGAACCCCTGAATTTTCTCAGGTCTTAGTGTTAGGTTTGGCTTCAGGAATTGCAATTACTGTTTCTTTCTTGGAGATGACTTAGCTACTGATGTAAGATTTGGCCTGTATTGATTGAGTGTGTTGAGAAAAGGAGGGCAAAGAGTTAGGAATCACTTCATGCTTTCTGAAGCACAAGAAGGGTCTGAACATTAGTATTTTACTGAGATTTTTTTTTTTTCTTCATCAGTTTGTATGGATGTTTTCAATCCTTAGGAAACCAGTCAAATCTTAAAAATGGTAGACTTGCTTTCTTTTTATCTACCTTGAGAAAGTTTGGGAGCTTTCCTGCTCTTTAGTTAAAGGTATGGAGGAGAGGATAGTAGCTGACTAAACACTTTCTCCCTAGTTTCAATGCAGGGGATTTATGTGTATGTGGCTAGTTCTGACACTGGTAAGCTTTTGTGTTAGCAGAGGCTGGTGAATGAATAGAATAGGGTCAGCTACTTCAGAGTAGGTCCTTGACATCTGTGGTTTGCTTCTCTCACAAGCTTATCCCAAAAATCACTAGACGCTTAAATCCTTCTTACTCCAACCTGTGTAGTTGGCAAGGTTAAGAATAAAGCATTCTTAGTTTTGCTCAGTTTGTTCTTGAGTACCTCATTTGTGCTGTCTGTTATTTACCATGTATTCACTCTTTTCCCCCACCTCCTTTTCAGCCTAAATATATGACCGAAACGATGCTGATCCTTGGAAAGCTTCATTATGTAGAGGGATCCTACAGAGATGCCATCAGCATGTATGCAAAAGCAGGAATTGATGACCTCTCAACAAAAGATGAACCTTTGTACATGCTGCGTCTGGTGGCTGAAGCCTTTGTTATTAAAGGTAAAGGATCACGTGTGTATATTTGAAATATGCTGTTGAGGTTGAAGTTACATTTCCAAGATTGGAACAGAATTAGGGCAGTGCTGTACCTTTAGAAAATCCTACTGGCTGTGGTCTGTGTAGCTTAATTTTAAAGGCATTATGGAGTCTTAGTCCATGGTTTTTAAAACTGGCTGACTTGCAAAAAAAAAGCTTGACGTTGGAAATAATATGGTAACTGTTGGCTGTGAATCAGCAACACACCTATGCTATGTGTTTTTGGGAAAATCTAAATCAACCATTCAGCTTAATTGGGGCCTGTGTTTTCTCATAGAGTTCATCCACTTGTAAATGTTAATGATTTCTGTGAAATAAACGAGGACATTGTAACCAAGTGTTAAACTCTGGACTAATGCAATATGTGCTTTCAAATCAGGGTAGTATGTTTTTGCAATGTATATCACACGGAATCAGGCCTATTGTACAAACAGGAGTCTCCTTCCCTTTTTATTTCTATGAATGCTGCACTGAGAGATTTTAATCAAAACTGCCTCTGTTGATAGTGAAAGTGTGTTTCAGTTTTGAGTGGGTGAAAGGAAGGCTCTAGTTGGATATTGATTTGGGAGGGGGAAGATCAGTAGCCCTCTCCTTCATTTGCTTTCAGTTTCTTTATAAATGTTGCTCAAGTACTGCTACCTATCTACTGCTTTCTACTCTTTTCAGCATGTCCACCAGCTAATTAGGTGAATGAGAACTCTGTGATGATCAGATACCTTCAACTGGTATGTAAAAGAGTGATGCCAAATCAACCCAACGTGCTGTTTGACTGGGCTGCTAGTATTGCTGATGATAATTGGGTGTTCTGTGAACTCACACATTCTCCTTTTTTTTTTTTTCTTTTTTTCTTTTTTTTTGAAAAGCTGTTTTTGCTGCCTTGCTTGCTTTGGTTATGTTTGCTGTGGCACTGGTTGAATCTGCTTTGTTAATGAGCTTTTGTGGAGTAGGACTAATTTACCTGTAACTTATACTAATGCTTGCATGGTACAGAAGAGTGAGTGACTACTAGTCCATTTATTGTAGGGTTTTTTGTTTGTTTTTTGAGACTGACTAGTGGTACACTCTGGGAATTGGATAAGGTCCTTGGTGAGATGAGAGTATAACAAGGTATGCATGAATGCTGACAAAATGACATTGCTCCTGGAAGACTTCTGTGGTAGATGATGGCCACACTGCCTTAGGAAGATGCAGGAGGTGGAGTTGTTTAGCTCAGAGGATCAGGCTTTAATTTTTTTTTTCAACAGGTTAGTGTGGAATACAAATATTTTTTTTGCACGTGTTTGTTTATAAACCATAAGGCGCTCCCAGTATTGCAAAGTTACCTCTTTGCAGTCCTGTTTCACAGCATTTATCCTCTATAATGATTACTTCCAGATTAGCCTGGATATCGGGGTATATAGTAAATCACTTGATATCCTACCAGAGCTTTTGACCAAAAAGTCCAGCAGAATGGAGCTTGCCCAGCTAACTTTGAAGAAAGTGCTCACCCCTGGGATCATGGTTTCAGTATTCTGTGTGATCGACACACCAGTTTTACAGAAGCAGGTGCTAGAAACTTGCACAGGAAACTGTGACAACAGAAGTGTGGATTTAAATTTTGTTTTCAAAATGTGTCTGCCCAAGCTACAGCTGCAGGATAAGTAGCAGAACATGAATTGGAATTACTTAAAATTTACTTAAATGTTAGTATAAGGACTTCTTCCTTTTTTTTTTTTTTTTTTTTCCATTTGGTGTCTGTGTAGAAATTCTGTTGATCCATAATGCCTTTGGTTGAATTACTGTTAGCTTATACAAGCTGAAACCTTGTATAAGTGTATAAGGTCACTCTTGAGAATCACTGGTAACATTTCTGCAGGGATCATTAATGCAACAATCGAAAAAAGCCAGAACCCTATCTTTATTTTCTCTTTATTTCAGGAACTTCAATTTCCTGCTTAATTTTTCATTCTGATCTTTTGTAATGGGAGGAAGGGGCCAGAATGCCCATGTTCACCCAGTAACACACCTGAGCTTGTTACCACTTAATATAAACATGAAGCCATCTTGTTTTTTTGTGTAGGTAGCACTGTGCTCAAGGATAGTGCAGGAAGGATCACAAGAAGAATAGTCAAATCAGAGGCACTCATACTTAACCATTTTAATGTTGGAGACAAACTAAAACACAGTGAGAAAGAGGATCTGTGCAAATCCAGTATGGGGTAGAAATGAAACATGAGACAGTGAAACTGAGGTTGCTTTCTTAGAGCACCTTTTGAATTCCACAATACTGAAGGCTGGATGCTGAGCTAAATCTGAGTGACCTCTGAAGAATGGTAGCAGGTGGTTGTTTGATGGTATGGTAAGAAGAGATACAAATTTGCTGCCCTACTAATTGACCTGTAGAAGTTGAAGAGCAGGAAAAGTTTCCTTGCTTGCCTTGCTCTGTTGGCTTCCATGCAAATGGAGTTCACACATGAACTCCTGAAATTGTTTATGATTACTAGGGTTTGAGTTACCAACAAATTGCAGGATAAATGTTGGAAGTTAAGATTCTTTCAGTATCTGAGCTGATGGCTTCTGCTGCTTCTGTTCTCAAGTCCCTGCATTGATGGGAGAGGAGTGGCACATCATAGTCCTGTGGGCACTGAGTGGAGCACTAACAACAGTTTGATTCTTAGCAATGACTTAACCTCTGTTATGAGTTAATGGGTGGTTGTTTGTCTCTCTCCTTCTTCCTCCTCTTCTGTGAGGTTAATTCCACCTTAAAACCTCTACTTGGTTTACAGTATGGCAGGTAATTGCTGATGCAAGCAGTTGCAAGAAACCATATTGAGTAATAAAACTTGCTTGTGTATTGCTTCTTATTCTTTTGGGATGCACTGTGGTTTCGTTACTTGTGTTGCCCATTTGAGATATGCAGACAGAACTACAAAACTGCACGTGTAAATCTAAGTCCATTGGCTTGCTTTCCCTCTGGCAGCACTTGCTGCAGAAACTGCAGCGATCCCCATCTGCTCCCAGTGGATAGATCTCTACTATGGTACAGTTGGTCACAACCTAACCCTTTTCAAAGCAAAGTGTCTCTAGCCAGGACTTAAGCTCACCTAAATTCCTTATTTGTGGAATAGTTGTGGCTAAATAAATTAGTTTTTGTAGCTATATGAGGGTTGTATGTTCCTATATTTTTGTGTTTGGAGGTTTTCATTCCCTAGCTCACATCACTGATCTCTGCAGAAATGTGAATGGAGTAATTTCTTGCCTGGTGATATTGCTGCTTCGGGTATTTGCCTTTTTACAGTGAGTGTCATTGAAATAAATTTTGTGTAGACAAGTGAAGTTCATTAAGTTGGTTGTTCAGATAGGAATTTGGAGTTGTGGAGAACTGAAGTGAGCTGCTTTCTGTCATGCTGTGAGTCAGTGGCAAAACTGAAAAAAGGAAGTAGGAAAAAGATCTCCCATAGCTAACTTGTCTGTTGACTCAGTCCTTTTCTGTAGTGTCAGAGCCATTTTAAGCTATTCTAGGGTAGGTTTTGTGTATATATATTAAAAATATGAAAAAGATGTAATGTGAATTGCATACTTGTGCTGTTTTTTGTTCTTTTTAAAGGCTTTTTGGATTAGTCCCAATGGAAATGTGCTCTCTCCTCTTTTGTTTCCTAACTACTTGGTGTGAGTGCAGGGAGGTGGTGCACCAAAAGGTCTGAAGCCTCTTTTGTTTGGGAGCTGCATGGTGCCCAGCCTTTTTTTGCAGCCTGTTGCCAACCTGAGTCATGAAGGCGTGGGGAGGACTTAATCAGCATGTGGGCCCTTGGCTCTGTCATGACTGGCAGTTCTGGAGACTTCTGCAGCACTTCTGATGGGATGTGCAGTGCCAGAGCTGCTGTGGGGTGAGTCACTCCATAGGGAGGAGCTCCTTGCATCCAGCAGGGCTGATGCCAGGCCACCGATGGACTTCCTATTTGAATCTCTGCATGCAAATCAGTGGTGAAATAAGAATGCAAATAGTTTCTAGCTGCTTTCCTGGGAAGTAGGGCTTTAACAGTCCCGCTACCTCTTTGTTTCCCTTTGTCCATCCTTTAATGATTTGTGTCTTTACTGCTAATTTCAGCAGTATCAGATCGCTCAGTGTGAGAGACCAGGTCTGAATCTGTACAGTCAGAAGCTGGCAGTGCTGGGCTGACTCATGGCCTCCTCAGTCGGTGTCTGATGCAGATGGGGTGAAGGCCTGGCGGTGGTGGCTGGAAGGAAGCTGTGGGGTGATGTGCTTGTGGGAGGCTAAGGAATGCTGAGGTGAATCTCTGCTACGTTGATTTCTAAAGGCTGTGAGATATTTGAAAACCTTAGAAAAGGAGCCCTGTTGTATCGAAAGGTTTCAATATGGAGCTCAGCGTTTTTGAAATCTCAGAAAAAAACATGTGGAAAAGATAATTAAATGTTGTGACTGTGAGAAGCCTTGGGGAGTTTGTATTTTGTTACAAGTCAACCACAAATCACATATATAAGAACTTTTTTTAGTCCCGTGGCTTGGAACATTCTGTATTTTGTCCTACACCCTACTTCAGCCATTTGAAGGTGTTGAAGAGCAGTAATGTGACCTTTCTGCAGAACCATAAGGTCACGATGCCACTGCTTCTAGACCAAGCCATGCACATGCTTCAAGTCAGCCACTGTTCTTTGGAGCTTTCCCAGGAGCTGTGAGTTAGACTGATGGTAGCAGAGCTCTGAGCCCAGCATGTGAGGGCTTTTCCAGAGTTTAAAAATCCATCCGGGATTCTGGGTTTAGATCAGCTCTGTGGGTTTTCAGAGTTCTGTGTTTGTTTAGTTGCCTTTAGGACTGGTCTCACACTTTCACGTTTCTTGTGAGGTTGTGTCTTTTAAAACTTCCAAGGTGAGGTCAGTATTGCTTGAAAGGATATTTTTCTGCTTTCTCTCCATGTAAAATCTCAATCTCAGATTTATAAAACCGGAACTGACTGCTGGCAGGTTATAACAGTGCTGTGGATGGTATCACAATGGTGATACCAATGGTGGTATCACAAGTATGCAGAGAAGCAAATCTTTTAAGAAATAATAAAAAGAAAGATAGAACTTCTAGTCAGATCATTTGAAAACTAACTTGGTTTTAGCATGACTTGTGGATGGATCAGTTTGTGCCTCATTTTTTTTTAATCATCTATTTTAAACTTCCTTTTTGCTTCTTCGTATTTCTTGTTGGTTTGAGAAGTATTAAAAATGTGGGTTTGCATCCACTAAACATAGCTGTGGTATTATCATCATCTTTCATTCTACCTAATCAGAAGGTACTTCACCTATTCGTTCATATGCTTCAGGGAAGTCCTTTACATTTGCATGTCATTCATTATTTTTTAATACTGTTTTCTACAGCGTGACTAATTCTCTAGGTGAAATTTGTATTCAGCTGCATTTGTTTGGAAACTAGAATAAAATGTCCATTTACAAATATCTTATTGCAAAGCTAAGTAATGATAAATCTACTTTTTTCTTGCTCATTAAATAGCTTAAGAAAATATTTTCAGTTAATATTTTCTTTTTTTTTTTTTTTTCCTTTGCCTCATGGAAGAGAGCCTTTATTTTCAAGACTAATTTCAGCATTTCATCAAATTCTATCTTCAGTTTGCTTTCTTTTTTTTACTTAATGCTGCCCATTGCATGCTGTGAAGATAAATTTTGTTCAAATGATTAAATAGTTCATGTTGTGGGCTTAACTCAAACAGTCATACTTCTAAGGAAAGTCCTTCCAAAACCTGAATTTCTAGTTAACTTTAGTGGTGTGGCATTTCTATGTACTTGGTCTTTGTTGTATAAGATGGCAATACCCAAACTAGTGAGTGTGCTGGAACAGTGACTGAAGTAATTTCAAGAACCAGCAGTTTAAACAGTTGCAAGTGCAGATAAGCTGAGTTTAGAAATGCTGTGTAGTTTTGCAGAGTCATAATCTATTTTGTTATCCTCCTTTCAAAGTGAATTCACACTTCCAATTTCTTTTTGCTAGAAACACGTTTCGTCCAGGTGACAGTTTACAAACATGTTGCAGGCTAATTGTATACTTTCTCAGTTTGTCCTTTTTTCTGAGGACATAGAAGCTTGCAAGTCACATTCTCCTTTCCCAGACTAGCATTTAGAATGCTGTCCTGACTGTTTGATGCCAAAAAAACACGCAACCATCACATCTATCCTTATGACTGTGTATTTCTGTGCCTGGTATTGTTCCATTGGCTGATCATAAGAGTTCAAGTTATCCAAGAATAACTTTTCTGTAGAGCGTAAGTTTCCTACATCCTCTCCTTTGTGCTGTGTAAGGATATGACTTGTCTTGACAAGTAAGACAAATGTAGAAGAGGATTATTGGAAGGGTGATGACACTTTTCCATGTTCAGATAAATCATTTTCCTTGTCCTTTCTGGGCAGTAATAAGGGAAAGTAAAAGCATGTTGTAATTGCCTGTGTCAGGATAAAGATGATCCATTCCTGCATTACAGTTTGTTAGCCCTATGACTGTAAGGAACACTTACAGTTTTGCTGTGGTACAAAGGGAGAATCCAGCTCTTCCTCTGTCCTTCCGCCACTGCCTCTCGCCTTACGTACATCCCATCTGCATTGCTGCTTCTGGCTGACGGGAGGGCATCTTGCTGTAATGTACCCATAGAGCAAAGATGGGTGATAGGCTGTAAGGGGCAGGGAGAAATCCTGAGGGTGTGAATTCCCTCCCTGCTTACACCAATTCATTTTGGTATCAATATGGCACAATTGTCAGCGTGGCCTGCTTACTGTAGGCTTTTACTTGAGGGATTCTAAACATTTTCTACTCTAATCCAGTTTAGACCAGGAAAGCTGTTATCTGAACATATTTTGACATAGCTGGGACCCCCATTCATTGCTCTGGAGCCTGGCAGCTTTGCAGATGGCATTGCTGGTTAATGCAAGAATGTGTTGTGTAGTCTAATGCTGAGAACTGCCTAACTGAGAATAAGGCATTTTGTTTGCAGAGCTTGTTTGCGCTTTTGCTTAACAAAAACTATCTCTTTTAAATGCTGATGCACATCAGAGGAAGAGACTTTGTTCTGTACCTCATGTATGCTTCAAAGCGACTGCCTACAATTATGTCAACTAGACAGGGAGCATGTAGTTTATTTGTGCTGACATCAGGGTAGCTGTCTGATAGGCAAAAGCTCTGCTTTGTAGATGCAGGTGATTTGTTAAGTTGTAGTCCCTTTTTTTTCCTCTTCTGCTCCAAAAGTACATCACAGAATCACAGAGTGGCCTGGGTTGGAAGGGACCTCAAGGATCCTGAATCTCCAATGCCCCTGCAACAAGCAGGGCCACCAACTTCCCCGTTTAATACTAGACCAGGCTGCCCGGGGCCCCATCCAACCTGGCTTTGAACACCTCCAGGGGCATATTGAAGTGTACTCTGATTCAGTGACTGCAGTTTTACACAAGAACTTTCTCACTGGTGCTGCTGCCTGGCAGTGATGCAGTGAGCCCAAACAGTACATCCCGGTGCTAGATCATCAGTGCAACCACACTCTGTTGTGTCCCGTCCGCTTGGCTTTTCTGCTTCTCCACTTTTGCCTGCTGCATTTAGACTAGAGACAAATGTAGTTCTTTGTCTGTGAAAGTATGTGGATGATGTTGACCAAGTCAGCAAGTTGTGAGAGAATGCTGCTCTCACCTGTTTGCTGTAGTCCAGCAGTGCTATCTCCTTTATTGCAGTCAGATGTATCATAGAGTGGAGGTGTCCTGGTACAAACCAGGGATGTACAAATGCTCCATTGGGGTTCATTAAGAAAATACGTAGGTTGCTCTGAAGGCAATGCCTTTTATTTATTTTTGTGGAAACTGGAACAGATGCAGAGAACACAATAGCACTGTCTGGTACAGCAAATTCTCAGCTGCAGAGTGCTATTTTTCAGTGTAGTTGCCACCATTAGATTCTCATTTTTCCAGCAATAAACAAGAGTTCATGAAAATCTGCATCCATGAAGGTGATCCACTGTTTCACAGCTGCTATGATGGCATCGTTTCTTAAACACATCACTCACTACCTCAGTGTGCTTGCGTGCCTTGTTTGGTCTCCACAAAGCTTCAGCAAATATTGATGAATGGCAATGAGTGCCATTTGTCTGCATGGAGGAATTCAGACACTCCTTTGCTTCATCTGCACTTCCATGTCAGACACCATTGCGTGAGACTGCCCTTCTGCTGCCATCTGACATACAGCAACAACATGTAGTGGAATAGTGGCAGGAATGTTCAATCTCTACTGCCTATCACTAACACCTGCCTCTGGTGTCATGGGCCAACATCATATAATAGAGGCATTACTTTTGGAGTAGCCCTTGTACCTTGAAGATTTCCATCAAGATGTTGTGGATTGCTGATAATGCACGCAGAAGTGAGCAGTAAGAAAATGGTGGAGCTGACACTTGTATTAGTATGAGCCTTTCATTAGTCACATTCCGCAGTCCTTGCTTTTACCTTTGTAATTAGGTCACACCAGTGATGCTAGAAGTCCAGCAACATTCAATTCAGTAACTAAAAAATTGAACTGAATCTCACAATACATTTTTAGCAGCCTCTTTTAGGATTTCTTTCTCAATAGCAGAAGGGCCAAACCGCATACTGTTGTGGAAGCACTTGTTTTTCCGGCTGTGGTAAATGGCTGAAATGATACGTGGAAGACAATACTTTCACAAGCTAAAATGTATTCCTTTGTTAGCAAATAAATACTTTGCTTGAGATTTGAAGGAAGAAGTGTTACAAACAAGCCACTGAAGGAAAAACACTGGAGAGTATACTGTAAGGTGTAAATGATTTCCTTAATAAAAGCAATGTTTCTGAAAAAAAAACCGTGCATGTGTAACAGCTTTTGGAGCCCTCTTTGCTGTTAATGAAAAAGTGGTTTCTAGGATAAGGCTGCAGAAGTGGCATCACAAGAAATTTGTTATCAGTTGTAGGTAAGATTTTGTAGAAAGAAGAGAAACCAGGAGGTGCACAGAGTGATCCAAGGTGTTAACAGTTTGGTAGTTTTGTAAACACAAAACCTTTGAACAGTAGAATTATTGCACTACTCTGTGAAGCGGGGGGAAGTGAGCAGAAGCATCTTTCACTCACAGCCTCACTGGTTTTCTTGTGGACAAAGTGCTTAAAAGAGCTGTTGAACTTAAAAATGTTTAACAAAAGATGAGCGCTCCAAATTTGCTCACCTTTTCTGTGATGACAGATGGCTGTCAGTAGCATGCTGCCGAGCATGTTTTTAAAAAAAAAAACAAAAACCCAACATGTTTTATCTGTCCTTTCAAGGTAGAGGTGATGTTTTAATGATGAGGAAGCGACTGAAGCTGTTTTTACAGCAGATGTTGGCAAATGTTTCCATCATTATTTGATCGTCACTATTTTTTTGTTGCAGTTGCTGAATATGCTACCTACAAAAACTCTTACCTATACACAAACTTCTAACCCATTTAAAAATTGTCCAAATAATGAATTTTGGTGGGTTTTGAACCCATTTATTGTTAACACTGTTTATGACCAACAGGAAAGAGGGAAATATACAAGGTGAATTTAAAATTAAAAGAAATGTAGTCGGTGCAGCCTACAGTGCACTACTTCTCTTTGGGTCTGCGTGCCTTTGTCAGCTATGGCAGCCATTAAAACTGAGTATGAAATTAAACCCAAGAACCGAACCTTTCAATCACTGTATCAGTGTAAACCAAAGATTTTTTTTTGCCAAAAAAAGTGCAGAACCACAATCCATCACATGGATCTCTCTAAAAATAAAATTCCTGTTTTTCTAATGACGCAAAAAATATTTTGTACTGTTAATGAAATTGAAAAATATTTGTAGTTTTCCTTGATCTCATTCTTCAAATTATATTTTAGTAGGTTTTATAACATGCACATTATATTAGTTTAGAAGTCTGTGTATTATTTATGAAAGTACTTATTGGAAATGCTTGCTCAGTAGAATAAGGATGTATGATCAAAAAGATGGAGACTGCTTTGTTGTTGTTTAAAGTCCAGGTTCAAAGATCTGCTGTGAAGCTGTAGAACAACCAGCCTGCAGGCGTCACATCTTGATATGCTCAGGAAAACAGATGTCCTTGGATTGAGGTGGCTGACTTTTGCATTGCAGGGAGGCGTGCAGAGCCGATGTGGAGCTGGTCAGGGGGAGGTGACTGAAGTGGCTTCTCACAGCAGTGCTTGCCATCCCCTGGCTACACGTGTGCTCAATCAGGAAGGTTTCCTGGTTTTAGAGATCAGCTAGAGCTGTAGGTGCAAGTCTAAGCAGATAATGTTCTCCTTTGCAAAATGAGCGTAACAGTGTTAAGATTAGGTTATTGCATCCAAAAGTTGAATGTCTGGGAGTAGGTGTTGTGTTCTGCTTTGGTGCAGCTAAGCAGCCTTGCAGAGGCAGTTTCCCTGTTTCATTTTCCATGTTGTGGATTAAAATGTCTTTGGAGGGTTTCAGCTGAGGTCATGAGTTTTCTGCACTTGCTGTAAGATGCAAGACTTTTGTGTGGCAGTAATTTGAAGCAATAGCACAAGAAGCTTGTGCAGCATTCTTGCAAAACAAAACCTCTTTCCTCCTGCCCTTTCACAAAATGTAATATAAATATATGGATATATTTAAAATCCAGGGCTTCTAGGCCTTTCCTGCTCCACTTGTGTTTGCATTGCAAGAAAATGCAATTAAACTGATAGGCCAGTTGCTGGGAGGATAAGTCAAGACCCCTGGTGTGAATTATTCAAGCTGCTGTGAGTTGTGGCAGAAATAATACATAACACTGCGTCTTGCTTTTGTCAAGCCAATCCAGACTGCTTCATTGTCTTGTTGAAGTTTGGGCTTTTTGCTTTCCAAGACATCATAATGTGATTGCTTGGTTGAGAGCTGTGCTGTAAAGTTGGCCTCTTGGCTGACAGTGGGGGAGGATGGCCATAATACCAATTCTACAAGGGTTTGGTTGTGCCTTTTAATTCTACTGTCTTTGAAAGAGTGTTTGGTGCATCTTTGAATTTTAGTTCATGTGTGTGTATGTGTTTCAGGAGCTGGTCTTGTTTTGGCGTGGGCTGACTTGCTAGAACTGTGCTGAAGTGGCTGCAAGTGCCCAGCAGAAGACATCCTGTGCTGGAAGGGCTGTGGGATTGAGGGTGTGCAGCTGCTGTGCTGTGGTTGACACCCTGGCTTACCTTGGGACAAATTATTTATGTCCCTGTAGTAACATCACTGCATGTCCTCAGCTTAGCAGCTCTGGCTTCTGGCCCGGGGTAGCCTGTCTGTGTGGCTGTGAGCATAGGTATGTCTTGAGTTGCAGGCTGGAACTGATGCTTTTGACAGAGTTACAAGTCTACCCTAAGCTCTTTTTTGAGTTCCTATCAATGTGCTTGACACAGACATAACACCAGGCCACATGGAAGCCTATGTTAGAATGAAAATGATGAGAACTGTGATTAGACTGATATATCCCTCCTAATTAGTAGGAGTAATACTGCTATGTGAGGAACTAGTTTATGAATTGGAAGAAGCAGGCTACCTTAGCCTGCTCTTCTCCCTAGCAGCTGTGCAATCTCCATCTATTCACAGAGACTTGAAGACCTGCCTGGGTAAAGCCCTGATGAGGCTGTGCTGACCATTCTTCAAGCAGCAAGTCGGGCTATAAACCTCCCAGGACCCCATCCAACCTGAATTTTGCTGTGATCTCTTATGTCAGTTTGCACGTGTGTTTTCCAGTTCTTTTCATAACGTCACTTCAGAGCGTAGGAACCACATGACATGTTTTCTTCCTTTGGGAAGGACTGGATGAGATGAAGCTGGAAATAAACCTTCCTAAAATGTCCCCACTCAGGTTTTCATGAATGAAAGCAGTGCATTTCAACTTCAGGAAGGAATTTCTTCAGTCTGTGACAACTCTTATGTCCTTATGGTATGTTTCTTTTCTGGCATAAATGCAAATTACTTTAGAATGGCAGAAGAGCAAGTAAAAATTAGAGAGATAAAGAGCCAGAGATGATTTTTTGGAGAAATAACGGAAGTGGATGGAAGCCTTTCCTTTATTCAAGAAAGAAAAGTAGTGCTCCTATACATAGAAAGCTGCTGTCTCTAAAGTAGGTAGAAGGAGTTTATTTTTTTTATGAAAGGTCTTTCTTTAACTTGAGCCAAATCCATTAGAGAGTGGTATCTTCTGTATGTAAAATGTTTATGTAATATGTATTTGTGTATATTTGTTTACTTAAATCTGGGCATCTGATTTGTATGAGGAAAATCGTGGTATAGGTGAGTTATAAGTTGGTGTTGTCTTAAAGTAACAGGTTTTAAAAAATTCCTTAACCAGCTATCCAGAAAGCATGTAGCTTTATGCTTTGCCCAGAAGTGAATTCAGTCTCAGTAGGAGCTATGCTTTGCTAAGTCCAGTGTGACACGTACCACGCATTTAGTGGTCTCCTGTGTCTTCTGGGGAATTGAGTTGAATTAAAAATGCATGGAATTCTGCAAAGGATTGTCTTTGCTGATAACTGGAGAATGGAGAATAGTTAGTGGAATTTGTGCTGTGAGGGCTGGTGGCTATTTAAACAGAGCTATCCACACGGAGCTGCACCTCAAGCAAATCTGTAATTCTTGGGACTTTGCACTGTGAGAGCCGAATGGACGGCTGCAGAGTAGGAAATTTGTCCTTCATCTTTGTCTGCTGCTTTTGCTGCCTGCCTGCTCTGATTTTTCTTGTATTTCTGTGGTGAATCTGGTTCAGATTCTGCAGAAAATCTTATGCTCTGATAGCATCAGGTCAGCACATACAGTATGAGCAGGAAGCGCTGTGACTAATTTCACATCATGTGGGTCATTCCTTTTTGCCCTTCGCAAGTGGAAAAATGTGCGCAGTGTAGCATACTGTCTCCTTTCAGTATGTTATACATTGCTCTGTGATTACTTGTAGCAAGAATTCTTTTTGGAAACGTTGGTACCCCCATCTTTGTTCTGCTCCACCTCTGTTTGTGTGGCTGTGCGGATGGGTTTGTTTGTTGTCGCTTGGTGCTGGCAAAGGCTGCTTGCTTTCCTCCCCCACATCAGAGCTTAAAGATAGTCGCTCCTTGCAGTGTGTGGCAGCTGGTATGGAAATGGTTTTTGTCAGCCTGTTCTGTGTGTGACATCTCCCACGATAGCTGCCCCCACACAGACGGTGCTCGGGTGGCTCTTGCAGCATCCTGATCAGAGTGGTGACTCTGAAATGCAACACTTTGTTGGTTTTATTTTTGGATAAGGTGGATGGCTCGAAATTCAGAGGTGAGTTGAGTCAGATCTGAGAGTAATATTTGTAAGTCGATATAGCTTTACCACTGGATGTTTTCTCTTGAGTATTGACTTAACATCCTTTTTTCCCTCTTAGTATGTAGAAACAGAGTGAAGAGAAACTTTGAAATAGTACGGAAAAAATCTTGACATAAAGCCAGAGGCTTTAAAAGTGGATTGGAGGACAAAATCTGTTGGATTTTCTCCTATGCAAGATGGATGTCAGTAGAAAGGAGGCAACACAGAATGGTTGTTAGTGATAAGCAGCAAGATAATTGTCCCCAGGATTTTCAAGGGTGTAGGATACTCACATGTGCTTCTCCTTGGTGGGTCCTGGGGGGTGTGTGTCATGGATCTTTGATCTGGGACAGGGCAGTGGGGAGCCACCCCCTAAAAGGACATTGAGGTGCTGGAGCAGCTCCAAAGAAGGGCAACAAGGCTGGTGAAGGACTTGGAGAATATGCCCTAGGAGGAGAGGCTGAAGGAACTGGGGCTGTTCAGTCTGGGGAAAAGGAGGCTGAGAGACCTTGTTGCTCTCTTCCAACATCTGAGAGGTGCTCACAGTGAGAGCGGGGTTGGTCTCTTCTCACTGGTGACAGGTGACAGGACGAGGGGAAATGGCCTCAAATTGCACCAGGGTAAGTTTAGGTTGGATATCAGGAAAAACTTCTCTACGGAAAGGGTTGTTTAAGCACTGGAATGGGCTCCCAGAGGAGGCAGTTGAATCACCATCCCTGGATGTGTTTAAAAACCATTTGGATGTGGTGCTCAGGGACATGATTTAGCGGAGGCTTGTTGGTTAGGGTAGCATGGTTAGGTCATGGTTGGACTCAATGATCTTTAAGGTCTTTTCCAACCTGAGTGACTCTATGATTCTGTGTGGGGCTTCTTCCACTGAAGTAACTGCTCGTGTTTGCCTCAAAGGCAGAGCTTGAGACAGGGAAACTCCTAGCACAGTTACCAAGGGGACAAAATAGAAACTTTGAATGTGAAAAATAAACAAAGCTAAGAACGTCTAGGAGTCTCAGACTCCTCTAGAATGAGTGCTTCTACACATTGTTCATCAAGGAGTAGCCTGGCTCCCCTTTGCCATGGAGTCCTAAGGTGAGCTCTGTGGGGTGCCCTGGATTATGTACAAGAAAGGTGTGGTTCCTGGTTTGAGCTGCAGCTCTTCACATGGGGCAAATTCTTTTGGCATATGCTATGGTGGTCCTCATTGCTTCCCTGGAGAGCCTGTCCAAACAGCTCATCCTTTTGACCTGTGTCAGGAAGGTTAGGGTTTTGTATTACATCTTACAAGCTTTTCATTAGTATTGGAGTGTTGTTATATACAAAATTTTCTGGGAAATGCATACTAAACAATCTGTAACCTTTGTGGACTACTGGGCATCTGTGCAGTTGTTTGATGTAAAAGACCCAGGTTTCCAAGCAGCGTTGTGGGGTATAAGAATCTATATAGATCAGAATAAAATCAGTCTGCATATATATAGCCTCTCCAAAGGGATTTAGGGAAATAAAGGATATAGCAGTGGGAGGTCAGGCAAGGACTGGATAAGGGATTTTTGTGTAGGGACAGCAGCTATGGGTCTCTTTTTATGTGCTGTATGATTGTTAAAGGACCTAATGATAATGTTTCTATGGTACAAAAAACAAATGTGGGTTGGGGTTTTTTTCTTCTCTTTGGAATAGAGGGTGACTTTGTAGTTTTCTTGTGCTTTTCCAAGAACTCTCAGTGTGTCCATGTGCAATTTGTGAGTGCTTAGATTTTCCACAAAAGGCTTCAGGTCTTCCAGTTCTGTATTGTTGTCTTTCTCCAAGTGTCTTCCTTAAAACTGCAGCTATTGAAAGCTTCACTTGGAACAGTGGATGCTCAGAAATCCTCACATCCGTTGCTAGGTCGTTTCTGAAATAGCATTTATATTGAATCACCCAAAATCTATAGCCATCTTTGGAAATATAGGCCATAATTTCTCTACTTGCTCTTCCCTGACAGAGGATTTGTGTGTCCTTTCTTCATAAAATGTTTGAAAGGTGCTGTAGAAGCATGCAGTGGTACCATGTTAGAGCAGCATGACAAAAATGCCTTGCATGTGTAAGAATTTTGTTTTCTTGGGATTTTTTCCTAAAAGCCACTAAAACTATGGGGAAATCTACATATGGAAAAACGTTGTGGTCAGACAGTAAATGGAAGTATAACATGGCTGTGTTGCTCTTAGTGGACTCCAGTTAAAGAAGGTGTTGCTATTTTACAGGTCTGTCTCTGGAGCGCTCAACCAACTCAATAGCCTCACGTGCTCGCCTGTGCGAAAGGGAGGAAGAAGTCATGACTTGCTTTGAAACTGCATGTGTCATTGCTCAAGTGTACCTGCAGGAGCTAGAAAAGGTAAGAAATGTGCTCAGGGTGTTGCCTGGTGACTTGAGTAGAACATCCAGGAATTTTGGCTGCGGAGTGGTGGTGAAAACGTCAAGCAATTATAGATAATGAAGTGAATGAGAACAAGTCTGAAGGAGCCAGGTGTCTTAGCATTTCTGCAGGCTGAGTTTTTTAGTATAAGCAGTTGCAAAACAGCTGTTTGTCTGGTCTCTGCCAGTTTCTTTTGAAAATGTAGAAACCAGTTTTGCCTGCAGTAAAGTACTGAATATTTGGTACGCTCAGATCCTTATCTCAAGTTCAGCTCTTACTAAGAAGGATTACAGACTTTATGGAGCAACTGCTACCATGGAGGAGCCCTAGACATTTAATGTATCTGCCATTTGTATGATACACAGTACTGGATATTGAGATCCCTAACAAGCTAGAAGTTACCTTTTGGCTTGATCATAGCACCTTAGCTGCCAAAGCTTTGCCATTTCCAGGTAAAAGTGGAGGAACCTGGATCAATAACAAGTAACTGCTCAACCTGATGTTGGCTAAGGATGCTGAGTAAGATGAGTACTCAGCTCTGTGCTGAGCTGTAGTACGTGCCAGTTCCTTGCTGGGTACATGCTTAGGTATGTCTATCTCTGTAACTTTGCCTAGCAGCATTTAACAGGGACACACCATAAGTTTTCACGCTCTGTCCTCTGCCACACACTGTGCTTGACATGAGCATCAGTGAGGCAATGGACATTATCTGTTATTCTTTACAGCCTTAGACCTTCTGACCAGATATTTATCCTCCTCTCAGCAGCAAGGCTGCTGGTTTTGTTTTCAGTTGTGTTAAAACAAGAAAAATAAGCTTAAACCACACACAAAAATTCAGTAAGTAGCCAGCTAACAAATTGTTTGGTCTGTTTCTTTGCAAGAAAAAGCTCAATTACCTTTTTATTTAAAATGAAGTGTAGCCTTTTCCTTGCAAGAGGACCACTTCCTGCAGTGCTAGGCACTGAAAGCTTGTGTCCACCAAGAAGGGAAAAAGTTTGAACGATAATTTGTTCATCATCTAGACTCAGAAGGATGGAGGATTCCTGATTCACTCAGAGTCCATAGATCCTTTTCATTCCTGGAAATAAAATACTACTTTGGAGAGTATACACAGTGCAATTTCTAGCAGTGAAAGCTGTCTGTTTAGCTGATCTGGAAGGTAGAGCTTCTAAGGAAGCCAAAGCAAGAAAACTCAAAGAGGAAATGCTGCAATTCTGCCATCAAGACTCCTTGTAGGTTACTAACCCTTACAAACATTTGTCATGTTAAGCTAGGTATCCCCACTTAAACGTTGTGTTTCTATTTCTATGCAAGATGCTGGCTCTGTTGGTCGGAGTTGTACTTCTGAAGGCCTTGGTATTGATATGGAGCCTTCTGTTTTATTAGAATGGAAAGTAGCAGATGCTGGGTTTCAAAGCTCACGGAATATTTCACAGAAGTCACTGTATAGTTTATTTTAAAGTTGTCTTTGGAAGGTTTTTTGAATAGAATAGAATACCTTATGAAGGTAGGTTTTTAAGTAACCTGAAGAGGAATCTGATGACAGAAGCTAACATTTTATTTTTGGTATCTTGTGGGAAAGTGACTAATTCAAAGAGGGGTCTGTAATCCCACTGGTTTCTTTCCTCACAGACTTTAAACAACACACATTCAAGGAATATGAAGGGCAGCAACACAACATACTCTGAGTTTGAACTGTCCTACTTCCTGGAAGCAGCTCTACAGAGTGCCTACGTGACTCATTTAAAAAAAGGGTAGGTGGATGCAGATGTTAGTAGAAATAGATAAAAAATAAAAAATACCGCATATTTTGTCTCAGAACGGATGAGACTTATGTCTTCATGTGTTCTGTTGTGACTTTTTTTTGCTGCTGTTGATTTGCTTCAAGTTTTCTCATATCCTACCCCTCCCATCTGCCTTTCCCGCTCATCCTAAGCCCAGACTCACAAGTAGGGTGGGGTTCGACTATTTTATTGTCTTGACTCAGCTCTGTTCCCTGTGGAGATGAGGAGTCTGACCATAGAGAGCGTGTGGAATGTAAATACTGCTGAGTTCTTTTTGAATATTCAGCCCCAAGGCCTGGTGTAGAGCTCAGTGAAGTCTTAAGGGTTGTTTTCTTTTAGTTATTGAAGTTCTTGAATGTCTTGATCAAACCTCCGAATCTGTGTGCTTTAACTAGAAAGAACGTCATCTTTCAAAGGCCATTGGTGAGAGCACAGCAGCCCCTAAAACGGGCAGTATCTTCAAATCTATTTAGCTGATGGAGAGATTGCTGTGTGGGGAGAATGTCCTTTTATCATGTGTAAACAATACTTACACGAGTTCATCCTTCCCTAGTCCTGTGCTTGCAGCAAAGTATCGCTTTTGTTCTTAAGGAATCAGATAATGAATTTCTCACTGTTCTGTAGAATATAATTGGTCAAAGTTTTGTAAACTTCTTTAAGCAAACCATCTTTGAAAGTATTTCATTTTGGTGGGTTTTATAATCTTCACACCCAAAGATGTTTTCTCTGCTTTTCTTTACTCCTTTTTCCTTCTGAATGAAATATGGCGAGACAGAAAAGAGGAAAATGAGAAAAAAAATCACAGCAAAGATCGTTTTAAATTCTTCTGTATAAAAAGAAACCAAACAAATTTTGTTTCTGTTGTTGGAGGAAGGACTGCTCCAGTTCAGTTTGTTTTTTTCTTTTTTTTTCCCCAGTAATGATTTAAACGCATCGATGAATATGCTTGATGTTCTCTATTATTTTATTTGTAGCCAGGGTTAAAAGCCTTCGCGTACAGTGCAGTTGTACTTACTATAGCATGTCCATGCAGGGTGCCTTGAGGTAAGCCTTATTTAACCCAGAGGCTTTATTCATAAAGACCAGGTGTTGTGAAATGACCCCTTTAGCCAACTGCCTGCAAGTTTATTTGTAAGAAGTACAAGGTTCCAGGTGCAAGATGTAGTCCCAGTGATACAGGATACACGTGTGGTTTTCCCATGAGAGATGGAGGTTGACCATCTGTTGCTCAAAGAGTGGGCTTTACTGGCCCTTTGCCATTTTGGTAGCAAACAAAAAGCTCAGATCTTGCCAGTAAACTCATTAACTATGTAATAAAATAAAATCTCATTTAGAACATATGGCACTGATGTCCTCTAGGCACCTTTTGAATAACAAACTCGCTCATGTTCATTTATTCAGCAACATTTGAAATTAAATCTTCATCACTTCAATATATCCAGTGGGTTGTTTTAGCTATTACTGTGAGCCCTGGTTGCTCTCTTTCCACGTTATTATAATGACAGCCTTTTAAAAAAGAAAAAAAAAAACAAAAACAACTCTACAGGAAAACAGTTGGGAATCAAAATACATGTGTGAATTAAGCACCACTTTGATTACATGCTGAATCGCTGCAATAGCAGCAAAATGTTCTCTGTAGCTGTCTCATGATGAAAAAACAGCCTCATTACTGCCGTGGAACTGACATGGCTGTGACAAGAACAAAGCCCAGTTCGTTTGGCACCTCTTGCAGTGCAAATCAGAAGCAAAAGCCAGTGAAATTAAAGGACCACAGGGAGGAAAATGAGACAAGTGGGAATCCCCTGTTTGTGTCTGTGCCACCTGCTTGTATATTAATGTGCAGTTTCTGCCACAAGAGGGCATAAACAGCTTTGGGATATGTGAAGGAAAAGGGTGGGAGGGTGAGAAGGGAAGAGGCTTTTTCAGATATTTTGTGCGTAGGTCCCGGGAGGTGCATGCCCTTCCCCTGGGCAGCTGTGTACAAAACAGGACTATAGGGGAGCTGGTGTCTCCCTCAGCAGATGATCCGGGAAAGGAATGGTACTGTCCTGCTTTGTTCCTGCTGGCAATCTCTTGGAACATGATCAGGGATCATAAAGTCATACAGTGGCTGGGTTGGATGCGACCTTAAGGATCATCTAGATCCAACCTCCCTGTCATTGGCAGGATTGCTACCCGGCATGTCAGATTAGGTCAGGGCCCATCCTACCTGACCTTGACACCTCCAAGGATAGGGCACCCACAGCTTCTCTGGGCATCCTGTGCCAGTCCCTCACCACTCACTGAGTAAAACACTGAATTTAATGATCCTTATGTTCCCTTCCAACCCAGACCTTTCTTAGACACTGTGATGTGTACAGCTCTCTGAGGGGACAGCCACCTCTGGAGAGCAAATAATCCAGGAGGCAGAGATGTCCTTTCCTCTTTCAGTGCAGGTTAAAAAGAAGGCACCTTCCTCACTCACATGCACCCATGCAAAACAAAGGTGCGTGGTGCTAAGGAGCAAGCTGTGAGGGTCAGCAGGTCCTACAGCTGTGGCTATTCTTTTCCCTCTTAATGGACGCTAACTTAGAAATGCTGTGTTGCTGAAAGCGCATCTGCTGCAGTTGCAAATAGGATTCATCTGTATGAAGTAACAGTTATTTCTGTGTGACTCTTCTAATGGTATTTGAAGTATGCATGGAGTAGCAAAGGCAAAGGAAATCAAAACGTCAGGGCGTTCCAGAGAAAGTGATGGTTTTGGAAGCTCTGTGTGCTTCTGAAAATAATACTTACTTTTCAGAAAACCATTAAGAGCTTAGTAAAAATCAGATTTCCTTATGATCCCTCATGCTAGGGACCTGAGATACTTTGGAAAGCCCTGATGAAATTGCCTGCTAGGGAAAGCTTATGCAGTTCTTTCTTTTTATCTTTTCCTGTCATTTTTGCAGAGCCCTCAGTTCCATTTTTTGAAATGTTACAGGCTTCTGTTGCAAGGGCACTTGGAAAGAGTAACTTCATGTATGTGTTAGTGTTACAGTACAATCAAACAAAATTTTTGCCAGAATATTAATCTTTTTCTGAGGAATTTGTGTGGGTTTGCTTGTCATTTATCCCTTCTTCAGTCCTCCCAGTCTAGCACCTAATACAGGAAGCTTAGGACACTGCAGCTGTTAATTCACAAGTGAGTCTTACTGCCTACTAGATGAGTCTATGAAGGCTGCTCTGAAACTAATGCCTCTTATTTTATTATGTTGGCTCATGATCTCAGAGGTGAATGTTGGTGGTACAGCAGTATCTGTAGAACCTTCCTGCCACTTTGCCATTACATGTTGTTGCTGCGTGATAGATGGCAGCAGAAAGGCAGTCTGACACAATGGTGTTTGACATGGAAGTGTGTCTGAAGCAAAACTGCGTCAGTAAATTCCTCCATGAAGTAAAAATGGTACCCACTGACATTTCATCGATGCTTGCTGAATGTTTATGGAGTCCAGACACTGCTGCAGATTTTTATGAGTGTGGCATGCAGACTCTTACTCATTGCTGACCAAAAAAAAAAAAGATTTGTAGCTGAGAGTATGCTTTATCAAGTAGTGCTTTTGTGTTCTTTGTATTGGTTGTAGTTTCCATGGGAATAAATATGAGACATTGCTTTTGGAGCAGCCGACCTAGATAAGTGCCAAGCTTTTTTCTTTAGTTGGTTGGTTAGTTTGGGATTTGGGGCTGTGGTTTTTTTGTTTGTTTATTTTGGTGGTTTTTTTGAGCCTAGCTGGTTTGACAGGTTGACATTGGGAAACACTAAAGTGATTTGTTGTAGTTAGTTGTCTTGTATCTTTCATAAGAATCTGAGGTCTAGTCCTTTGAATACTTTTTATGCCTGTGCATGAGCTGCTGTTTAAAGAGAGAGTATGAATTCTTAGAAAGCTGGGAGAGATGTAGAAGGAGCTTCACTTCATAGTGGGCATGGTATTCCCACTTTTTGTGTGCTTTCCATTGGACAAGTGACTCTGCAAACTGCCATGTAGCCATCTCCAGATAATCTCTTCCATTTGTTAGTGGCTATTTTCAGTTACTAAATGGGGATAAGAACATGATCTTTTGGGGTCCACTTGGGCTCATTATCTGTATTTTTTTTCCAGTGATTTTGCACAGAAAACAATGTATTTCTTAATTTTCTTGCCTTAAAATTTTGTGTAGTGTTAACTAAATAATGTGACATAAAAGTGACATGACTATTTCCATTCACATCTGGTAATTACCCTATATTAATGAGGGTATTTCTACAACAAACAAACAAAAAAACAAAGCAAAAACAACCAAAAAAACAATCCATAGAGAACAAAAAACCACAGCAGCAAAAACAAAACAAAAAGCACAGATTTTCATTCCATGCTGGACTGAGTCATTACTCAATGTGCTCTCAGTTACTGTTTACACTGATGATTTTCTGCGTTCCTCTTTATTAAATTAGCTGTACTTGAATTCTAAAGCACGTTTCATCATGACTTTTAAAGTATCTCTCTTACCACCTTTGTGGCTAAAACCACAGCAGTTCATTTAATGGCCAGGTGCTGTTTCTTTCAGGTTTTTCTTTTTTTTTTTTTTTTAATTTCTGTGGCATTTTAGCAGTGCAGTAGGAGCCTACAGAATCTTTCAACTCATTATTTCCATGATCTAATGTTGACTTACGATGCCTTGATTTGAACCAACAGTACCTGGGATTTCCAGGTAGTCTGTTGAAGTCATGAGGTGATCGAGATTTTTTAGTTCCTGATCTAGACAAGATCAAGTGGATTTGCAATGGATTGCCAAGGGCTATTGATTACATCCTCATCCACTCGTCTGCATATACTTACTGCTGTTCAAAGACCTACTCTTCTTTTTTGTATTCTTCAGGTTCTATTTTCAAAAATCTCATTATTTGCATGCTTTGTATGTGAAAGGCTTCTGTTAACAGAGCTGTAAGTTGGTTATTGTTATCAGTAGTATTCATGCTTAAAGTGAAGCCTGTGCTTCTTGGCCTTCCAGTGCCTTGGAGTGGAAAGGGGAGCTCCCTCAGTGAGGTGGATTTGCCAGCTGCTGGCAGGTGTGCTCCGTCTCTTGTGACTTCTCAATAATATTCAATAGCATTCAGAACATAAAAGCAAAGCCTTAGACCTGTACAACTGGTATTGCTGTCACATGCTTTGTATGTTTCAGAGTTAAGAGCTTGGAGCGGGTGTTCTCAGAGAGGCTGACCACCATGTCTCTGTCTGGCCGTGGTAGGTGCAGGCTGCCTCTTGCAGCTGTCTGCCATGTGCTGCTACCCCTGTGAAGATGTTTTTGGTGTTTGTCTTATGGTCTGTGTTCAGCCCCAAAGATCTGTGGAAGGGCCAGAGCTTCCCGTTTTTTCCTTCATTTGCCTCAGGTTCATATTCCTTACTCTTCCTTTCCCCATCAGTTCAGAACAGGATGGTCCTCCTGTGAGGCGTCGACACTGTTTATGGCCTTGTCTAAAAGCTGGAAGTTAAACAATTCTGTAATGTTCTGAGGAAAACAGTCTGTTTTTTAGCACATTCTCTAGGTTTTCAGTCTCTAACTAAAAGCCAAATGTGGAATTAATTGGCTTTGTAAATGATCACTAATGTTCTTTCTGTTACTAGTGAATGGAATTCATTGATGCTTTTAAGACAAATACGATTATCATAACAAGAAATCTAAACATATGCATTCTTGAAAATGTCATGGAAATGTCATGTACAGCCTTTTTCTTCTTCTGAGCCTCTTAAGGAGCCCAAGGAAGCACAGGAATGGCCCATGTGTTTTAAGTAACTGAGGGGACCAGGTGCTTTCTGTTCAACCGGGGAAATGTCTTTTTGACTCTTCAGCATAAAATAGCCTGTGAATGATTCTGTTGGCTTTGGTGTGACTGCTTGTGTGTGAACATCACCACGTATCTAATTGCTTTCCTTAGTTTAAGATTCAGAAGTGCATGTATGTGTGAGTATTCTTCCCCAAACCCACAAAATGCACCAGGTACCTTGGCTCTTTGTTTGGAACATTTGCTGAAGCTTTAACGTCCAGCTTACAAAAACTTCCTCAAGGAAGTTTTCCATCCGAAGCTGAGAACATCTTTTACTTAGGGGAGAGTGGAAAGAGAAAAAAGAAGAGATGGCATCTGGTAAAACTTGCATTATTTTTTAATCTTGTCTCTTTGCATGTCTGTAGATTGCCCTCAACTGGATAGTTTTCAGAAGTCTTTTCTCTGAGTTTAAAACTTGAAGATTAAACTTGGTTGACAGGAAGGCCACACACATTTGCGTTGTGTGACTTGACGACTGTAGGCCTTAGGGTGGCATTTCATGTAGCCAAGTCTTAAGACAAACAGCATCAACTTAATTTATTTTTTTCCCAGAAAATATTTTGCAATGTTTCTTCAAATGTTTACCATTGATTTTAGAGCACAAGAAGATTTGCAGTGCATGAAACACAATCTGTGTAATTACCTTCAAAATTTAAACTGATTCACAGAGGTGGTTGTTATGGTGTGTGGCTTTTTAACAAAACCAAGATGCTGCCTGCACAGAAGATTTTCCTGGAATAAGTTGAAGTGGCAATTTAATATACCAGAACTACTGCTGTCTGAATGTCTTTAATTCAGGGCAGCATTGCTCCTTTTCTGTTGGCTTGTATTTCTTTGTGTAGCTACCAGCTTTCAGTGAAAGTGAGCTAAGCTGTTTTGTTACTGTGGTGGTAAGGCCACGTTCTTAACCTGGAGGAGCTTACAAGCTTCAGGTGCTGATATGTCCAGTGTTTAACTGTTCCTCTCTCCATCTCTTTCAGCACTCAGGCACATGGTTAAGATATCATTTGGTGACTAGGCTGGTTTAATTGCTAATGGTGTATGCATAGTAATGTGAAGATTTTTTTTTTCCAGCCTAGCCCTCTTTCACTGGAGGTTAAGCTGTGCTTGCAGTCAGCTACTCAGCTACTGGACAATAAACTCTTTAAACTACTGTAATTTCATTATGTGTCTTGACTACCAGACACAAGATGCTTAAGTACCACCTGAAAGTCATCGTCGTTTAAATCATGTAAGCTCAGTATAATTCATACCAGTCCAGTCTGAGTGTGTGAAGAGGAGATGTGGATGCTTTTAAGAAGCAGCATCCGCTTTATAAATACGAACTATGAAAAGCTTCCAAATGTGTCCTCTGTTACTCAAATGCGAATGTGATCTTCTCTGAGGAAGCCATCTGGAGCAGGCATGCTACAGTCACTGCCTCACTTGGTGCCATTGTCCTCTGCCTCAGAGTGACTCGTCTCAGTGCCGCACACTTGGTGTGAGGGGTTCCTTTCTTGCCTTCTGTGAATGTCAAGTGTGTTGACCACCTTTGGGTGCACCATCAAAATATTTCCTTTCATTCATTGCTGGTTTGCATTTGCTTTTTGTTTCATGGTGTTTTTTTTTCTGCCTTCTCCTTAGCGATATTGTGAAGGGAATGAGGAGTCTGCGAGAAGTATTACGGACTGTGGAAACAAAAGCTACTCAGACCTTCAAAATGGTAAGGGGAATGAACGGGAGAAGGGAAGGTGGGTGTAATGTGCTGTGCAAGGAATTCTGTTTCTTAACCATTGCAGTAGGACAAAAAATTTTCTTCACTTGACTGCTTGGAATTTTTTGTTTGTTTTAATACTTCTGGGAATTATATTTGTAGTGATGCACTTCAAAGTGTTATCTAATCTAAACCTCTGAGCCCTCAGGTCTGGACATATGGGTTACTTTTCTCTCACTCTCTCCTTTTTCTTTTTTTTCCCCTTGCAGTACTTTTTTTGACTGTGGTTTAAATAGGAATAGGAATGAATTTAGTTTGACAGTGCTGTCCCTTGTTTTCTTTGTCTCTTTTGTCAACGCGTGCATGCACAGCTTTTCAGATTTGCATGTAGCAGCATTAAGTACTTCTAGCTTTTGCAACAAATAAACAGCGCTTTTTTTAGACTAAAGTGCTTCTGTGTTCCTCATATAAAACTCACTTCGATACAATGTAGTGCAGAGTGAGTGTTATTTTTTGTGTTGTTGTTCCATATCTTGTAAATCCTGAGTACTTCTGATAAAGAAATTGTAGAGAAAGTTGTGTGCCTCATTAATTGGGTAGTTTAACTTAGATGGTTCTTTCCTACCTCCACTTTAAGAAATTTTGTCATGAAGTTACTCAGGATGTGATGAAATCAAGCATGGAGAATAGCAGTCCTGAACGTGAATGAGAAGTTTGCAGCCTTAGAAGCATTGCACTAATATGGCTAAACTTGTTTTGTGTTTTGTTCAGCTTTCTCTGTGTTTTGCTTAACATTTTGAAGATGGGGAGCACTGGGTTCCAGTGAATGGGACTGATCTACGTGTGTCTTCTTCACATACAAATGCAGAGTTGAAATGAAACCCCGGACAGAAAGGGTATCCTGAGGGCATTTTTGCTTAGGTTTCTCACATTTGTCTATTTTGGAACTTTTTGTTCTAGAACTGTATCTTCTGGTTGCCTTCAGATCACCTTCCCTGCATAGTCAAGAATGCAGATGCACACACCAAAGTTGGTGCAGGGAATTAGAAAAGGTGACTTAATTGTCACGCTCAAATGGTCACATCCTTTCCCAGAGTGAGATCAGGACTCAGGGGATTTTTTTTTGCTCATCTGCTTTATTGCTATGCTGAAATGAACGTAACCATCTGCTGTTCTTATACTGTGACAGAATGTGATACTCAACTGCTCCTGTCCCAATGCAACGGCAGAGAGCTATACAACACCCTTGGGGAAGAATGTTATTCCTTAAGGGGAAATTTGAAGATGTCCATCCAGTAGTTTTTCCTGGGATTTCCATTTTACTGGAAGTTGTGTTTTCATTTTCTTGTTTAGTTTTGAAAAGCTGTCAAGAGGGCAAAGGGAAGAATGTGCTTAATTAAACAAATTTTTCATGCATGAAAATGAAACACAATTTTCTTTTTCCTAATTTGTGGGATCACAGTGTTCTTTAAGCATAATGATGCTTTTTTTAGCCAAAGGCAGTAATAACATAAATCACAGTCTTGGCCTGTTCTGGTTTGTTTGGTCTTATTCAAAACAGGAGTGAAGCTAATTTACACAGCTACTGTACTGTATGTTAAAATCAAAGAAAATGCAAGTATGTGGTTCTTTCCTTTTGAAAGGCTTATCACAAACTGTACTGCTTCTTTTGTGTGAAACAGTAAAGATCTTTCTGTTGCTGGCATAATACTCTTCCCTCCATTCTAAGGCTGTAGGAAAAAATACAGGAGAGTTGGCTCCTTGGGGTAAAACTGACTAAATAATTACACACTGAGACAAAAAATGGTACTGGCTAATGTTGCAGTGCCCTCAGCCATTTTGCCTGTGGTTGCTTGCTATAAAAAGCATAGAAAAGCTTAGAAACAGAAGGCTTTCTGTAGGTTGTCAGTAGGAGTGTGGGGAAGGTCTCAGGGTTTCCAGGGAGTTGTGTGTGACAATATTTCTTTAAGGCACTGCCGTACATCCAAATCAGTTTGCCATTTGCTAGATACAGCTGTGAAACCTGTCTTTATCTGATGTTGAAAGGACAGTATGTTCTAGTGTGGCTGCATTTTAGACTAACTCAGATTTCATGTGTGGTGAGGCAGATAAAAATAAAGAATCTTGCATCAAAATAAGTTATTTTTCTGAATCTGATCACATGGATTTTCTTTAAACTCAGGGTGATTTATTTAATCCTACAGATACAACAGCTCAAGTGGAGTAATGTTTCAGTTTATCAATCATACTTACTCTGGTATTTAAAAGAGAATGACTTTTGGCAGGCTCATACCATCTCATAGCACATAAATAGCATAGAAAATAAATATGCAGCAGTCAAAGAAAAGTTAAAAAATGTTTACTGGTGTTAGGACAGGAGGGCTGAAGTTTCAGTCTACCTCAGTTCTGTGCTGTGTTTGCTGTGGTGTAGAGCACCATGCTACTGAAATTCCCAGAAGATACCCCTTGTTTTGATTTCTGCACTTGTTAGCATGCTTATCTATTTACACTGGGGAAAAAAAAATAATTAGGGGTTTATTGGATGAGTCTAAACAGAGACAAATGCCAAAGACAGTTTCACAAAGTCGAGTTAGCTGGCTGCCTTTTGGGCTCAACTTGACAGGTAATAGATATGAACTAGAAGGCAAGTATTTGAGGACACTCAATGGTCAAACGAGGGCATGTGACATTGCAGTCTCGATGTAAAGTTCCTAATCTTTTCTCTTCTTGCCACTATTACATCAACAACAAAAGAGAGGGACAAATAATACTGAGATGAGGCTATAAAGAGCTGCATTTACACCAACAGCTGAATGCTTGCTCTTTTAAACCCCTGGGCTGAGATTCGCTCACAAAATCTTGGTGCTGCAAAAGCATTGGAGTGCCATTATACTCAAACGTAGTTACATTTGTGAGACTCTCAGCAGTCTGTGTGGCAGTCAGTTGTCTTCATTCTCTAACTTGTCCCTTGTTGTTAGGCCTTTGTGATATGTGTATGGTTGTTAGGTGTGTGGGGTGTGTGTGAAGGCTTCACTAATGCATCTTTCTCTGTTTACTGATCTCTAGACTGCGGCCAAACAGCTAGGCCAAGTGCTTCTCCATTCCTTGAGTGAAGACTGTTACTGGAGCCCTTTATCTGATCCTCTCCCTGAGTTCATGAACAAGGAAGATCAGTCTTACATTAGCAATCTGCTTTGTCGGAAGCCTGAGCTATACACAGAAGAGAAGTAAGCATTTTTTAATTTTGGATTATTGACAGAAGGAAGAGAGGATGTTTGAACGCACTACAGTATTGCTAATTATGTCACTGATTGATGTAGTAGCTTTGGGAGTTCTTGTTTTTGACTTCTTATCAAGAAGCCTGCTGGAAAAATAAAGCATTAACCCTGGAGTATTTGATTTTTTTCCACGTGAAGGTAGAAAATCCAACCAAATAGCTGTCTTTGCTGAGAAGTGGAAATAATCTATTTATGGTTCGAAATAGCTCATCTTGGATATGTTTCAGAGCTTTTAATTGTGTAAACCTGCAAAAGAAGGTATTACCTAACAAATGAATTATGTATGAGATGTTTCAAGTTACTGCTCCTCTTGTGAAATGAGAAGGGGAGGCTGATAGGATAATTCTTGACCTTCTTCAGAAAAATGTGTTCTGTCTTTCAGTGTTTACTGCCCTCAGGACAACGTAGAAGAGGCTCTGCTTCTCCTCTTAATCAGTGAATCCATGGTAAGCAAAAAAGCAGTTTGTAATATTGATAGCTCAAAAAGAATATCTAGAATTTCCATGTCAAGTCTTCTGGTTGATTTTGTGTACAGAATCTTCCCTAAATAAAGAGAAATGAGGACTCTACTATATTAACAGGAAATGCCATTTCTTCCTTTACTGGTGATATCACTTCTATTAAGTGAAACTTCAGTGAAGGATTTGCAGAATTATCAAGAAAAGGAAATGCCTGTGTTCAGCATAGCTGCATGCAGTTTCTCTACAGTGCCTCTGCTTTACTTTTTCAAGGGCTTTTTCTGCAGTTAGGAAGGGCTTTTTGTAATTAACATAGAGACGGCTAGACCTGGGTCTTGTAGCATGCCAAGTGCAGTGCTACACTTCTGTTAAAATCAGAAGAGCTCGTGTCAGTGTGGCTTGTCTGGGCTGATCCATGTAGGAGGAGGATTTGGAGCAGCAATAATACTGACTGCTGCAGCCATCGCTAGGGCTGGGCTTGCAGTTGAGCAATCATATGGGCTCTTGAGCACTATAGTCTTGTTCTGCTGAGGGGAATACAGGTTATCTCTGTGTTATCCAGTAGTATGCAAAATGATGAACTGATCTTATAACTGTTATGGATGAAGCAGTATGAAAATACTGTTGATAGAGTCTGGATTGCTGTGCTGACTTCAAGATTAAATAAGTATGCTTGTATTTAAGTACTGTCTTATAGGAACTGTCTGGAGATAGATGCAAAGCATTTTGATCTGCTGCACAAAATGTCCTTAAATAAACAAAGGTCTGTGGTAGAGCAGCACAGGAACGATAACAGACTGTTTTTGGGGAATAGAACATCTGAGTATCCACCTTCCTCTTGAGTTAACAGTAGGTTGCCATTGGCTTATCATTTTAACTGCTTAGTTTATTGTTTCTACTGCTGTGGAAGAAGAAATTTTGCTTAATTCATTATATAATGAGGTGTTTTTTCCATTACACTGTTTTGTTGTAAGCTAGTGAATTTTCTCATGTACAGGTTTGTCTGGAGATGTGTTGGTTTTGATTTATTTATTTGTTTATTTATTTTTAGGTTTTGAATTTGCTGAAGCTTACAAAAAATAAGTTAACGAGAATAAGATTTCCATTCAAGGTCTCCCTTGCGATATAATGTTAACAACCAAATAAAACACATTCCTTCCTGCAGGGAGTATTCGTGGCAAGTAATAATGATATGGTTCTGTGAGCCTGTAAGCAACATGATTGGTAATCCTACATATTGGCTGGATTGGTTGTTCTTTTGGTTTTACAGTTTTACCGTTAAGAACCTCTTAAAATTAAACAGAAGTTGTACACTGAAGTTAACCTGTTTGGAGCTATCCAGCTTCTCTGACACTTTGATTGCTCTATCAGAGCAAAAATCACCAGAACACTACTTTTGTCACTTTACAAATCAGAAGGAAAAAAGAGCAGCCATGTCACCATCATTCTTTTGCTGGACTGTAACACCAAGGGCTGTTGGACCTACTCGTTTCTGATTTTAGCCACTCCAAAAAGAGCTAAGTGGGACAACGTGGGAAGGAGTGACTGAGAATGTGTCAGCACATGAAGGGGGCATGGAACAAAGACATGTCCTGTGCAAGAATGTTGATCATTAGAGAACCACAGTGTACATATGTGAGAAACTGGCTGAAAGAAAATGCATTTAGGGTGTTGTAAGCCTCATCCTACTGTCCAAAAAACCTTCTCTGACTCTTAGTGGTGCTGGGTTTCAGCTTGTGACACCGTGCTTCTTGCTTCTTTGCCTCTACTTCCATTGCTTTTGAAGGGTGTAGCCTTGCATATTCTGGTGGAATGAAATGAGAGTATCTTCTAAAGTGTTAATAAAGTGCTCCTTCAGTGTTTTGCTCACTTAGAGCCTAAATATGTAAAAATCTAGCAGTGTAGTAGACTCTTCCATAGTCTTAAAAATGTTCCAGAATGTGTTTTAACACTTGCAGGAAAAGCTTTTTCCTCGTGGCCCTTTTCTTAGTTGCCTCCTGTATTCTGTCTGTTCTTTTGATAACAGGAACCTGTTTCCCCAAGCAAAGACATCTCAGTAAACAATGAAAAGCATCCAGTTATTGGGTTTGGCACATGCTCATCCTTTGTGCCAGCTATTATTTAGCTGCCATGGCTGGCTGTGGAGCTCTCGTGGAGGAACCTGGTGAAACAAATCGGGTATCCTCAAGAGTACCACAGTCAGGGCTGTCTGTAGGGGCGTTGGAGGCCTTGTGGCTAGGTTCTCATTCCTTATGCACAGCCTGAGCAATGGTTTGGATGGATGGGCTGTTTGCGAGAGGAGAAAAATGCACTCCCTCTAACCTGGGAGGAGGCCAGCTTCTGCTGGCTCTCACAAGCTCAGGCTGCATTAGAATGATGGGTTCTAGTTATGCACTGGAAAAACGGGCCATCCTATTTTTAAACTGCCAGCCCCATTTCTGCCTGTGTTTAACCCATCAAACCCAATGGCACTGTCTCTGGGAGGGCTGAGTGCATGCCAGAGCTGGACACGGTTCCTTGCCCCCATGGTGGGTGGGAGAGGTGCTGGTTCTGCTGGTCCTGTCAGCACACTGGGGCTGTTGTGCTGCTGGAGGCAGCAGGGGAGGTTTGGCAGTACTGATTCTTAACCACCGTTCTGTTTGTTTCAGTGTCTGTTCTCAGAAGTGTTGTTGGTTGTGCTGCCCCTTAAGATCAGCTTGAAGTTTCTCAGAACATGGAATGGAACGCTTTCTATTCCTTTTAGTGTGTATTTTTTAAGTTTAAAAAACAAAACCAAACCAAAATAAGTTCTTGATTTGTATTTAGAAATCTTCCCTTCTTGAATCAGAGGTCTAAAATACAGTCTTGAATCCTTTATTTGGGCCTTGGCAATGCTGTCTCTTACAGCTAGGGACTCTGGCTGGTGCGGTCCACCAAACATACCAAATAATGTGACTTTTTTAAAAATCTTTTTGATTCTGTGTTCACTACAGTCATACTGGAAATGAAGCTCCTTGTGTCCAAAACTGATAAATTCTGTTCCTGTGTAACAAAGATCAGAAATGTCATCGCCATCTTACCTCTGATTTGAATCCCTAAAAGCTATTTGACCTTGGAAAGCCTGAGAACGCAGATCAGATGGTGAGGGGGGAAGTAAGATATTGGGACTTGTCCTGTTCTTTTTGCTGGTGAGAGCAATCTCATGGTTCTCAGCATGCCTTTAAAGGAGTAAGTTTCAACACATTTATATTTAAACACAGAAACAATTAAAATGTATTAGCTCTGCAGATCCTTACTTTATAAAATAATAGCATCCCACAACTGAAAGAGAAAAAACTTATTGCCTTTATGGAACCTTTCTTTCCTTTCCTTCTTTTTTTTATTATGGTTCCAAGCTCAGTGATGCAACTGGGCAGTCATGTATTTCTTTGAGGATCTTTGACTATAGCAGATGAAGGAAAAAACTGGGGACAGGATTGCCTGTTCTGTTTGTTCCTTGCTTGCTTTGTCTTTATGGCTGTGTTGTGCCTCCTTGATAGAAATGGAGTTACTCATTTTAATTGAAGTTGCTACTCATACAAACCAAGTCCTTTACCATGCTCTGCTGTGTTTGTACTGTGGGTGAGAAACTCAGCCTTCCAGCCTCTTTGTATTTGTGGGCTTTTTAGCTGAGACAGTTAATGTGATCTTTTAATCTACAGGCTGTTGCCTACCAGAAATGAGACAGATGCCACGTGGTTCGTACAGGCAGTAAGTTTTCATTCTCTGAGCTGCTGCTCTAAAATCGAGCAAGTTGTGGTATCTCAGTCTGAGCAGATGTGGGAGTGGTTGGGGTTTAGTATTTCCTCCTTATTCTGCCTGCTTCCCGTTCTCACAACAGCCTTGTGGTCAACCTCGAGCATTTTCTTTGTGTCTTCAAGTGCTGCATAGAGATCATCAGTAATGTAAGATGGGAATTCAGCAGCTTTTTACATCTGAATGAGTCTATGCCACTGCAAGGAGTTCATTCACTTTGTTGGCAGTACAGGCAAAGCAGCCTGAATGAAGACCCAAAGGATGTGGGCTGAGTATTTCCCATCTCTTAGCAGAAGCATCAACTGCATGATTTTAAAGCCTTGTTGTCAGTCTTACACACATAGCATTTGTTTTTCCTCTCTTAATGTTAGTATTGAGTCACACCAATTACATTATTACAGTACACTGTAGAACATGCTGCAGTTCTGTATAGATGGGTTGCAGTGGATCTGGCAATTATGTCTCTTTTGAAAAGACACAAGTTGAACATTAGAATGCCCATGAATTAAGGGGCAGGCAGCAGGCACTCATTAAAGATTTTAATTGCTTTCTTTTTCTTATTTGAAACAAAGCAGGGGGAGCCATCTTTCAAAGAGAGCAATTAAAGGATACTTCATAGCTAATTGTAGTGTGAAGGGACTGCTACATGGAATATGCTCTACTGAGATGCATATGACTGCTTGATGTTTTATTAAGAAGCATATCTCTGTACTGTGGTAAAATTCGATTTTCTGCAGCATAAATGTGCGTGTGTAATAACTGCTGAAGTAATGGCTGTTTGGATTTGCTGTGGGCCTTTTCCTCTCTACAGATACATGTAATAAACATACCATAAATAAGCTGCAGTTATCACGTGGCTGTGGCACGGCAATGTCAGTGACGTACAGCAAATCCCTGTGGATAGGTGGGTTGTCCTGGTGCAGATGTGCTGTATATGTGGGTATGAAGATGCAAGCTGTCCACAGCTCAGCAGGACTGTATAGGCCAATTGCTGATCTGCATCAAAGCAGACATTCCCTGCTGTAACCTGGCTGGGTCTGTGCAGCTGGAGTGCCTGTGCTGGGCCAGAGACACCATCATGGGGTAAGCTGTGTGAGCTTGTGGCACCAGCTGCAAGCCCTCTTGGGTGCATGCATCCTGCCACTGCTGGGAGGGTGCTTGCTGTTGTTGGTGTTGTGTCTGTATTGAATCCCAAAATATGCAAGCACAGTTCATCACTGGGTTGCCGTGTTACCCCAGATAGAGTGGGATTGATTTTATATTTTCCTCTGTGAATACAAGTCAGTCCTGCTGGTAGCGACCTTCTCCATCCTACACGTTCTTACAGAGGGTCTCTTCTGCCAGCATGACTCACCAGCTCTCCATCCTGCCTGTGTGCAGTGAGGCACATCTGTGTGACAGTGGTAAAGGGAAGAATCACACATGGGGGTGTCAAAAATGTATTTGTAGCTCTTCTGATTCTGTTTAGAGTGGAGGAGAAAATAATGCAGTGGGACAAATCAGGGAATTGTTGCTTACCGATGCTCTATTTAGAGATCAGTGTTGGACAAATAACCCTTTTTCCAGTTGTGTTCAGGCAAATTAGTGTAAAGAGCAGAAACATGGGTGTTAAAATAGCGATGATGGAAATGGCTTGCACCTGTGTTGACCAGTGACTGTCAGGATTTCTGGCTGCCCCAGTGATGTTTACACAAACATAAACAAAGACAGGAAAAATGGTGCTACAATGACAGCACCCATCATCTTTAGAAGCCAAAGAAATATTTGCATTTTTCTGGGGGATTTCAGGAAGTATTGATTCACACTTCCCTCCTCTTCCCTCCTGTATGTAACACTGCAAAGGTAAATGGTACCCTGAGCCTCGGGATGATGGTTTATCTTATTCGTACACAATCCATGCTCTTTCTACTACTAATGCATCAGTTTGTTGTGAGATTTGATGTTCTATAAACAGCTCTGCATTAACATAAGGGTTTCTTGATTTTTGAATAGCTGGAATTAGCAATTGGAGATGGGGTCAGTATTTACATAACCATTACAAATTGTGAGGATGGAAGTGACTTGATAAATTTGCTCAGTGGCAACTTTTGTATGCGGAAGTAGAGTGATAGATTGTAGAGACCTTCTGTGGCATTGAGATTTAAAAGATGGAACAAAATACGGTTTATGACCTTGTAAAGAACATTAGTCATGCCTATGCATATGTTGTTTTTAACTACTCACTGCCTAGGTGAAGTACAATGTGTACGATATGTTCAGTATGACTGCAATTTTAGAACATTACCTCCTAGTAATACATCCCATTCCTACTTATTGTGGAATTAGGGCATGTTTTTGTATCTAGCACCAACATCTGCTAGCAGATGTTAATGGGCACTCACCAGTTCTAGTTAATTTTCTATTTGTGCTAATGCGGCAACTCAGAAATCGTAGCTTGGTGCTAGATGGGTACCCAAAAAAGCATCAGGCTATAATTGATTCTAATGGGAGGCCGATCAGACTACAGAACACAAGGGTGCTATTTTCTATCAAAAAAAAAGTCATCATTTAAATGATGTAGAAAATCATGTTAATGCTGTTGTATATACATAGGAGAATTCACATGGCAATGAGAATTGTTCTGTATAAGCTTTAACTCTTGTTAAAGTAGTGATCTTGCAATCTCGGAAGCTTTCTTTCTTTGCTTTTTTTAAGAGGCTTTTAAAAATTTTATTTATTTAAGTGTCTTGGAGTTAAATCCAAACAGAGCCTGGAGCATTTTTTTAGTTATATCTGTTAAAGACAGATGAGCCATGCTTCTCCACACTGGTTGCAGAATTTTCTGTTTGAAGTTGCTCTCATTGTCCTATACAGTGTCTCACACGTCTTGTTCTGAACTATCTTTTTTGATCACTAATTGTCCTTTGCAGTAACATGAGAAAGAAACCACTTTTCTTGCTATAAGAGGTGGTATAAATTTTTGCACACGATCCAAACACTGTACTGAGTCTGACCTGTCAGTTTGACTTTAAATGCATTCACTGTATGGCTCTTGGTTGTGATTTGGTTGTCAGTAACTGTGTTTGCTGTTTCAACTGTTATAAAGTGCTTGGAACTGGGTACTACACAGATAATGTAATGATGATACTGTTACAGCTTAATCATACTATAAAAAGAAATAACCTCCTTGCTTTGGGGAGGGAATGTTTTGTTTGTGTTTGCTTTGGGTGAAATTGTTGGCAGTGTCCTAATTTTTCTGATCTTTTAGGTGTCAGACCTGAATGTTTTCTTACGTTGAGCCCCACTGAGCTGGGATGCCTGAGGTGCTGTCTCTGTGTGGTCAGCATGCTCAATAGCATACAGCTCTGTCTTTCTCAGAGGTCAGGCAGGCTGAGTGAAGCCCAGCCTGAATGTTTGGAAAATAGAAGGAGTTTTCTCTTTACTCGGGGATTAAGATTTTCCTCATTGTCCACAGAAAGCAGAGGCTGGGATCTTGAGGTAAATTTCAGTCTATGGTGTATGATGTTTTGGAACATCACAATTGTAGGCAATTGAATTAATAAAGAACACAGATTTGAACAAGTTGTCAAAGAGGTAATGAATGTTCCATCTCTGGGGACACTCAAGGTCAGGCTGGATGGGGCTGTGAGCAACCTGATGGAGCTGTAGGTTTCCTTGTTCATTGCAGGGGGGGAGTTGGACCAGATGGCCTTTGAATGGTCCTTTCCAACTCAAACAGTTCTGTGATAGATTAAGGATAGCTTTGGATTTTTAATTATGGGGAATCTAATCTGTTAGGTTTGTTTTCTAACTTTCTGATTCTGTGAAACAAACCAGATGAGGTATTCATACAGATCCTTTCTGTATGGGCAGCTGTCTTTTTGAGTTTACTTTGAGTGTGGATAAAAATCAAGTCTACTTCTGCATGGGAACATCTTCTTTATTTTTGTGTATTTTTAATTAAAAAAAAAAAAATTAAAAAAAAAACACCAAATTTGGTGATTTTACTTGACATGCTATGGGTGATCGGCAGAATTTATGAAGGTGTCAGTTCTGTTGCTGTATTGATGTCTGACTGTCCGTTTATATCTGTACCCAGGCAAACCGGGATGCAGTGATCAGCCGTGCCCCTGACCAGCAGGATGACCGTGCTGTCAGCTTTCGGGATGCTTCTGAAGTCTATGACCTTCTCAGCATCACTCTGGGCAGAAGAGGGCAGTATGTCATGCTTTCTGAGGTACCTCTGGCTTCTCTTTCAACTTCCAGTTGAAATGTGCAAGAGTGACCCATGTAGTCTGTAACTGCTGGTTCTTCATCAGGGAGGTGAAAAATCAAGCATACTATTTGACAATTAGTAGAAACAGCTGCAGACCTACAGCCACACAGGCCAGAACTGTTTGAGACATTAAGCTAATTTTTATGTAGGCACTTGAATAAAGCAGTCCTACTTTAAAGTGATGTTGTATGCTGGCAGGCCCCATTAATTAAGAGGAGGAAGATGATGTCATCATCAAAAAAACAACCTGACCTTCTCCACAACTAGTTGTCACTCCTTGTTTGATTTCTGAGCCATGCCAAAGCATCAGTCTTGACAGATAGATTTTTTTTTATTGTTGTTTAAATATATAACTTTTCTCCAACGTTTGTTTCTCAGTGCTTGGAGAGAGCCATGAAGTTTGCATTTGATGAATTCCACCTCTGGTACCAGCTTGCCCTGTCCATGGTGGCTTGTGGAAAGGTAAATTTGAAATCAAAGGACTTTAAAATGGCAATTTTTCCTCCAGTGGAATGCATCTAGGTTATCTTTTTGAATGTGTTTGATTGTGTTTTGTGTGGGTAGGCGCCACCAGACAGTTTATGTGAAAGGACAGTGCTCCCCTTTGAGACTTTGATTGCACTTCGTGTGTGTGCACTTCATAACCTGTACTGTTCTTTCCATGTAGTGTTTAATCTTCATTATCAGAGTGAAAATGGATTTTACACATGGCTGTGGATTGAAAAGCACTGTATTCCTTTCCATTCCATGCTGTTTCAACGTAAAGATTCTTAGCGTAAGGTGGCTACTGATGTCTCACAGTCAATCAACTCTGTGTTTTTGGGCAGTTGACTTAACGTCTCTTTAAGTTGTTTTTCCATCTGATCATAGCATGAGTTGGACTGGAAGAGACCTTAAAGATTTTCAAGAATATGTTGGTGCTTTTTCTGTAGAAAAACAAAGCATGTGTGAATGCATGTACTTTTGTCACAACACAAGTTTTTTAAAATTTATGTAGTATTTGTCAAAGTTACCAGTAAGCCACTGATTTGTCTGAAGTCTGGTTGCAAAAGATAGGCAAAGGTAGTACAAATCTTTTCTTAAAAGAAGAGATTTCCTGCAGGAAAAGTAGGTGATTAAAAAAAAAAAACCAAGAACTGGTTTGTGCTGAGAGTCTCTACCTACAACTGTTAGGAATTGTGAGCAGATTAATGCTGTGTGGTAAAAGACCATTATAGCATAGTCTTATACTGCATGCTCATGGAGTATAGGTGGTTCAGGTGGAACTTGGCAGAGATCACCAACTAACTATCACGAGCCACATGATACCTTCTCTTGGCCTTTCATGGCCTTGAGCAGAATTGGAAACTGTATTTGGAGTGAAAGCTGGAGATAAATACACAGTGTAATACTTTTGCAAAAAAAATTGTCATCCTGCAATTTATAAGTGACAGTAAAGCGTGGAAAATGTCTGAAGGGATTCCTTTCTTTTTATGAGCATAGACGAAGCCTTAAGCTGTTGGGTTAAGAAAATGGCAGACCAACAAGAGAAGGTCTATTAAGAGCATCAAGGATGGCTAAGGGTATAGTTAAGAACACTGTGGAGAGAGGAAAAAAAAAAATTTAGCCATGAAGGGAGAGGGAAAAAAAAGACCAAGATAAACAAATCTTCAAGAGTTTTTGTGAAGAGGTGTTTCATTCTGTCTGTAATGAATAGGATAAGATGTGATATCTTCCAGTTGCAGCAACCCAAGTTCATGTTTCCAATTAGGAAGAAAAAAAATGAATTGCAGTACACTGGAAAAGACTGCCTGTGGAGCTTGTGTGGAGCTTTTGTCACTGGTGATTTGTGTAACACCCTGGATTACAGTTGGATATGGAAAATGATAGCTTGACTCAGTCACATACACGGAAATATGAAGCTCCTGGAGGAATAGTGGAACAGCAAGCTTGGTGTCATGGTGGTAATACCTCGCGTTGGCCTTTGTCAGGTGAGGGCTATAGAAGTTGGGTGCAGCTCCCCTGGGCATTCAGCTGGAGCTAGCACATAGCTGCCCTCTCTGCCTTTCCAAATCCTCTGGATACCTGATCTGTTGATATTCAGGGTAACAATGACTAGATACCCACTGATGGAAGGCATAATATCTACCCATAAACTCTCTTGACTTAACTTGGAAGGTTTATTGCCATTAAAGGTTGTGTAGCCGATTTCTGATGGCAAACAGTGCTGTAACCCGAATCATCTGTTCTAGAGCAAACCTGGATTTTAATTGCTGATAGTTGAGAGTGTATCCAGAGAGTAACTTTGGTTTATTCTTAGACTTGTCTGTAAATGAGAGAGATGGAGCTTGATCTTTAGCTTCTAACAATTTGCATGATAAGTCTGTCCTCCTTATGCACTTGCATATCTTCTCAGCTTTTCTAGAAGCTACTGTGTACATGAAAGAGCTACGTAAGCATCCATATCTCTGTAACTCTGTCCTATCTTTTCAGATATCCTATTATGTCATGTCTTTTTGCCTGAACTTCTAATATTTAGAAGGTAGAGTGGCCTGATCTTGCCTGTTAACATAAAAGCTCTCAATTTTCTGAGCCTCCTATGGGGCAGAGGAGATTCCCTTACACAGCAATCTTGCCTGTGCAGCATTTCACTCCTAATCCACAAGTATTCTCTGAGGGTTCCTGTCGTATACTCTGCAATGCGTCATCTTGCTAATGGGAGATACAGCATACATTTTTATTCTTCTTTGCAGCTTGATAGCAGAACAGATTTCATTTACATGAAAGTACTCCAGTGCAGCAGAAAGAACTGCTGATAACAGTGTAGCTTGCCTAGAATGCAGAATGGAGAGCACACATGAGGTTTTATAGGTAAAAGATCTATTTTCACCTATCTCAGTCACAGCCAATTCCTGATCTTATTTCTTGGTAATGAAATCTCACATCCTGCAGTGTTACTTGTTCTGCAGTACAGCAAATTGTGCTCATAAATCTTGGGCATGACAGGAACCCTTTTACCACCAACCTGTGAATGCTGGAACTTGGTCTTCTTTTTTTTTCTTTTTTTTTTTTTCAAATACATTTTTAGGATTTGCACAATCTGACCTTCTTAAAAATGCTGTGAAGGTCTGTCTTGTCCCCTGTTCTGTGCTGTGTTGAACTAGCCAAAAAATTGCCAAACGGTGGCTCTCGATTTTCACAAGTGATCACTGTGAATGTTAAGTCAACCAGCTAAGATTGTTACTGTGTGTATGCTTGAGTTTATTCGTTAGTTTAAAAAGGATGTGTCTTAATAAAAATAGGCATGCCACTTCAGAAATTTCTTACAGAGCCGGCAAGGCCTTAGGGATTTATAAAACAGTGAATAAGAAAGCTCAAAGAAGCATAACCTTCCTATTGTTCTTCTATCCACTTAAAGCAGTAGAAATAATGGAGTGACAGCAATTTAACTTGCCTGTGCTTCTCAGAATCTCCCTTAATGAGAAAAATGGTGTCATCTGGTTCTTCTTGAGGTTTTTTGTTTCGTTTGTTTTTAAGGCTGTTCTTGGGAATGCACGTACTGTGTATTTTCCAAACAAAAGGAGCATTTTTTGTAGATTTATGATTGCAGTATGGCCTGAAATTTGAAATACTTTTATGGACAATTTTAGATGAAATGCTGGGAAGGCGTAGACAATAGCATGAGACATACCTGCTATAGAAAGGGAAGACTGAGAGATGTCCTGTGTCAGCAAGTGTAGTTCTGTATAGGCGAGAGAAAAGCTAAAATCAGACTGATGCAGAACCCTTGTGCTTCTGCATTGTTGCTAGAAAGCGATGCAGAACTCTGCGCAGATGCTTTGAGTTGCTTCTGCTGGTAGTAACATTCGTAATTTGGTGACATGACAGCCAGGGGTGGAGTGGGCATAGCAGCTCCCTGTGCCTGCCATGCGCAGACTGACCGAGCCCCAGTGGTGAGCACTGTGATAGCCCGATGCCATCTGGCACAGTCCTCAGGCTGTGAGATGAGCCACTGTCCTGCTGCCAGCCTAAAATGAGTGCAGTAGGTTGCATCTGCTTGTCTTGAGACTTTCAAAAAGTAAAAATGACCTGTTTTCAGAAGAATGGCAAAGGAGCAAACTTGTATTTACAGAGTAGAAGACTGCGTACGATGAGAATCTGCAGCTTTTCAGCTAAATGTTTTGCACTGAAGGCCATGGTGATAACTAGCACACAGCTGCTGGTGTCTGAAGTTGGAGGCAAAATTATCAGTCTAGGTGATGTATTATAGGCAAGAGGGATGTGAAATAGGGTCCTCGTGCACTTGCAAGCATTTCTCTGGCCTCAGACCAGTTGTATCAGTTACATGTTCAGACTCTTGTCCCTTTCCACACTTCACAGCCCCACACAGGACCCATCCCGCGTCCCAAAATGTCACTGGAGCTCTTTGGGATTAGAGACCCTGAAGTACATCATGGGATTGAATTCTGATTTAGATCAACAGTATTTGATGGTTTTCTGGTTCTGCATCGCGTGTTTTTTTTTTGTGCTGCAGCTGAAGGGAAAGGTGAACCAATAAGCAGTGCACCTTGTGAAAGCACACATAAAGCAGTGTTGATGCTTCTCTTTTAAGTACCAGTCCAAGGGGACAGTATTTGTCTTTCATGACAGTGATGTGCTGTTTCCCCAAGAGTGGTGAGGAAGGATTCTGCTGCAGGGAGAACTGAAATTATTAGGTGAATGATGAATGTACTTGATATATGAGTTCTGGATGTCCTAGCTGAGCCTTTCAACCTGCAGCAGTCTTAGTCAGCTTTCATGTCCAGTGGATATTTATTGCTAGTATATTCATTGCATGAAACGTTTTCATGCTCAAATTTAATATTTCTGCTCTATTTATTATTGTTTTTTTCATTACTGACTTAAAAGCTCTAGGATTGTTTATATGTTTCCTGACAGCAGAAATGGGGAGTGATACAGTCTCTGCCTTCCTGAGGGATGTCAGGAGTATTTGCTGAGGGGAGACAATCTGCCCTTGCCCCTCACTGTCTCATACTCATTTAGGGGATGATGAACAGCAGGATGTCAGTGAGAGAAGAGGTCTGGAGTTGGTGGCGAGGCTGCAGAGAAGAGCCTCTGTGATGGGAGTCCAGTGGAGCAGGAGGAAGTTTTCTGGAGGCAAGAGCTGTGCTCAGCAGACCTTGTGCTGGGGCTGCCGGTGCCTGCAGAATGCCATCACTTCAGCCCAGTGCTTGCCTTCAGGACAGCAATTGCATGAGTCCAAAAACAATTGTGTGGTTGCTGATCCCCCTGTTCTGAATGGCTGCCAGTAGAGGAATTGAAGCCAGAAGCATGGCACTTTGCAAAACCAAGCAGAGAAACCTGATTTCAACTGCGCAAAATGATCCTGTCTCCTCTTAGCCTTCTTGTGTTTGCTCATGTTTAAGACAAGAAGGAAGAAAGAGCCACACTTGTCTACCTGAATGGTTCTTAATAACATAGCACTTCAGGAAGCGTCTGATGCTATACAAGGGGAAATAATCGCATCCCCCTTGGCACTTGTGATTCAGCTGGTTTTAGGATGGAGCAGGCTGCAGCTGTCCCAGAGGCTGGAGTGCAGTCATGGTGCTCCCTTCAGCTGCTCTGCAGGGGAGATAATGCAGCCTTGCCCAGGGCTTGTGCCAGCAGCACTTCTAGGGCTTTGAAACAAGCCTTACACAGACATGAACTTCGGTTTCTGAGCCCTTTGAGAGTTGCTGATATGTGCTGGTCATAGCCAAATAGAGACAGCTAATGTCTGAGCTGCTCATATCTGTGTTGCACCCAAAAAAGGAATACTTCTCCTTATTTAAAACAGTGCAGCAAAAGCGGATGTCTTTGGTAGCTTCAAGGAGCTTCAAGTTTGACTCAGCCATGTCTGCAGTGCCAACATACAGCTTTCCAGAAGGTTAGAAAGAAAGATATAAATATATTTGATACATAATTCTGCAGCAACAGCAGACAAATTTTCTGATTTAGGCTGTTCCTTCTGTTGGTTTTCTTGCTAAAGCTTAGGCTGGTTGCTAGGCAACTGGCAAAAAAATAGTTCATTTCTCTTCGCATTGCAGGCAGGAACCTTGGGAGCAGCAGAGGTCTCAGATGGCTCCTTAAATAGCATTGCTGGGGACTGGAAGTTAAAATATTGAACAGTCATTGGTTAAAGATCCCGTTACAAAGGTCAGCCATCTCGGGGATATGCAATAGTTCGGTTTCTTTCGGTGCAAAAGAAAGATCAGAAGTGTATGTGTGTGTGTTGTAGGCAGTGCTAAAAATGGAAAATTCCTGCCTGTTGAGCAGAGTACCTGGGTGGGCTGCAGGGTTGCCTTGAGGCTTAACTCTTTTCGTGACAGGAAGTGTGAAGTAGGGCATTCGTCACATTATTGTGGACAGATTTGTTCTATTAAATCCTAAGATTTGAGAGGTACTTCTAAAAGTGAATGTATGAAGCTGCTTAACTGCAGTGTTCCAGTTTGCAAACCATGAGGTAAAAGAAAAAGCTCCCTGTATTGGAAGAAGCGAATGTCTTTGGGGAATGTTGTTTATACTGAGGGATTCACAGAATTATAGAAATTCAGTGAACAGCTAACATCAGAATAACTGATACCCATGTTCTCAATTGCTTTCTCCCCCTTATGTCATCTTCCCTTGCGGTTCAAGATCTCTTATAGTTAGATGGCTGTGAATCCCAGGATAAGGGAGGTACTTATTCTCACATACTGGCAGAACACCCCTCCCCACTCCCAAACATCACCTTCCCCCCAAATCCCCTTCAGACAGCATAGTTTCTATGATCAGGCAGGAAGGTTCTAGGAGTAAAGCAGCGTTATTTGTGAAGATTCAGCTGTGTCCTGAGCTGCCTGTTGAATGGGGCACAAGGCTATCTACCAAGAACACCTTCTTGAACATTTCTTTTCTCTCTGGCTGGAAGATATTACTGAAGAGAAAGAGTCAGGAAAGATTTTTTGGAACCTCTGCAAGAGATATATGGTGTGTCAGGTCTGGTTGGCACAATTTGTTGTCTAGAAATTCTTCCTTTTACTTACTTTTTTTTTGGTCTTCTAAGTATGAAATGAGTTTTCTGACATCCTTCTTTTCTTGCTTTGGTACAGTGGAAGAGAAGAGGAAAGAAAGATAAATAGTATTGAAGTGCACTAGGAAATCCAGTATCTGGGCATCATCAGTGCATTTACTTAAATGGAGTGCAGAAGCTCTTAAGCCTTTTTGAAAAGCAAGGAAACTAGCAGCAAACTAATTTTTCATTCTGTACTGATTGATCATGTGCAGACATCTTTCAGGAGCATGCTTGTGTACTTTGTTGTATAGTTAGCAAATGGGGTAGAAGAGTATTTAGTATTTGAAATAATAGTTTTCGGTTGTTTTATTCCCCTATAGGATTCAAAATCTTGGTAGCTTTAATTACTTAGGGGAAGATGTCTTTTGCATCCTTCTTCCCAATAGCTTCCTTGTGTTATCACAATTGCACTCTTTATATTGAATGTAGTGCATGGAGCTCTTTCAGAAGTTAAAACTGAAAGCAGCCATTTGTCAGTGTTGGCAGTTACTTCCCTGCAACTGCCTCTCCTAATTTTCCTTCTCAGCAGAAGGAGAATATTGTTTGCAAATAGATTAGGTGAAGAAAAATTAACAGAGAGAAGAATGGATTCCTACGTAGATACTGGATTTAAACATGGAACAGTAGTGCAGTGTCCTTTCTCTGTTGTTGCAAAAACCTTAGAGGTGGTATATGAAGGATGGAGATGCTCAACTCTTGTAATAGAGGTTCTTAAGTCCTTCAAAGAGCTCACTCTTTTGTGGCTGAACATTCCCATTAAGTCAGTATTTTCACTCCATAATCTGTTTTGAGGTCTATGCCTTGATGGACCTAACAAAAAATAGAGTCGTCATGGATCTCCTTAAACCTGGTGAGGATCTCAAGGCTGAGAACTCCTGTATTAGACCTTCCATAAACAAAATTAAAACCCACACAAGGCCTTTTTCCTAGTGAGATTTCAAATGAGACCCAGAGGCAAATCCATTTTTTTCCTGAAATCCTTGAGAACTGATTCCAGTGCAGTCTTTAGAATCCAGCAATTAGAAATCCAAACAGAATTTAATTCTGGCTAGGGTTTGTTTTTTTAAGTGAGCTGCTCTGAAGCTCAGAATTATGAGCAGGAAGCACACAGTCACTTGCAGTTCAAGCTCTGCTCTTCTGAAAACATGCCCCACCAATAAATCCAATCATTATTGCCTTGTAGAGAATCTCACAAACAATGCTCTTGGCTGCCTGATCCACCCACACTAAGTGAAAGAATATGTACATTTTAATTGTCAGATTATTTCAGTGTTGCACAAATGCTTTTTTTTATTTATTTGTAGATATTTTTACTAACCAATGACGTCCATATTCAATACTTGATGTTTGTTCCCAGCCAAATGCCTGTAATGAGTATCTGTGTCACAGCTTAGTAGTATATTTCTCACCAATGTCCTCTAAGTAAGGTTCCATTGGGAGTGGGATATTCTTTCTACAGTTATTCCTTGTCTAACAGTTTCATCTAGGTGTAATTTCTGCTAGGTGAAGTTTTTGAGTTGAAATTATATAGTTCCCTTGAATTTCTAAATGCGGCTGGATAGAAAGGCTTCATGTCACTCTGTTTCTGAAACCATTTCTGCTCCCTGGTTTAATTGCAATTTTTATAAACTTGCTTAAAGTGACATATCTTTGTAAATGTTTTAAGAGCAGTGTGGGAACAGTGTCTCTCCCTTTGTCAATTTGCATTCAGAAGCTCTGAAGTGCATGCAATAAAGCTGCTCTGCACAGGCAGAGGCGTTTGGGTGTGGACTCAAGGCAGGATTTTGTGCTTAGCTGCATTCAGCAGTGGCTGTTGTGCTGTTGGCTCCTGAACCGTCTCTGGACAGCTTGCAGAAGCACTTCTTGGGGCTGTAGGGGCTGCAGAGCTGGCGTGCATCCTGGCCAGCCTTACTCAATGGTCTGCAAAAGGGGACAGAGCTCAAGCGGAGCTGGCAGGGAGCCAGGCTGTATGGCTTCTCTTCTGGAGTGGGCCCTGAAAGATTTTGCAGCTGTGGCTCAAATTAGAACAGACGTCTCGCTGCTCCAATTTGTGCTGGCTGGCATCATGGCTGTAGCCAGCACCCAGGTGCCTACTGCTTTCTCCTTCAGGGAACTGAGAAACCACCACCCTGTTCAGTCAGTATAGGATTTCGAAAAGCAGTGGCACTGGACAGGGTATACTCGGTATAAACTTGGCCCTTCCATTTTGATTTTGCCTGGTGGGATAGCAAAGGTTGGAGGTGTTGTTCAGCTGCACACGCACTGGCAGATGGGGTGGCACATAGTCCTATGGTGCTGCTTGGGTTTTTGGTCTACAAACACCTGTGGGCTGGAGTAGAGGCACAAAGGAAGATGATGTGCTGGGCTAAGACACTTCTGAACAGCAGCACACCCACTGGTGGTACTGGAAATACCAGCTTCCAGCAGTGCAAGCAGCCTTCTGTAAGGGGAGGATAAGATGCCCTGAGATACTATTTGTTCTAAACAGATAGGTGTCACGAAGGTTCATTCTGAGGGATGAGAGTCATCTAGTAACAGCAGATGTGTTTCCATCTGTAATTCAAAGCTGAAGTTTTTATTTCTGAAAGGAGTGAGGTAAAAGTTTAAATTCCGGTCTTTGCTCTTAGGCAGGCATCCTTCTGGCTTTGGACAAACTGTTGAATTGTCTGAAACTGTAAAACAGCAGATATTCCATTACTTGTACTGATGGTATTTGATGGCCCACATAGGCGGGGAGCAATCGGGAGAATGTAGGGCCAAGATTCTAGAGCATGCTACAGGTACCCAAGCTTTCAAGCAGGAGGCTTCACACTGTGCCACTGCAGAGCCTATGTTCTCTCTTATAGAACTCATCTTTTCCTTGGCAGAACTGCTGTACATCCCTTCTTCCCTTTCCAAGGCTCCCTTCCAAGCCAGTTTTTAGCCAAGCTTTGAATCCCTTAGCAAGAGCTGGACCTTCAGTTCTGTGGAGAAAAGAGGAGGCAGGCTGCACCAGATCTGTACAGTGTGAGGGAGGGGAAGTGCTGATAGCCCGTGGGAGTGTGAAGCTGTCGTGTGGAGCTGCCAATTCCTTGGGATTAGAGCAGACTCCAGACCCAGTGGTGTGATTGTCAGGAGGTCTGGTGGGGAGAGTTTTTGTGGGTCAGGGTCGGGAGGAGATGGCCATGGCCTGATAGGAATAGCCATTAGTTTGGTTCTGCAAGCTTAGTAGTGCGTTTACTGCTCTCCTGTAACGTAAAAAGTCCATGGGTATTTGACATGGTTAGGAGCAATGGGGCATGTAAGAAGAAATTATGAGAAAACTTCCCCTCGAGTTCCCAGGTGAGAGCATTTGAGGGGCTCTGAGTCATTAAAGACGAGAATTGGAAATTTCAAAGTAACTGTTTTGAGCATGATGGGGTGGGCTATGAAACTGACAGAGCTGAGCAGACCTACCTGCCAGCCTCTCAGACCTGAGCTTTCCTTACTCCCCATTCAGCTTTCTGAAATATGGCAGCTGTGAATGGCACTGCTGTAAAAAGCAGTGTTTATAGAGCACATTGAATATCAGAAGGGCTGTGTGACTGCTTGGCTTCATAAACACCATTCGTGCATTTATGAATGGTAACCTAACACCAGGAAGATTTCTATGAGCTTTCTTTTCATGCTATTCAGACCACCCGCTGAGCAATGTAGTGCTCTGCAACTGCCTGCTTCACCCTTTGCGTGGTGGGATCCCAGTTGTATTCTTTTATGTACTAGAAAAGACAGAAAACGGTCTACAGAACAGATTATTTTAGCTCTCTGAATATAGTTGGCCTAAAATGTAATGTACTGTAGGATAAGCTCTTTATGATCTCTTCTGGCTTACTAGAAGATGATTGCATACAGGGGAAACTGTGTCAGAGTTCCTGTGAGTTAGAAGGGCAGCGTTAAAATTACCAGCATGTTAACAGCTTTTTGTGTAGTGCACAGACCGCGCTGGTTCTTTGGTGTATTTCTTCTGAATGTGGGAAGTGTGTGTGTGTTCATATGCACACGTGTGTGTCTGTCTGTGCAGGTGAGAATAAAGTTGCTAGCTTTTTGCCCATGTGATTGTTTTTAACCTCATATCACTGTTCTGTATGTTTCACTGAAATATATTGTGTGGACCCCATGACAACATTGTCTAATCAGCCTTTTTTTATTTCTTCCTTCTCTCTCCCCTCCTTCTCCTCCAGTCAGCATATGCTGTATCAGTGCTCAAAGAGTGTGCTAAACTGCGACCAACAGATCCCACCGTTCCTCTTCTGGCTGCCAAGGTCTGCATTGGGTCACTGCACTGGGTAAGCAAGCTGATGCAATTGTCATTGTGCAATGTGTCTAACGCTGCAGTGACAGTACCATTGTGTAGTTGGAGTGCTGAGAATGGAAATCCATGTTAAAAATCATACACATAGGCACACGTTTTAAAGAAAAGAAAAATATTACTAATAAATATTGCAGTAAGACACAGGAATGGGTTTTGCTGGTTTTTGATCAAAAGGATGGGATAAATCCATAATGGCTGTTCTTGAGACTGCCTCTTCAAATGAGTATCTAGAGCTGGATCTGCCACGCCGCTAGCCCCTGGAAGACCAAAGTTAATAAGTGAGTCTGACCCTTGAACTCCTAGATAGCTGAGGTCTGCTGTATGATTCAATCCTTTGTTCTTAAAGTTCCCGTGTCAGTGTTTTCTGTTCTGGATGTGTTAATGTATGCTCCAGAAGCAGAGTGGGAGTTGAAGTCTGTGCCTGTGAAATTCTCATTATCCCAAGGAGCTGAAACATCTGTCAGTCCTATACTGTTTGGTTTTATTAATTGAATTGCAGCCTGCTGTTTTCACCTGTCCTCACCACGAGGTGTCCCTGCAGTCAGTGAAGGATTATAATTGGTAACACAAGTAAAACATACAAGAAAAAAAAAGCATGAAAGAAAATACCAGAAGAATCTGCTCAGGTTTTGGTGACAAAATATTCTTCCTCCTGCTGCAATCCTCAGCATCTCTGTATGGTAAAAATTGGTATAAAGATGAATTTGACTGAATGCTATCAATTTACATGACTGTCAGTGAGAAGACTTGGTTATGTATGTATTTGAATCAACTGTAATTGTTGAACTTGTACGTGAGTCAGCAGAAACTGGGAAGCATTGTGTTCTAGGAAGAAAATCCGTCAGGTCTGAGGGCGATGGGGGAATCTTTGCTGACCTACTTGACTTATAGAGCAATTTAGCTCTGTTGTAACCTTAGCTCAGTATGTAAGTTTTGATGGCTGAAAGCTATTGTGCAGCTTAAAATAATACAGTAAATATATTTAAATAAAGCCAATACTTTTTTCTGATTCTTAGAGATTTTAAAACTACAAGCGAGTCAGACATTACAGCTGTATTGAAGACTTATTAGCATCTCTGCTGATGGTTTCAAAAGCAACATCAATTTAGTATTAGTCTAAAACATAATGCTGAGGTTTTTTCTCTGTGTAGGCTCTGAAGTTAGAGTTGCTTCATGGGTTGAATTCCTATATTCATCCGGAGTGATAGTGGGGGACTTGGAGTCTAAGAGCTTACCCTATCAATTCTACTGCCTCAATGATTGCCAGGAGGAGGGGGGAAAAAAAAAAGCTGGCAGGAACAGTCAAATTTAAGGAAAATCTTTCGGAAACCAAGCTAGGAGCCTGTTTTGCCTAGGAGCCAGGACTTCAGTATGACAGGCAAACTTGAGATCTCCTTGTTGCCCATAGTTTTTCAGCTCTTCTGACTTCCTGCTTGGTGAACAAAGTGAGGGGCACTGGAACTAATAAGGAAGGTGTTCTGTGGGACCTGATACTTATAAACAAGAACTGGTTGGGAATGCAAAGGAGAGTAGACTTGACTACAGTGACCATGAAATGTTTAAGATTAGGATGCTGAGAGGAGGGAACAAAGAGGATAGCAGAATTGTCCATTCAGATGTACTCCTGTCAACAAGAGTGACTCAAGTCAAACAAGAGTGACAGGAGCATGGAGAAGTGACCTGGGAGGAGTGTATGAAGACACTGTCCAAGTGAGCAGGGAAAAACTAGAAAAAATCTCAAAGCCCACCTGCAATTGAATCAGTCCACCATTCACATGGATGTTAATTGGCTGGAGAAATGGGCCTACAGAAATCTTATTAAGTTCCACACCTGGGGAGGAATAATCACATGCTGGAGTGCCAACTAGCTGGAAAGCAGCTTTGCAGAAAAGGTCTTGGGGTTCTGGTAGACAAATAGAATATGAATCATCAATGTCAACTACTTCTAAACAGAAATAGTGGCTTCAAAGAGGCTGTGGTCTCCCAATATTTGCTTGACACATGACTTCTGCCTTAATTAGACTTTGGACAAAATTCTGAGAGAGTGTATTCATCTTGTAAGACTCCATGCTAAAGTCGAGATCCCTGTGATGGTCTGACATTTAACAGGAATGGTGAAGTTTTAACGAAGGCACTGTGCTATATACTGGGTCATTGCTGTTTGTTGAGGTGAAAGGACCAGATTTCTGTAAGGTGAGAAAAAAAATGTCAGACTGCTTGTTTTTCTTATGTTACCCTGGTGTTTATGCAACTCTCAGTAGTGAGGACAAAATCTCATATGGTACCGTTAAAGTCTGATGCCTGTGATGGATGAGGGGTTGAATGTGTAATTATTAGCCCAAATTAAAGATGCTGCTTTGCCAGTAAAATAGGCAAAGGTAAAATTTGTTTTTTTCCTTGATGCTTCTCTTCAACATCACTTTGGATCCTCTAGTGCAGCTGACAAAGAAAGAATGCTTTGTTTTAGAGACATATAGAAAAGAAGGTGAAACTGTACCAGTCACAGCTCTGTCCTCAGTCAATCTGGTATGTCCAGAATTTCTCACACATGGCAAAAAATGTTAAAGCAACAGTCTAATCTTAAAAAAAAAGAAGAAAGGAGAGAGAAGTGAACTGTTTTTGACTATTTCAAAGAAAGGGTTTTTCCCTCTAACAGTTGCTTTTTCATTGTATGGAACACTTTCCAGTGTTTTTGGATCAGAAGTGAGGTTCAATCTGAAATAATAACGTTTTTTCACAAGAGCATAATTTTACTGTAGTTATTTAGAAAATAATCTTATAAACTCCAAACCAAATCCAGTAATATTCCTCTCTCCCTTTTTCTCAGTGGCCTATACTCTATTCTGACACCAAACTTTAATGATGCCATAGAATAGTTTTAATTAAGGGGAGCCAGAGAGAAATCTGAGCATCTTAGCATGATAGGTTTCTGCATTTCATAGTTAAAGGGATGCCTCTGATACTATTGGCAAACTCCACTGTCTAATAAAAACCTTCCTGCTTAGCAGAGCTGTTTTTCTAAATGTCATCCTTACAGTAATTATTTGCATTTAAATTACATGGCAATCACAACAGAATTGAATCATTTAAACTGGAAGTGAACAAATTGATCAATGCCAGTATAAATAGAAGGGAGGATAGACAGGGCACTGGAACAATCTAATGGACAAATATCAACAGTAGCAAATATTCAGATGCATCTTGCTTTTCAAAACATACAGAATGAATAATTTCTCAGTTAGGAGGTTTATCTGTGTACTTCATTGCTAGTTAGGCAGGAAAAGGGCAAAACCAGATCACTGTTCGTACAAACAAAACACGCTGTTTGTATGTCCTACATCTGTCTATTGTGTGCTTTTGGTGTGATGTTGTATTCAGTTCATTTATAGTCTGTGGACTAGTTTAGTCTTACTTCAGTTACAAAAAAAAAAAAAAGACAATTTATTCTGTCAGATAAATGCAAAATGATATGAGGAACACAGAACAGTCTCCTTTCTAATTAATGTAATGGTCATTTTAACTTGTTTTGCTGACTTTTTACATGGAATCTCCATACACTCTGAAAAACAAAAACCCAACCCAAATAAACTAATTGATACCATTCTGATTTGGAATAGTGAGGATACCCAGATCATGGAAAAAATATCACAGAGCAAAACAAAGTGCAAAATGCATGCATTTGTACTGTGCCATGCAAATCAATGTATACCAGATGTGGAAAAGAACTGGATGCAGTCAGCTTCTGTTGTGACATTATGACTGGTTTATTAGCTGATGTAAATTGGCACTACTCCACTGCTATATTTCTAGCACCATGCTGGCTTACATCAGCTCATGATCTGCCCCTCGACCACTAGCTTTCAGAATTTGGCCTGCTTTAAACATCTCAATGAAGTAAGGAATGTTTCCATTTTCAGAATTATAGATTTTCACAAATTAAAGAAAAAAAAAAACCACCAGAGAGTGAACAGCAAATTAGTCCTTCAGTTGTTCTAAAGCTTACGCCAAATGTCTTGGAGGACCACTTCAAAATAGTGCACCTATACGGATCACGCTTGTCTGGCCAAGATGCAGTTTGACCTGTACTTAATAAAGCTGATAGCATGCGAATTTTTTAACAAAGTTGGAACTCTTGTACTGTATTTATCCCATTACCCTGGTGTGTTTTAAAAGAGTTTTTGTGGTGAACTCAAAATTGCTTTTGAGGTGCCATGCTGCCTGGCGTTCCAGTTTGCCAAGATTTCAGCAGAACGGTCTGATGAACTTAAATGTGAACAATTGTATCAAGGGAACACAAAGGCTATTTGTGTTTAACCAGCTGTCTTCTGGCTTTCCAAAAATTACTATGAAGTTTTGGACTACTGAAGTTCAGAGTGTTATTTTAGATTTTCTTAAAGTCCATGTAGCTTGGAGTGGAGTGTCCATACTGGGGTTGTCCTGTCTTGATCTGCTGTCAATTTAGAGTGCCACTTTGTAAAAGACTTGCTGCAGTTTTCTCCTTCACTTAGCACTCCTTCTCAGCTATACTGGTGGAGATTTTGAGCTACAACATGAGTTGTTGTTTTTAGTATTTTTACATTAAGGTGCTGGTAGTTTCACTACTCATCTAGGTTCCACAAGACAGTTGTGACAGGTATTGTAAGAATATTAAAAACTGAACACTAGGTGTCAAATACTGACTTTATCAATTTTATAAGTATTATTTAAAGGTGTCAATAGTTACTAAGATGCTTTCAATGGAGACGCATTCAGAATTTGATAAATACCCATGGAGATGAATTGTGATCCTAGGATAGCTTGAATCTTCTACGACAGTGGTCTAACAGAGAGTAGGAGGGCATGAGACATGCTCTTACTGTTTTCAGCGACCCACAGTTGACACCACAGAAATAGTACTGTTTGGAGTTAAATGTGTGTAATACCACACGATGCCAGTGTTATCAGCTAGCACAGAGTTTTGGAGAGACTTCACCCTATGGCAAAAACTGCAGCACGAATGCATGCTGCACCTCACTACCGCTTCCCTTGCTTCTTTTGACTTGCAGATCCTAGTGTGGGAAAATGGAGATTGTGTTGTCTGTTAGGGCAAAGGCAGAAGAGCAGCAGGGTAAGGCCAGGTCAGACAATGCATGAAATCTGTAAAGTGTAAGTTGTATGGTGAGGTCAGTACATGATGGGGACGGGAAGGAGGGTTGGAAGGTTGGCAGCATGGAGAATTAGACTTGCATGCTTCTGAGGTAACAGCTTATTGTTCATTACTTTCACAGACCACTTAATCCAAGAGTGTTTCTTTCTCTTCTCTCTGTTGTTGACCCTGTCATTACAGATGATAAATGATGTGCATGTGCTTGTACCCAGTCACCTAGGAGCCCTGGAATTGCATGGCATTGTGTAGGTTTTACTGTGGTATGAGTAACATTGTAAGATCAAATCTAGCCCCATTATCCGAGTTATTCCACCTGCTAAGCAGACTCTGGGAAGGACTGACATCACTGTGAGGAGAGGCTACTGAGAAAACAGTGAATGGTGAAGAGCTGCTGAAGATTTCTTCCATCTTTTAAAATAGATTCTCACTGACATCACAGCTTCTGTTACTGAGGTGATCCAAAGGATTTTAGATGTTAAAGGCAACCAAGAATTTTATACATTTTCCTTGTGAACAAACCACTCTTGATACACTGGAGGAAAGGATCAAGTATTACTAAGTACAGTGGGCTGGGTTTACATGCTGAATATGTTGACAAGCAATCAGCAATATTGAAGGACCAACAATAGAAAGCATGGGATTTTTTATTTCCTGGCATGTAATGTGGTTTGTGTTGTATGTTGTGAACAGCAGTGGGACAGAGCTTTCTGTTACACAATACCTTACTGGGCACTTTTTTCCTATGTAGTTTTCCCCTTTTCTCTTAATCTTCCCATTATTTAATTTTTCCTGTTTTTTACCGTAGCCTCCAAACCTACAAGCCTGTGTAACAAAGAAGATAAAAGCCTAATTCATCTAGTTAACAGTATATAGCTTTGTGTGGAAGCTCTTCCTATAGGATTTGGATCTCTGAGATACTTGGGTGTTTCTCAGTCCTGGGGTGTCCAAGCTCCTATTTCACTAACCTTGTCTGCTGTCCTAGTCCAGTGTCACGTGCTGTGTTTCCTCCTTCCTCCCTTGTGCACTCCCCTTCTCAGCGCAGTAGAATGTCATTTCTGTGCTGCAGTGTAACGTCAGTTTTGCTTGTCTTCATCTGTTCTAAATCCTGGTGGGAACTGCAGTCCACTTGCAGTCCTGGAAGGTGTAGATTCAGTGGTGTAGGGCTTGAGCTTTTCTAAAAACACACTGGGTGGTGGTTGGAAACCAGCTGGGTGGCGATAGGCCAGGCGACAGCACCTGCTGTTCCCCACTTGTCAGTGTGCCTCTGGGCTTGGCTGCAGCACTCACCTAACCTGCGGTCAAATAACAGGAGTAGCTGGAACAGCCTACCCTCAGGGTTGTGCAACTAACAACTACTCTGTTTTCATCAAAGATGATAGAGGAGGTGGAAGGGAAAAAAAAAAGAACAGCAACGCAGCATTACAATCTTATCAGTGTCAGCTTGTGGTTTGGCAGCCTTTTTCTCGCCAGGTGCCAGCTGCATGCTTCTTTTCTGGTGTGGGGGAAAAGTTATTTAGCTAGTGCTTCCAAGTGCCTCCTGACAGGTAGTATAGCTTCAGTTCAAAATATGGAAAGTTCCCTTTAGTGTGTTTTCCCCGACACCTGCTTTCTGCCATACAGATCTCAGAAGGCAGGAACCTCTCTCTGCAGCCCTTCACTCAAAAAGCTATTCAGTAGGAAGTATTCAGAGGAATTTAGCAAGAGTAAGGGCCAAATCAGAGATGTAGCTGTGTGGGTATAAGACTTTGGGTTTTATTGTTTCTGAAGGAATAGCAAGTAATGATTCTAAGGGAAGTGAATTCAAGCTGTTACAAGCATACTGATGACCAAAGAAATGCCTTTTTCTGCATTCTTGCGAGCTGCTGTTGGCGCTGCTGGCAACTGGTTAATAGCAGTACTTATGCATTTTCTGGTGATGATGTGATGCTGTGCCATCCCTGCTGTCTGGGGGACACCTGGCATCCTGTGGCCTAGAATTTGCTAGCAATGGTCTATAAGATGCAACAGTTTTTATCCATGTTCCTTGCCCTCCCAATGCAGCATTGCACCATTTTAAGTTGGAGTCCTCATTTGAAGTGAACAAACTGAGTTCCCTTCATGTTGAGTCTGGCCACCTGGTTGTGCAGCTGGAGTAGGAATGGCTGTCTTCTGCTGTGCCTTTTGTGTCTTAGCTGACTTCTGCGTAGCTTGAACTTGCAACTTCTGAGAGTCCCAGAGTGAGATTTCACATGCCTCTCACCCCATGAGGAGAGGGGAAAGGAATAGTAGCTCCTGCTGCTTCAGGATATGTGGCAAACCATAGGAGCTGCAGCTGAGAAAAGTCGTACCTAGTGGGATCTAGAGGAATTGAGGCCTGATTTGGAGGCTTCTAATCCTCCCTTTCCTGTTGTTATAGCAGAGTGCAGGCACCTCATGTGTGTAAGGATCCCCTTGGACACAGCTCATCTGACAGATCTCAGCTCAGGCTGGCTCCTGGCGCCTCAGTCAATGAAGTGTGTAGAGAAGGATTTTTCACCCGGAGTGCGGGCAGGTTAGGGGCAGTTTGCACTGCAGAGTTGAAACGTTGCATTGGATGATTTGAATGGAAGGTTTTGCTTTTCATGGTTGCTCAGGGTGATTTAAGAATAGGCAAATGAGAGAAGAGGGGGCAGATGGCAGTCACAGCAGGGCTGGCAGGGAAAGTGGCTGAGTGCTGTAAGTAGGAAAAGTAAATGTTCTCATAAGCAGAACCAGCTGCTGAGCTGTGCTGGAGTTTACAATGCCATTTTTTTTTTTCAATGCAGCCTTCAACTGACCAAAGTTTGCATTCATGAGAGCCTTTGTGGCTAGTCAAAGTGCGATTAGTGTTAGTATGAATAAAGTTTACAAGAGTATTGCATTAGAAGCGCTCTTTCAGTCATTCTGAAAAGCTGTGGTTTTAATTATTCATACGAAATATTAATCTGGCACTCAGAAGTGGCCCTAGATAAGTGGCAGGCAAGAAAACTGAAAGGTGTGTTGCTGATTTATTCAGTGTGGGCCATCATTCAGGAACTAGAAACACCATCAGGTGACCATTCTGAGAAACAATGGAGCAAAATGTCCTCAATTTTAGACGTCTCCATTTCAGCTCCAAACCTTTCATTTAATCTGTTGGTTTTTTTTTTCACAAACTCAACCTTCCGCTACTCTTGTTTGATAGTTATTAGAATTCCTTGCATAGCTTTTTTCTTCATCTGATAGAGACTTCTTAGCTGAAGGTGCATGTGGGGAGGAGAAACAATGAAGAAATAGAGTGGGAATAGTGCTGTTTATGGTAGCAAAAGAGGTGCATAATTAAATTTCTAATTGCAGAGATTTCCTGCTTTATGTAAAAGTTCCTGAGAGTTGAAGAATTTAGTTATTGTTTCATGGGAAGGGTTTTTTTTTTTTTTGGTGTTTTCCCCTCCCACCCCTTGCCGAGTCATGGGACTCTTTCTTCTTCCATTGTCCTAAGCTCTGGTCCAGAATATGGTTTAGTTTGTGGCAGGGAAGTCGGTAGAGCTGACTACAAGATTAAAAAGTATCCTGGAACAAACTTCAGGCTTCCTGTTGTGATTGTGAGCTTAAAGGGTGGCATCTGAGCATCACTGAAGTCAGCAGAATTATTTCCAGTGTTTGCAGTAGACTTTGGATTATACTGTTAAAGACGATCCTTGCAATTTGCTTGATGTTTCTGAGAGGTATTCCTTTTTCAATTAGTATTTTTCAGAGTCATTATTGGCTAGGTAATCAGCAACACTATGGCAGTTCATAGTGCTTCCAGTCAACAGTTTGATGACCAAATACATGTTGGTCCTTGGGTGACTGTTGGCCATTGACTTGTTGGAGATTTTGGAAATTTTAAATTATGGGCCTGCATCTAGTTTGAAGTGTTGTGGCCTCTGGGAGCTGCACAAATGGGGAAAAGACCCAAGCAATGGAGACTGCCTCTTCATTTGCAGACTTTTCAGTCTTTTTCCATACACAGATTATCAGGTAAAGACTTCGTTGTGTTTTGTCATCTAATAAATACCAGCTCCTCTGTTTATGTAGCTGCTAATTCGTGTCATCACCTGCATGTCTACAAGGGATGTAACTAAGACTTGACAGGCTGCTGTGTATCAAGTCAATTCTATTCTTAAGTAATATACACACAGATTGCTGCAGAAGGGGAATTTCTCATCTGATGGTATATTTTTGATTCCAGTTCCTTACGAGTTTTCAATGTCAAAGAAATATGAGGTGCTGAAATCTGACAAAACTGAGTAATAAGAGCACATTTCAGTTATTGCTGCAGTATTTGCATCTAAAATGGCTGGATTTCAAACAAAAATGTTTCCCCCAAACAAAGTAATTCCATCCAATAAAATCGGTAATCTTGTCATAAAAGTTTCCAATAGTAGGATCTCTGGGGTGGTGTAGTGCTGTCTGATTGCTGGTCACTCTGATTATGGCTGACAGGATCTGCAAATCTCCTTGTATGCACATGAGGTATTCCTGTAGGTTCTGTGCCTTTCAAGCATCGCTTACAGCTTTTGCCTGTACTTGTCTAACCTTGACCTTTCCATATACATCTACAGGCCTTAGTCTTTTCTACGGATTATGGGTGTGTTAACCCTTAAGATCAGAAGTGAGGAGCACTATTCGAAGTTTTAAAGGCAATGTAGAGAAAACCTGGAAGTTCTTCCTTTAAAGGAAGACACCTGGTAGAACTTTTTATCTACTGCCAGAATAGTATCTAAGTAGCTAGTCCATTGATATTTAAGATTACATTATTTCCTGGTAGAGAAATACAAAAATAAGATATTCCTTAACCTTGAACATCTGGAAATAGTTTAGGGCAGGTGCTTAAAACCAAAACCTTTCTGAAAACTGTGGCTGCGCATCAGGGTCTAATAATCTGGTCTTCTATGTTCTCTTGTCTGTAAGTGCTTAGTCACTTGGTCACTGAAGTCACTGTTGTGTCTCTCAGATGACTGTATGGGTATGTATAAAAGGATAACCTTATTGAAGCAGGTGTAGTAGACATGCAGTTATTGTAGAAATGCCTGAAATTCTCAACCTCTGTCTTCTTTTGCAGCTGGAAGAAGGAGAATACTTTGCTAAAATGGTGATAGACCTGGGTGAGGATGCTGGAGAGTCCCTAGCAAAGGGTTACTTGGCACTGGGTCTGTCATACAGTCTTCAGGCTACTGATGGTGAGTTATCCTGTTTGTCAGGTGTGCTATATGAAACATCTGTTCTGATTCTTGGGTGCAAGCAGTAGGAAATTAATTAGAAACTTTGCCTTTAGTGGTGGCTGAATGTAGAAAATAATCAGATCCCGAGACGAGCAGGACTGTTCAATTCCTCAGAGAACTGTCTTCTATGGTAATAAAAGTGAAGCTTTTAAGTAAAGGAAGAAACTCAAATCATTGCTTAGGAGATGTTTCTCTGACTGTATGCAATGATTCTTGGTGTGATTCATTTGGATATTTGTAATACACTTATTTCACTTATTTGCACAACAAAAAATGGAACTTTCGATCTATTTTCGTATTTTTGTCACCCACTCATGTATCACATAAAGAAATACAGTCCAAGAACTGGAGGCAGAAATGCCTGACTTCGGTTCCTGGCATGATACTGATTCCCTGCAGAGATTCAACCTCTCCCTGATGTAGTTTCTTTCTCTGCTTAGAAGTAAACAAGATAAAAATATCTGTCTCATTGGTACATATGGATTGACTAGATACAAATCACTGAAAGTAAAAACTTAATTTTTTAATACTGATTACTTGGTTTTTATGTGATTAGACTGTGCTTCTGTAGAATTGGTGCTTTGTAGCCTGGAGGGCTGAAAGTCCTGGTGGCTGGGTGAGATCTAGATTTGACCTTCATCAGACTCACAGCTGGGGACAGCCTTCCTTTCTCTGTGATTTCTAACATAGGTAAAAGGCCTCCTAATACAGCTTCTTTAAATAATAGCTGAGCTGTTTTGTTTCCTAAGCAGTTTGGCAGTCCATACCACATGTTTTTCTGTCAGATGTGTTCCACAGAAAGAAATTTCTTAGGGCAAATGAGCCTGAAACAAAGCTAAAGTGACAGTTCGTATAGCGTTGTGGAAGTGCTCAGATCTTGCAAGTTACACCAAAATTCTGTAAAGCATGTGGTTGAGGAAGTGGCCTGTACTCTTCAGTAGTGCAGTATGTTGTTTCTTTTTCACCCAGTCATCAATCAGGCCTTCTGAGAACAGCTTTCCAGCATGGAGAGAAACATGCATTGTTGCTTTCTGTAGTTCTCCATGTCTCTGACTTTGAATAGTTCCCTTACAAAGGCTGTGTCAAGAAATGTATGTCCTTCCTAATCTGAATTTTGTTGTTTTTGGTTTTTTAATGTTGTTTTTTGTTTTGTTTTTAAATAGTTCATTAAACATTGAGTTCTGCTTTATAGCCTAGTTCCTTAGGGCATTTTGCCTAGATTTTGTATGAACTGTCCCTAAAGCTGTATGAGATCCCAGAGACTGTTTTCAGAGATAGGAAGATTTTTGTCTTAAGTCCATTACAATCTATTTATTATTCTCTATGGAAAGAAGAAGGTTTTTAAAGAATGGAGTTGTAGAGGCATGTATTGTGGTCTGGCTCTAAACATACCTTGGTAAAGCAAAATGGAAATTGGAAATTCTCATGGAAGAGAAGTTTTCCAGGTATACAGCTGTTTAGCTCAAGTGTTGTAGTAAGTGATCTTTGTAACATAAAATAAACAATCATTGCAACAGTTACCTGGTATGATTTTGTTGTGCAACATTGAAATACCTGCCTTCTCATCCTTGTATCTGTGGCCAGTAGGTCAGTAGAACCACTGTGCAGTTATTTGGGAAAAATCTGAAGCGTGTATTTTCATCTTCAGGCTACGTTTTATTAATTCTAATAAAATAGATCATGTTCTTCAAAAACATGGTAATCATGGATACACAGCAGCATTTTAGTAGCAAAGTCAAATTTACACTAGTGAGACATTAAAAAAAAACAAAACAAAACAAAAAAACCCAAGCTTTTGTTAGTGAAGAATCACAAATAGAACACATTGAAAGGAAGACAACTACTCTGCTATTATGCTGCTTTATAGTCTTATGTCACTGTGTTTGTACCAGTTTGTAGTGATATATGCAGACATGCAAACATCTGTGTGTATATATATGACTTCTGTAGCTTCCCACTTAAGCTGATATTCAGTTAATCATCGTTTTCAGAGACCTTCAACCAACTGTCTTGTAAAGGTTGCAGCAGTAATATAAAGCTGCCTTCCAACCGAGGTTAGATTTTCTCTCTTTAATATAATTTCAGTAAATATTTATCATCCTGTGTGCCAAAGGCACTGAGGAGCTGTATTAGAGCCCTTCCTTTATGACCACTTTTTAGCAAGTGCATTTAGCAGAGATGAGAAGATAGAATCCTACTGAATGATGATTCAAAGAACTCATGGGAGCATTCGATAGACTCATTTTACAACTATTAGATTTACTCCTGGATGAAATAAGATTTTCTGAAACTTGTGCTGGCTATAAGTATGTAGCTTTGCAGTCCTTAATGTCTAATTATGTGGTTTTTGGAAGAGGACTCTATGAAGTTGCTGAAAGACGTGTCCTCAGAGGAAGTCATAGCTGCTTTTGTCTCATTCTTAAAAGCATATATTTCTTGTTCATACAGAATGTCCATACATCTAAATTTTCTACATCCCAAATTTGTTCCCACTGAGGCAATTTTCAACAGCAAACCTTTTGCTTCTTGTAATTCCAGTTTTGGTGTAAGCTGCATTGTCAATTTTGCCTCATGAAGGATTCACTAGAGAAGGGAAAAGTGAGACGAATTTAGCACAGGCTGAAGAAGAGAGACAAGTCCAGCATGCTTTGTGAAATAAAACTGCTCTTATCTAACGTCAGTTCCACACATACTGTTAAAGCTCAGTACAAACAAACAACAGTAACAAGCCTTCACTCTCTTTACAGAAATGAGAGAAAGAGTGTACTGCATCTCTGTTCTCATTTAGAATTCTGTTACGAGGCCACAAAGTCAGAGACTGCATTGGAAAATTTTCCTGGTGATGTAAATAATCGGTAAACTGTTAATGGTAAATGTTAATCAGTATGCTAATGTTAATCAGTACCAGTTAATGTTAAAAAGAGACATTAAAATTTAAAATGCATTATTAGTGAACACACGTTTTTTGCATCTGGAGATGGCGATCAGCACATGCAATCATAAATTGTGATTTTGGATACTGAAACTGCATAACTTGCTGTATTAGTTGTCAGAAATGTATTTTTGAATTCCATCTCTCCAACCCACTTCTTAATATTGTGATTCACGTAATAGAAGAGTGCTGGAAAACACAAACTAGATTATTTTCTCATAAAATTAATGTGCTACAAAAATAGACCTGATTATGCTGCAGTTGCTTATGGTTTTTCAGTCCACAGTATATGGACTGTCTCAGCGTATATTTAGTTTTGATGCTGGCCCCCAGCATTGCTATTTCAGTCTATGCACTCACTGCTTACTATGCCGCACCTTCCTACTAACACAGTTTACCTTCCTCTGTTTTCAAATGTGACTTCAGAGCTTTGTATTTTGGTATCCAAAGGTTGAAAAATCTGCTGATTTTTGGTCAACAAAGAGTGCTCCAGAGAGTAAATATTAAGTTTCTAAGGTGATGTTTGAAAAGTACTGTTCTTAGAGGAACATTTGAGGTTTTAGAAACTTAAAATCCCCCGTGCTGTCTCTCTTACTTCGGTTAGACTGTGCTTTGCTCTGCTTTTATTTTAGTCTAAATAATGTGTTCTGTTGCCTTTTTATTTGTAAAACTGTCACAGCTGAGCTCATGATAGTGACTTCTTGCTACGTAAGAAAAAAAAGTCTAATTCTGGTAAGGAGAGGGAAAGGGCATGTATGAGGAGGGGCATCGGAGTAGGAGGAACTTGCACAGGTTTTGTCAACTTGAGGCATAAATATTGAACACTGAGTCATGTCATCTCTGTATTTATTCATCTAGCGTGTACATGTGTTATCTCTGATAAAGACCTAGCAATATATGGGAGAGGAGCAGTAGGAAGAACCTAAAAGATCACAATAAAGATGTTTCCAATCTGTTAACTATTTCAGCTTACTGCTCTCATGTCTGCCCTCCAGTACCAGTACATTTGGGAGTTTTGTTCATTTTATGCAAAGCTGACTTAAATGTGCTAAAAATAGATTGAGCTGAGCTAGACGTGTAAAGGTACAGTGTTCTTCCAAACCGACCTTCCGAGTTCAGCTCCCTGTTTTTCTGCATTTTGGTTGAAAATTTTTGCCATATTGAGGTAATGATCAATGGCCCAGCCTCTCTTGCAGACAGATTTTGTGTAAAAATGCACATTTTTCTGCTTTGAAAGAGAGGGAAGAACTTAAGAATTGCTTTTAAGAGCTTCCTCTTAACTCTACTTGGCCTCTGTGCTTGGGATTGGTCTTGAAGACTGTGTTGTAAAACACTGGATCAGAGCCTGTGAAGCACATTTTGAGCTCAGTTTTTGTTTAGCGGAAATACGATTTGATTTTAACTATAAACGTGTTCAGTCATCACTTCAGCTTTCCTTCTCTTTCATCTCTCCCAAAATTACTTAGCTGCTTTTTTATAGAAATGGAAGAACTCAAATTTCAATTTGTTTGGCCAAATCAAACACAAATCTAGAGACAGACAAGCAGATTTGCAACTTTGCAACTGAATATGCAGTTCATGCTGTGGGAATTGGGACTCGCATGTCCCACCTCATCAGTGCCAACATCCTTTCCACCAAATATTGGTACTCTTACTTTCTAAGTTGAACAGCCATTCAGTCAAGTCATACCAGACTGAGCCCGAAAGTTCTTCTAGCTTTTCCTTTTTGTGGTTATTTGGAGGGTGAATGTTAAATCTCTTTCCATCTTCCTCATTGTGTAATGTGTCTCTAGAATTACTTGGTTACATGTGTATATATATATAGGGAATCTTGTAGTTTCCATAAGGAGCACAATCTGACATGTTCTTTCTGGGTGAACGCTCATAGCTGTGATTAAATCCTTTCTAGCGTCTCTTCAGGTATTTTTATTTTATGAATGTCAATCATGATTTTCTAAAATACTTTTCTGTAAGCTTTGCCACTTCATTGTTTTTTTGGTATTTGGCAGTGGACCAGAATATTCAATTTAAGGATATTGAGAGTGAAGTGTTTCCAGCTTTTTATAAATGCTATGTTTTGCATGAAAGCACATATCTTCAAATTTGTTCTTTGAATTATGTATTTTTGTTCAGTTTTTACTATTTAGAGCAGAATTTATGAGGTAAGCAGTTTTTTTTTATTTATGTGATTTGGAAAATCCTGAAGATTGCTGTTCCTCGCAGATAGAGCTGATGTTTGGAAGAACTATTGAAAGGCATAGGAGTGAAAAAGGTTTGATGACTGCAACTACTTAGGAAAAATAAATTGTTTTTAAAGTTTCACTTACTAGCATGTTGGATAATCTAAAGAAACTTTTTACCTTTGTACAACTTGTAGAAGAACACAACTCTTAACTTATACGAGTATTTGATTTTGGGGGGGGGTTGTTGCTGAAGTAAATACTATTTACTATCTTCCTTTTATGGAGCTTACATTGGCTTGATACAGGAAGTGAAATATATTCATAGGTGGATGTTTGCTGAATGATTAACTGCTTGTCTCTTTCTTGTACTGTTGATCGGAAGTTTCCAAGTTCAATACAAGTAGAACGAGAAACAACTGCTATGTAAAATCTAAAAACTTGAGATCCAGAGCAAAGCAGCCAACTGGTGTGCTTCTGAACTTTATTGTTAGCTTTCCAAATATTCTGGATTTAAGGGAGCCCTTCTTCTCCAAGTTCTTCTTCCTTTAATGATGATGGTATTTTATGATGCTCTGGTGTAACAAGAGATTGATGATTCTTCTCATTAGAGCTCAAATTAAGTCATACATCGGATAAGCCTAGCGGATGGGATCCTTTGGCAATTAGATGCACCAAGGAGGGCATAAGTGGCTCCTTCTTGCCACTTATCTGCCATATCTGAAGTAACCTGAATGTTTGTTGTGGTCCAGGGGAAATGCTATGTTGTCAAGGACTGTGTCATGGAGTTGTAAATCTGGCTTCTGGTATTCCTGTTCCACCTGCAACATCGTCCTACATGAAGATGGTGTTGGAGGCACTCTGAGTCAAAATGCCAAGCTAGTTACTGCCATTAACGTGTACACTGGGCTGGCAGAGGTCTAGAATCTAGTTAGATACAATAAGAGATTGTGTCTCCTGATCATTCCACACCCCTTTAGTGGCATACATTACTAAAAAATACTTCAGAGTTTCAGACAAGAGAGTTTGAAGAGTTGTTAATAGAAAAAAAAGGGAGAATTTGAGTTAAAATATTATTTTTGTGCTGTCCATTAAAAACAAAAGGGCACATTTTCCAGCCCTGAGCAGGCACCATGAGATTGCAACACTTTTCATGCTTCTGGTTTGAAGCATGTGTAGCTGTTTTTTATTGAATCTGAAACATTGAATTCAATTCTTAAATCACATTGTATATTGCCCTGCAGCTACTTTGAAGAGCACTCAGGATGAATACAACAAGAAAGCACTTCAGGCTTTGGAGAGGTGAGTAAGAATGGTACCTATTCCTGTATTATGTAGTTCCTTTGATGAATCCAGAATAATTTTTTAAAAATGTTTTACTTTCTGTATGATGTTACTCAGAAACTTTAAAAACACTTCCATAAATTTCAGCAGTCACATGTGAAAAACATCCTTGTGATGGTGAAATCTGGTAATTGTTTGGTTGAATATCCAAGGTAAGAGCACTTGTTCTGCCTCTAAAAGCATTGTGCACGTGGTAGGACAGTTAACATTTATAAGCGTAAATGCTTACAGATCTCAAGTGGCAACTAAATGGAAGCTTATGTGGTCTAAGTCTTGGACTGAAGTATCTAATTCTGGTTTTGTTGTGGTCATAAATGCATTATAAAAAGTGATGAAAACTTGAATTCTTTGGTATCTCCAAGTACAGATACTGTACAGTGTAAGTACAGTACAGATACAGTAGCAAGTTGAGCACTTTACTGGATCCTAGCTGCTTTTCTGATGCTGTCCAAAACATTTTTCCTGCAGTGATTGTAAGGAGCAAGTGGTAGTAGAAACTTGCTTTTGCCAAACTGAAACTACAAATGTAATTCTGGATATTTACCCCATAAGGATCTGAAAGATTAAAAAGTATATATTTTAGAAGCCATTTATATGGTCACTATTTAGATCAGCAGTATACTTAAAGTCACACCAGTTCCCAGGCTCCAATGTAATACCTTCACTGCTGCCCAATTTTTCTGTAATTGCAGTGCTGCAGTGCTTTTAAAGTGCATTTATTTTTATGCTTTGACCTTTCCCCACTGGCTGTAGCTGGTTTTCCCCGTATCTTAACACTAGCTAGGAAGCAGACAAGCTTCTAGTCAGAAATTAGGTACTCAGATTTCAGCCAACAGGAGTGTTCTGACAGTAACTGCTACTATCTCCCTATATGCATGGGTTTGGTTTTCTTTTCCTTGTTGGGTTGTTGTTTGTTTTTTTTTTTCCCCTTGTTTTTCACCTCTTTTTAAGTTACTTCTAGAATTTCTCAGACCACGGTTTGGCTTGTAGCCATCCTTATCAGTGGCCTTTTCAGCTGGAAGTTTGAATGAAGTATTTTTCTAGTACATTTTGAGGAAATTTAATAGTAGTTTAAAAACTCTGTCTCTTTTCTGTTCCCCCTCAGTCTTCTTCTCTCCAGGCTGAACAGATGCAGGTTACTCAATCTTTCTTTATACGGGAGATGCTCCAGGCCTTTGATCATCTTTGTGGCCCTCCTGGATCTGCTGGCCGTGGTCTTTTTAATTAACCCTAGGATTCCGTTGGCCTTCTCGGCCACCAGGGCACACTGCTGGCTCCTCACCAACCTGTTGTTCACAGGAACACCCAGATCCTTCTCCACAGAGCTCCTCTCCAGCAGGTCATCCCCTAACCTGTACTGGTGCATGTGGTTATTCCTCGCCAGGTGCAAGATGCTACACTTGCTCTTTTTAAACCTCACCCCTAGGTTAAACTAATTGTTCCCTCTCAACTCTCCTGTCTGTCCAGGTCTTGTTGAATGGTAGCACAGCCTTCTGGTGTGTCAGCCGCTCCTCCACATTTGTATCATCAACCTTACTCAGTTTTTATTTCCAAATTCCTTGATTTTTCATTTGCTTATTCTTGGCAAATGAGTAGTTTTGGCAGGTTTCTAACCATTAGCCTTGCCAGCTTGTCATTTCTTCCTCAAAAAGACTTTTGACTCTGATTGCTTTGAACAGTGCAGTGCAGGTGCAGGCTTTTTTATCATCCCCGAGCACCACCCATGAAGAGGTCAGGAATGTCAGCTTGCTATAATGAACCTTCCTCTTCTCCGTCTTTCCTCTGTGCAATGGCTTTACTGCATGACAGAGCCAGGAGCAGCTTCTTGCATCTGCAACTCACTCAACGGGGAAAATCCACTGGTATTGGACATGGGCTGCTACATGGCAGGAGCCAGTGTTCAGCATTGCTGCTAGGTTAGGTACCTTAAACTTTGCCTGGTAGTTAGCCTGGTTAAGGGCTTCTCTGCAGAGTGGTGAACTCAGGTTGCATTTTCATGCTGAGCATAGCTCAGGAGGAATGGTTCTTCCCTGTCTGTCCGTTCCTGCTTCTGGCCTTGAAGCCAGAATTGAGTTCTGGGAAGCCACATTGAGTTCTGGAGATGCTGCAGTCTTCACTAGCCAAGCACTTTCTGCAGTATAAGCTATTCCTAGCCATTGACCAGAAGATAATATCTGAGAAGTCCAAGCTGGTTTAATGGGAGAAGCCCTAGCCTGAGACACAAAGGCTCTGGTTCTCAACTAGGCTCAGCTTCTGCCATCAAAACCTCAACCCTCCCACTGAATCTTCCTTTTTCAAATTAGGAGCACGCTGTCAACAGTTAGAATTGGAGCTTGTAGGGTGGAAGATATTTTGCGTTTGGGCATTAGCTGATATCTTGGGCTCCTGATCCTGTTCATAGCCAAAATAGTAGCAGAAATGATGATTACTTTTTGGTGCCAGCCCAACCCTCTCCTATTATTTGAAAAGTGGTAATATAGAAACAAGTTAAACAGCTATCTTGTTTTACCTAAATTACTTAAAATAATGCCTTAAACAGTTGGTGTCATGAATTAAAGCTATTTTCTCCATTAGATATTTACGTTCCAAAATATGTGCTGACAAATGAACATTTAAGTTATATAAACCCTGACAGTTGTATTTTTCACCTGTTTTCCTGTGAGCTTGGCTTATCCAGGTAAGTGTCAGTGTACTTTTTGTCAAGTTTCAGTATGCTATCCCATTACTGGTCTAGTTTTCTATTGAACAGGGCTCAGGTTTGTTCTGCTCGTGTGTGAGTCATGGCAACGTAGTTGTAGAAAGTACAATCTAACAGTCACTTTTCTTTTTGTGTTGTGTTCTTAAAGAGCACGGGAATTGGACCGAGACGATCACCAAATCATCCTCTACTTATCGCTGCAGCTGGCTCTTGTCAGACAGGTACGTGCAATAATTAGCAACCACTGAGGCATTAAGAAGGTGGGAGAAGCACAGTCATTGTACAAGATCAAGGCATGCTAGACAGGGTTCATTCCTACCTTCATTAGTAGTCAGTAACAATCAGAATTTGTTTGTGTAAGATTTTTATTTTTTAAAGCAGTAATTCCACAGTGCGTGTGACCCCTGGGAATATCGTTCCCAATGTTTTTAGCCCTAACTTCTGGGTGGTGCCGTTCCCACTCTGAGCAACTTTGTCTGGGTAGGCTGAGTGAGAGGTATTTACTCTGGATATCATGCTGCGTCCTGCCACAGGCTGCTCTTGTTACTGCCTTGTTCTGTATCGCACCAGATCTCACGTTCTCAGCACTGGGCACTGGTTTATTCCATACTTGGGAACATTCAGCGCTAGACTTTGACGGGTGCTGGAGCTCTGCAGTGAGTGGGATTAGTTGGCATTTGAATGCTGCTGCAGGTGTTAGTTCATAAACATTACACTAATCGGTAAATACACTGCACCATCTTATTTCTCTGTCCTTCTTTTTAAAAGCCAAAGACTTCATTAGAGTTGTCTCTATTTATTAAATGCTCTTCTAGCTAGATTTGATATTTCATGGCCTTTTCCTTCTTTGGCAGGCTTTCTGCTTGCTGCATCCAGAGTCAAAAAGTTGGATCCTTTTTACTTTCCTGAGATAATTAGGGGAGTTGTGTGTTCATTAGGTTAAACTAATTGTTCCAGGAGAGCACGCTCTTGATAATGTCGCTTTTGTAACCCTTTAATGAGAGCGCTGTGTTGTGAGGAAGCTTGCAATAAGAAAGGATAATTGAAATGGCTTACTTAACGTTGTCATCAGCCTACTGCCTGCTTTATGATGCAGTTTGCTCAGGGTCTTTGGTTTAAAAATACCCAGCTACCCCTCTTTCTCCCACAGCTTCTGCCTCACAGGGATGTTGTTTGATTTGCTTCCCCTTTCGCTTCTTGCCCAGAGTAAAAGCATTACAGCTTTTCAACTGCTGCTGAGAATAAAAATACAAATATTCAAAGTAAAAGAGATCTTCATGGTTATTTGTTCTTTCTTCTCTTTACCGGACTATTGCAGTTTAACTCATTATGCTTTCTTTTTCTCCAGTTAGTCTTTTATTTTACAGTGCTGTTTCATGTTCATCTTTTCATTATTCTTTACCCCCCCCCCCCCGTCCTTTCCATCAAACTCTTGTCCTTATGTTCACTTTCTCCTATGTCTTCCTCACCTGTATGTTCTCATCCTTGATGTTTTGCCAGTGGCCTCTGCTACCCTAGCTGTGTGATCTAAGTGTGTTAGGTAGTGTCAGCCTGAGCCCTGCTATGTTGCTCTTGCTCTTCCCCATCTAGTGAGATATAAATCTTTAATGCGTGCTTGCAGAGAGGGAGATACCTGAGATATCTTTATTTTTAGACTGCTGTAAAATATCATACTCTTCTTTTGCCAGTTTACTCAATGATAAAAATTTGGTAATGTGTTTTTAATATGCTTAATTATTTAATGTATCTAATACATTATCCTTCTGATTAACTGAAAGATAAATGATATCTTTTTTTTTTTTTTTTTTGATAGGTTGCATTAACTATTGAATGTCACAGGTAGGGTTTCCATCAGGCTATGCTGCAGTACCATACACAAGATAATATCTGATAATACCTCAGCAATCAGCCTTTTTGTTTCCATAGCCAAGGTCAATAAGTGGTCAATTTCATACCTTACCTGTATGAAAAATCTAGATATCAGCTTGCATAGATAAGAGAGCATTTTCATGGAACAAAGCAAAAGAGGCAGATGACTGGTAGAGTGCTGAATAAAGTTTGAGCCATCATCTTCCTTGGAAGACTAAAATATTTCCAATAGCAGTCAGCCGTCTGCCAGCACTGGGCACATGGAGGGAGAAATGGAAAAATATAAGCCTCCCTCCAAAACACATTGAGAACGCGGCAAGAAGGGGAGTGGTTACAGAAAGTTTTCATGGAGTTGGATGTTGAATACTATGATCAACCAGAATGAAAGACGGCGTCATGCTTGATGTTCATGGTATGGACTGTGTCTTAAAGAGCAGAGTAACTGGAAGGACTCCAACAGTTCTCAGAGAGTCTGGGTCAGCCCCAAGGCATTTTACAGTGGATTTTCCAGCAAAATATAGTAAAATTCCATCCTCTGTGACAAGAGTCTCACTTTGATTTTCTCCTTATGTGACAGTGCCATCACTCTGAGGTTAGCTGGTGCTGAGGTGGGTTTCTCCAGGTACATCTGGATCATCAGTCTGATGACCACTGGCCAGGCCAGTAGACAAGCCAGGCTCCCAGCTCTGGGCTGCTGGTTCAGCTGCCTCTCTTGTTTCTGTGGTAACAGAATGTGGATCAGCACAAACAAGGTAGCCTGAAGATTTTAAAGCTGACTGATTTTTAATGCCTTGCCTTGCTTTTTTAGCAGGCCAGTTTCTATGGAAATGACTCTAGAGAGTCAGAGCTCATGTTAATTTTAAGTGCTGATTCCATTCTCCTTTTGGGGATGGTGTTCTGTGTTTTTTTTTTTACCTCAAATGCCATGTAAATCAGTACCGGATACATGAAAACAACACATGGGTTTTCATACCATTTTAATATTTGATTTGACCTTTCTTTACATGAAAATAGGAAGGCAAAGACAGCCAGGGCCGGCAGCTGAGAATTAGAGGTCTCACTTATCAATTTCGTCTGCGGGCTGCCAGCAGACCCGAAGTTTCAAGTGGCAATATCCAGAAAACACCTACTGCCTTCCTTCCAGTATATAAAAAACAGAAACAGGAGTTATGAATACCAGAGAAAGCATTTCAGTTGTTTTCTCTGCAGTTTTTATTCTGGTTCCAGGGAGGGGCAAATGTGTTAGCTTTTGTTTGCCTCAGGAGAGGAGCTCTGTTTCCATTTAGTGGCTGCTAACAGGGACAGCTCTGTTCTTTGTCCCAGACCTGCTAAGGCCTTCTCTGCTGAAGAGCAACATGCAGCTTTTCTGTCAAGGTCTTGATTTTTCCAGTGATGAAGAACAACTTGCAGCAAGAATTAAGTTCTAACATAGCTCACAGATTTGTTCATGCTTGCTTTCTGATGGTGTGCAGCAGGTCTGTTTTGAGCAAACATTCTTGACTGTCAATGAAGCTTTCTCTTTTCTCTAATCCTTGTACTATAAAGGCAGATGGAAAGGGATAGCTTTAGTGGTTAATTAACTGCAACTCACAACTGATATGAAAGTATAAGGTTTGAAAACTCATTTGGATCAAATACTTATGAGATCCTATTTCATTTAGCACTCTCAATATGTAGGTGCATTCTACCATTGTGAAATGGTAGAAAAACATCATACTATTTTCCTTTTTATACCTACAGTTATAACTTCCAAATGGTTTTAAGGAAGCATGTAGCATTATCAAAATAAAGCCTATTATAAGAGGCAGTCTAAACAATCCACAGTATTTTATTAGTGCTGCAGGATGCTATTTCTGGCTTGCTGCAGTATTTTTGCTTCCTGATCGATGTGATCTTAACGTACCTGTGTGCCATGCAGAATAGATGTGGTATATTTATTAATGGAAAGACGAATCAGAGAAGGGTAGAATGGTCTAATTGCTGGCTCCACTTGGACTTGCTGTCCAGCTGAAATAGGATTACTTTAAGGCGTAGCACTTGTGGGGAATTTAAACTGGCAGCCTACCTCTGAGTTTCAGAGCGCCATCTGTGCTGCCAGCTTCCATCTTTCTCATATTACACAGTTACTTAAATAAATAAGCTTTGGCTTCTTCAATAGATCAATGATCTCTACTTTTCAAAAGAAGTTTGTGTTTGCTGCTGCCAAATATCTTGTTTTTATTGTTCTAGAAATTCAGTTTAAATTTTGTTGTGACTGTTTTGTTGAAAGTTGTTATTGTGTGTTTCCTGTAGTTGAAGAGAATATCCTGAAATTATTAAAGGGCATTTTTTTTTACTGGTGTTGACCACTGCAGCAGGAGAACTGTAGGCTACTAATGGTGTTACAGGGCTAAGGATTTTTGGGGGGCTTGAGTTAGAATAGTTAGGGGTCAGGCAGCATGACTAATGTCCAAAATCTGTCATTTCCTGCAACTCTACAACAGGTTGCTCAAGACCCCCTCTGGTTTGTTGTTTGTTTGTTTGTTTGTTTTAGACCTGGGGGTAATGAAAGTCTTGATGGCAGTCTTATTTTAGCAAGCCAGATTTATACATCTCTGGTGTACCTCCTGAACACCTTCGTAGACTGGCAGACCTGGATCTACAACAGTCTCACATCTGTTGTCCTGCATCCAAGTTCTCTTGTCATTGACAGCATTTTTACATAGTAATGAAGAAGTGTCCTAGGAAGCTGCTGAAGAATCATTGATGATTTCAGTCAATATATTTATTCTAGCTTTGCAGTAGGCTACAATAGCACATGACAGACAGTAGTTCATTAAAGCCGAGAACTCGGTTGTATATCCAAACCTGAACCTAGGCCAGGACACTCAGCAGTGTCACCAGATGCCAGTTTGGGGTTATGTCTGTGGATCAATCACTTATCTGCAGGCTTGCATGAAGGCACCAGTAATTACTGTAGTTAAGTATTTTTGCTTGCTTAAGTGCAGTAAGAGTGAAAAGTCATTTGGATATTTGCATGAACAAAATATGGACTGGTCTCTCAGAGGTATGTCTTGGATCTAGATGTTCTACAGACTGTTGTGACTGCAGGCAGTGTAATGGCTGCTCTCCATTGTTATGTGCAACCTCTTCTCCTGAGTGAAGTGTGGAGGTGGTGGGAATTTCGTATTGGTGTTACGCCAGGCCAGAAGAAGAAACCTGTATATTGTTCTGCAAGCTTTCAGGGCCAAACACAGATCTGGAAAGAAGCAAATAAGAATAATGTCTAAACTAGAGGAACTTAGAGAAAATTCTCTATGTAAAACTTACTGGTAATCAAAAAAAAAGATCTAAAAAATTCCTTTTTGAATATATAGCTGAAGTTACTTGGTCACTAAGATCTTGTGATATAAATGCATTCGTTACAGATGTTAGGTTTTCTGCCAAAGGGGACTTGATTCTAAAAGACATGCCACTGATGTGTCTGGACTACTCTTCACCTAGCTGATATTTATTTTTCTGGTCGTATTTTGAATCTTGCCTCTTTTACCTTTAAGCACTTCTACTTAATTTTTATGTGCCTGATTCAAATCACAAAGAAACAAAACACTGCTAACATTTGTAATGCTGTCACACTGCTGAAGTGGCATCTGCCCATCCTAGAAGATGGAGTTGAGAGTTGGGCCCTTGTAGCGTGTTTTTACAGTGTAAAAGCACCATGGATTAATTGGGTCTAGACTGCTGCTCCTGCTCATAAGCAGTAATTCAATAATGCTGCAGACTTTTTGCTAGAATGTGTGGGTTTTCTCAAGCAATGCAGCCTGTTAATTTTGGCAGGCTGTTCAGATAGTAGAACTCTTCCTCATAAGATGCCCAAATAAGATTTTTTCAGAATTTCAAATGACTATATTTGCTCTTATCTTTGGGAATATCTGAAGGAGAAAAATGTTTTCTTTTTATGTCTACCCCATTTCCTTCCAGATTTCTGATGCTATAGAATATCTTCAGGAAGCACTACAGCTGTGCAAAGATGACATGAACTCACTACATCTACTGGCCCTCCTCTTTTCAGCTCAGAAGCACTATCAGCATGCACTGGAAGTTATCAACATGGCTGTTGTTGAGTACCCAGAAAGCTTTAGGTAAGAGTTATTACATATTTTCTTATGTGGTGCATCCACTTGGGAATGATGCTAACTAGCTCTTTTCTTCTTGGTTATACATCAAAAGCCTGTTAAATCAGGTGCTACTAGTATGTTACTCTGCATGTAGGTATACTGTAAAGCTAAAATATGTGAGGCTCAGTGTATTTTTGTGTGTGTGTGTGTGTGTGTTCATGGTCTTTATATAGTAATCCTTGTGTTTGCTTGCTTTTCTGCTGTCTGCCTTTTGGTATTGTGCTGATGGTATTTTCTTCTACATACATTCCTGTACATTTCTATACATCACTTTTCACATGTAGAGGAATGAGTTTGAGACACCTATGATGATGTCTGTATCAAGAATTGTTTTGTAATTTGGTGAACTTCCTGGTTAAAGAGAAAATATCATTCATATATTGACCATTGGTTTGATTTTCATATATGACACAATTTGCTGCAATAACACAACTGGGGGAAAAGAGCAGTTGAGTGTCATAAACTGTAATAATGTGTAGTTGAAAAAATGGTTCGGCTGCCTAAAACCAGGTTTCAACCAGCACAGATTTCCTGGAGCAAGAATTTTCCACTATTTCCACTATGGACACTCGAAGACAGCTAAGGCAGTGGGTGGGTGAAAAAGAAGAAACTGGTTCTATGATAAACAGAATATTTGCAATATGAGGGGAAGCAACTGGTAGAAGTCTGGGATCCTTTCTCTAATACTCATAATCTATGTTTCAGGAGGGGGTCAGAACAAAGAAAACATGGTGTGCAGAGTCAGCTTGAAGGGCTGCTGGGTAGGTTGCTTTGTGATGTCTGGCAATCTGATTTCTCTAAAGCAGGAAATAACATCTCCTCTGCTTCTCAGTGCCAGTCTTCGTAGAAAAAAACTTGCAAGGAAAAGCAGAATGGTTTGTTTCTGTGAGAAGTGTAACAGTGAAAACCACAGGTTCGTATCTACTCCTAGATGCAGAGTTGCTAGAATGTGTGCTCTTTTGCTGTTGTATGTGGTGTTTCATGTAACACAACTAGCAGAGGGGCTCATTTACAGATATGCTAGGGTACAGGAGCAAGGCTGGCTTTGTGTTCAGCTGCTCTGAGTAGCCTGTCTCTGTGAGTCTTTCTCTAAACCCACCAACTGATGAGTGAGAGAATGGAGAAAGAATGTTAGAGTTGCAAGAAAGAAAAATGGAAAGAAAAAAAAAAAGCATTTATAAAAATGAAAATTAAAAAAGAACAACAGAAATCCAGTGGAGGGAGAAGCAAAAATAATATACATAATATAAATATACAGTTTAAATATACCAAGTATTGCAACTGTTTCAGTCTTTGAAAAAGGATCTAAGTGCAGCTTGTGATAGGAGAGCTCTACTCATTGTGAAACTTCTTTGTAGGGAGAGAGAGCTGATGCTATTATGTAGCTCTAGTTTTAACTGCCTGGAAGGAAAATTGTGGTATGTTGAACTACTGCATGAAATAACTATAGATTACCTCATGTAAATGGTACAGGCAAGTTCTACTGCATTATTTTAAAGCTATATTTAAAAGTGGTTGAATATTCTTCCCAGTTCTCATTGATAAGAACCAGGCAACTGTGTAATCTGGTGTCTGAGTGTTCCTTTATTAATTAGCTCTTCTTGGATACATAGTTTGATTGCATGTACCGATATGCCAATAAAAGCAGATGAAAGCTGCTTTAAGGGACCTTAGAGCACTATACAAGGCAAAACATGAAAGTATTACCTGAATGTATACCCTAAACAAAAGAGAGAATAATACATAAAAATAACACATAAAAATTAAGTTCTCAGCCCAAACATCTACTGTTTCCTTGGTCTCTTGCTGTATATAATTAAGATGAGTTTGCTCCTACTTTTTTTTTTTTTTTTTTTTTTTTTTCCATTGAATTGTTTCAGTATGTATTTTAAAGAAATAGTAATTCAGAATCACATAGTTGGTTAGAGTGGTTCTCTATGCTGCATTGCTGAGCTAACATGCAACTTTCTTTGGTGTGAGCCCCATAAGACTGACCTAAATATGTCTGGAAGTGCCCCTTGATGAAGTGCTTAAACTTACACATTTACTTGACAGTTCAGTGCTCTGTGTGGTGCATAGTGAGCAGAGATAGAAAGACTAGACCCTCAGAACAGTGAGGGGTGAACTGAATGTTTTGGATCTAGCCATTGGAGCAGAATGTTAAAGAACAGCTGAATATCCAAAAGCACTACAAGAAAAATGTACTTAGAGCACTATTGCTTGAAAAACTGCGTGTTGTAACAAGTACATTACATTACAGTCTGACTGTAAATGACTGAATTTGAGCACTTGAATGTATCTTCAAGCAAGACAGGAAAAGACTAGATGGAGGAAGAATGGGAGCTACCTAGGTTGGAAATATTGCAAGGTGGGGTCAACCAAAATACGTAGTATGTATGTCATATTTACCATTGCTGAAAAAGATAATATCATAGAATCATAGAATCACTCAGGTTGGAAAAGACCTTAAAGATCATCGAGTCCAACCACGACCTAACCATACAACCCTAACTAACAATCCTCTGCTAAATCATGTCCCTGAGCACCACATCCAAATGGTTTTTAAACACATCCAGGGATGGTGACTCAACCGCCTCCCTGGGAGCCCATTCCAGTGCTTAACAACTTTCTGTAAAGAAGTTTTTCCTGATATCCAACCTGAACTTACGCTGGAGCAACTTGATGCCATTTCCCCTCGTCCTGTCACCTGTCACCAGTAAGAAGAGACCAACCCCGCTGTTGCTGTAAGCACCTTTCAGATGTTGGAAGAGAGCAATAAAGTCTCCCCTCAGCCTCCTTTTCCCCAGACTAAACAGCCCCAGTTCCTTCAGTCTCTCCTCCTAGGGCATATTCTCTAAGTCCTTCACCAGCCTCGTTGCCTTTCTTTGAACCTGCTCCAGCATCTCAATGTCCTTTCTGTACTGTGGTGCCCAAAACTGAACACAGCACTCGAGGTGAGGCCTCACCAATGCCGAGTGCAAGGGCAGGGTAACTTCCCTAGTCCTGCTCACCACACCATTCCTGATACAAGCTAGGATGCCATTGGCCTTCTTTACCACCTGGTCACACTGCTGGCTCATATTCAGCTGACTGTACACCAAGGTCCCTTTCCATCAGGTAACTTTCCAGCCACTCCTTCCGAAGCCTGTAGGGTTGATTGGGGTTGTTGTGATCAAAATGCAGGACCCTACACTTGGCCCCATTGAAACTCATACAGATTGCCTTGGCTCATTGATCCAGTCTATCCAGGTCCTCTGTAGTGCCCTTCTTTCCTCAGGCCGATCAACTCTCCCTCCCAACTTGGTGTTGTCTGCAAAATAGAGATAATAGCAGTCTTTACGTGGGAGATATTTCCTGATAAATGGCTGACTCTTACAGAAGCAGTGTGTCTAGAAAAAAGCCTTATGTTTTTGTATCCTGCTGGTGTTGGTATGCTCTTAAAATAAGTCAGTGAATGCAAGTCCACCACAATCTCAAGTATGTTCAGGAGGAAAGAATTCTGCTAGCTTCAGGTATTTCCCATGTAGGTCAGTGATGCTGATAATTATAAGTCCTTCTTAAGATGAATTCCTTTGATTATTTTCTAACTCAAAGGTCAGTGTTTCACATGGGATCAGCTGAGATTACTCTCCCAGGCTTGTTTAAGGATTGATCTTTTACCTGGAAGAAATAATGTTAGTGAGCATCTCTTGCATCCCTCAGATGATCTACTTAAAATTAAGCATTGCTTATTTAGAAAGAAAGGATTTCCATTTGTAAAGCCTGTATTCGCATCTCACAGAATGTTCTGTGCAGAAGTCTCATAGGTCTGATAGCCTGCAGAAGTTACCACAAAGACTGGATGATATGTTCTTTCCTTCCTGTTTTACTAATGTAAAATTGGCTTTATCATTCTGACTCTCCCACTCTTTCAGAGACTGTTTTGGTCTTAGGTCATCTTTTAGTTGTACTTGGTTAGCTCCCAGCACTGGAAAATAAAACAATTGTTAGAAAGCTGGAAATAGACTATCAATTTTACTGATGCTCTATTGCTGTGTAATGGATCCTGGACTACTTATCTGAACCTTTTCTGTTGTTTGCTGGCTTGTTTTTCCCCTCCTACATGGAACCCTACACTACAGTCTTAAGGCATAACTTCCAGCAATTTCTAGTCACTGCCCAGTGTGACTGTGCATGTTTTGTTAAATGATCCCATCTTCACAGCAGTTGTACATTTGACTCCTGAGTTGTAATGCTTTTAAGTGAATAGCCTTGAATATACCTTTTCTTCCTAAGCTATAAGTCACAACTGTGCTTACAGAGTCTCAAAACTCATTGTAAAGAGAAATAACAGAGAATTAGGCAAAAAGAGGCAGGTGGGTTGCGGTTTGATAGCAGTACAGCTGTCAGTTGCAGATGCTTTTGTTCTGTCATTGTACTTGATGCTACAGAAGCAATTACTGTAAGTGTAGTGCAAAGCACTCAGAAGGCAAGAGATATTAAATATGTATCCTGGATACTACCAATAAAGTGAAGTAAATTTTGCCTGGAGAATTGCTAGTGATGATGTTTTAGCAGAAAGCATTTTTTTGTTGTTTTGGAGGGGGTGTTTGTTATGGCCGGCCTTCGAAATACAGTCATCTTCTAGATTGTAAGTGGTCTACTGACAGCAAGTGTCCTTGACTTCATCACTACTGTACTGATTTTATTAAGGACATGTAAAGTAATCTTCTGGCAAGATTTATATGTTATAGTCTGTTGCAGACTTACTGTTGAGAGAGCAATTATGTGATATGTAAGTGATGTCATTGACCAGGTGCTTCTGCTCACAGCAAAACAAACAAACAAAGCCAACAGCATATAATCAAGATCTCAAGTGCATTACTAATGTGTCATCTCCAGTTTTTCTATTACTTCTTAGACTATGTATTTTATGTTGAAAATAAACAATTCATGCTTGCTTTGGGCAACGTCTTTGGGACACTGTTGAAGTACTACTTATTGACAAACCATAAATTAGAATTGTCTTTTTGCCTTTAGTCTTCATGGAAAATAAGGAGTCAATTGTCCCTAAATTGCTGGTTTGTAAACCTTTGTGTTATACCTAGTCTGTATTACAGTTTTTATGTCAGCATAGTTGTAGCCCCTTCTCAACTATCTGTGCTGTTTTACCACTTTTCTCCTGAAAGTGGTGGTGGCCTCACTTCGCTTTCAAAGCATGGCTTTAGAGGATCAGATCATCATGTTTATGTGATTCCATTTCATCATTATGCAAGAGGCAATGAAGCCTGGTACATCTTGTGAGCAGCAATGGTGATAAAAACAGCTTGTTAAAATTCTCAGAATATTGTATAGTATTCTGAACTCCTCAAGGACACAAGGCCTGAGGATCTAAAGCAGCAATAAATTCATATTTTTCTGTAGCACATAATCATGTTACACAAGTCTTGGAATATTCAAAACTCTGAGGGTGGAGCTTTGTAAGTTGACTTCTTGTACTTGTGTGTTCGCACCGTGGTTCATGGGAGTAACCCACAAATGTTTTCTGTATTGATGCCTTAGGTGACAGTACAGAGTAGTAATAAAAAGAAAGGAGTATGTTCTTGGGATGATGTGACCCATCTGTGCTATAAGAATACAAAACATTTTAGGCATCTATGATTCACTTGAACAAGAAGGAGATATATCAGAAGGGTTGTTCTACGTTGAGCTTTTGCTGTACTAACCCCTAACATTTGCTTTTGTTGGTTTGTTAAGTTCTGTTTTTGTTTCAGTAAAGTTAACATTAAAAAAAAAACAAGTGATATATTGCAATAATCATTACTGTACTCTGGGGAAGTGGGAATGATACAGAGCATTTGTATGCCAAATATATGAAAGAAAATCTTTAAGCTAGTCTCCTGGCTCTTATTAGTGGTAACATACTTAAAGCTGGAAGAATTTTAGAACTAGGAATCTAGGTTTATTTCTACTTTGGATTTATTTCCACACTTTTAGCTTATTTGGGTTTGGTTTTTGCCCTGGATAATTTTCTTTTCTTGTATGAGAAGGAAACAGAAAGTACTTTTATGTTATCCAAGGTCAGATTCCCCTTCTGGTAGATTTTAAAGAAATACATGCACCCTTTTCTAAGGGTGACAATCTTACCTAAGACAAAAATTCAGTAGATGAGCATGATAGTCTTCCATCTGCCAATTTAGTGTAGTGGGAATAAATATCCCCCTATCTAGTTTGTGTCTGTGTATGCCATGTGTTAGTGTACGTCTCAATTCATTTTACAATTTTTTGGAGATATTCAATGATACCTGGGGATACTTCCGTGCCCACACAGTACAGGTTTCAGAAAACTAATAAAAGGCATTTGACAGAACTTAGAGAGGAAACCTACTGCAGACTTGCTTTCTTGGTAGAGTATGAAAGGAAAGAGCCATGCTGTTTTAAAAGCAACAGTTAGAGTCTTTCCTTTGGAGGAAAAAAAAAAAAAGAAAAAAAGATTTCTAAGAATTTTTTTTTTTCTTCCACTTAAGAGTAAATGATTGATGTTGCAGTTCATTTAAGATCTTTGTAGAGAGCAACAGGGCTTCCAAATACTGTTTTTGGCACTGCTGAAGTAACCCAAGTTCTGCGGATACGTAGGCATAGGCATCACTTTCAGAAAGCAGGAGTATGATTTGAGACACTATACACAAGGTTCTGTACTTAAGAGTGATTTATTTGTATAAAAGCAGGAAATTCCATAAGGAAATGGCACTAACTTTGTGTTTTAGATTTCAAGCTCAGATTTTGTGGGCTTCCCTGTTGATTCCTGCTGTGTGCTTGTTGTCCTTAACATTTTATGTAAGGCTTAGTGACTACTGATAAGCTAGAGGAAAATAAAATCTTTAAGCCACTTTGTGATAGTAATAACGAGTGAACTCATTCATGGATCTTAAAATGTGTGCTTCTTTCAAGGGTCAAGCCTCAACAGAATAATTTTTGACCATTCAGCACAGCTGCTTTTTGAAAGAGCAAAATGTCAGTTTTGTATTCATCTATTCAAAATTAATTCCTTTCCATTAGTTCCCTATCTGAATAGGAAGTTGGATGTTTTTCAGTTCCTGCTGGCTCACTTCGGTGTGTTGTATATTCTGCCCTATCAGTTCCTGCCCCCGCACACTTTTTCTCCCTGCTAAATGTCATTTTCTTTCCAATGGCTGTAGGGTGTTCTGCTTTATATTCAAAGGAAGTGTTTAGGAGCCCTGACTGTCTATGTTGAATGCCAGAGTATATTGAAAAATAGCATGTGCATGTTGATGAGGATTAGCAGGGAGCGAGGTTGCCACCAGGAACTCTACTGACTGGAATTCATCTATGTTGTTCACACGTGGATTCACACGGGTGAGGAGGGGCTTGGTGATTGGGATCACTGTGTTTCTGCTAGGCACTTTTGTGAACCCCAGAGGCAGAGCTGGGTGATGGAAACCAGAATGAGGACCTGAGAAGCTCCGGGCTTTACCTGCTGCCAGGCTTCGTGGGGAGGCTGCATAGGATGCCATCATTTACTAGCAGCTAGTAAACCTGAAGATATCAGGTTCTGCTGACATCACAGTGACAGCCTTTCTGAACTAAATACTTTTGAGACTGTTCAATTATAGATATGAAGGAGAGAGCAAGATGCCCTTTTTTGGCTATTTTTCATCTTTGTGTATCTGGAAGGAAAAGGAAAAGAAAGTATGTTGTCAAACATGCAGATCTGATAATCTCAGAGTGCTTCTTGAGGTTCCCAGAAGCCAATCACCAAAGGTATACAGGAATAGATGTTGGTTTTCTCTGTCTTACCAGAGAGTTCTGTTTTTACTGAAACCTTTGAAAATGGAAGGGTGAACAGAAGTCTCATTTTTAGGTTAGAATTTATTTTTTGGAACAAAGAACATCACCTTTATTAGTGTACACTGAGAATGACTGTTGCTGGAAAGCAACAGATGCTTAGGTAGATAAAGGCATGGGTGTCATACTTAGCAAATTGCTCTTTGATGTAGTAAATGGCTTTCCAAGAAGTTTGCAATGCAGTCAGGCTGTGTTTTTCTACAGATGAGAAAGGGTTTTTTTTTCGTATCCAGCTGGAAATTCCAGACTTGAGTGATTTCTATTGTAAGGTCCTAGGAGTGTTTATCTAATGAGAAAAGCACAAAAGAGATTGATTTTTATTATTTTCTGTGAAAAGAAAAGGGAACGAAAAGTATTTAGACTTTCTAAAGAACTCATCGGGGAACAGAAACTAAGCATAGCAATTTTTCAGTCACAAATGTTTTTGCCATCTGAAAACAGAGAAAGCCTTGCTCCTCGCTCTCTCAGAGTCACTAGTAGTAATTGCTTCTTATGTGGTAAGTCTGCTTCTGCTTCTGTTGACAATATCATTAACGTCTGCAGAACCCAGTATGTAAGCAGACACAGTCATATTATTCAATATTAGTCAATATTCGTGTTACTTAATTTCGTCTTCTTTAGTAAAGAAAGCAATGAATGGAGACACTATAATGGAGAGACTGCAGTGTAGAAGTTCTGCATTATCATCATGCCTTTAAATATAAAAACATACAGACATATTCCTCAGTATGTGAACATTTTATCAAAAAAGAAAAAAAAAAAAACAACCAAAAAACCAAACCCAAAACAACAGATAATGTGAGTCATTTTAATCTTTGCCTTATTCATTTGTAGCTTAGCTTGAAGTTTTCTATGTATGTAGTTCAGGAATAAATTCGTCTTATGACCGTATTTTTGGAAGAAGGACAAATATGAGGATGGAGAGCTAGGTGATCTAATCCAGTGTCATTAGCAAAGTTCTTGCTGTATATCTCTCCTGGAAATATGAACTGCTGGAAGTCTAACAGGCTAAGAAATGAATGCAGTGACCTCTGCTCCATATGTCTCTATCAGCTGGAGAACTGTGAGGAGGCTGGTAACTAGCACCTCGAGTGAGGATCATAGCAGTAAGCAGTTGCACTGAAATTCATAGTGAAAGGACTCCTGCATATCTTTTTTCCTCTGGAATCTGGCCATCTGAGCACTTGCAATGATTTGAAGTTATTTGGTAGTTTTTCCTGCATTTTCTCAGAACAAAGTCACTGTCTTCCAGGTGTTGGTAGAACATACTGCACAGCAGGGCTCTGAGCCCAGCTGAGAATATGGCATGCCACTGCAATGCATTTGATGAACAGAAGAGCAGCCAGTTGGTCCTTCTGCAGGCCTGCAGGGGAGCTGTATGACCAGTTAAAGGAGGAAGCCATGCCTCTGACCCTGTGATTTACCCAAACAGTTGTTCTGTCCTGTTCAAGAATTAGATATTTGATGCGTGGAACAGAAAAAAAAACAACTGTGTGGTTTAATAAATTTGTTTAAGTGGGAAAAGTAGGGATTGTCTTTTTAAGGTTAGTGAGCCTCCTTCAACCCTCTCTTGATTATTTGCAGAGGAAGTGTTTGGAGAGGTTGCTTAGACAGTGGGTGACAAAAATGGCACTTGAGAGGAATGTGTGCCCTCTGCCCACCTCCAGCCTTGTGTGCTTGGTGCCCTGACCCACAAGGAGGGTGCTTCCTGCCAGATTATGCTGCAAAAGAGATGTGCACCAGATGCGAGACCCTCTTAAAACAGCTGTTGTGTGCAAGGGAGTGCCAGTTGCATGGCAGATATCTGCACTGCTGGAAATACTTCCCACAGGGATCTGCAGCCCAGCTCCTCAGGGCACTGCTGGCAGAGCCATTGTGGGGACATGGGCCTATTAGGGCCATCTGCCCAGCTGTTTGGTCTTGCAATCTTGAGTCTTATGGAACCCATAGGCTGCCCTTAGCATCTCTTTGATTAAACATTGACTGTGACTGCAAGTTAGATGAGCAAAGCAGTCTGTGGTAACCAGGGCAAGGTAGCAGATGAGAAAAATGCTGAAGGTTCTCCTGGGTAACACAAACCAAATACATGCTAGTGCTGAGAAGTGCCTGAGGCTTAAAGATCCTTGCAAAACTCCCACTCTGTGCAGCCTTACCTCAAGCACTGTGTGCAGTTCTGGGCCCCACAGTAGAAGAGCATATTACAAAGGTGTGAGCAGATTAGAGGGAGAGATGAATGAGGAGGGGCTGAGATCCCTGGGTTTGCTGAGCCCAGAACAGAGGAACTGAGGGGAAGCCTGATGGCGGCTGTGGCTCCTCACAGGGAGCGGAGGGCAGCGCTGAGCTCTGCTCTGTGTGACAGCGACAGAGCCCAAGGGAACGGCATGGAGCTGCGTCAGGGGAGGGGCAGCTGGGGGTTGGGGGCAGGGCTGCACCAGAGGGCAGTGGGCATGGAACAGGCTGCCCAGGGCAGTGGGCACAGCTCTGAGCTGCTGGAGTTCAAGGGACAGTTGAACAGTGCTCTCAGACATGGGGTTTGGGTGTTGGATGATGCTGCATGGAGCCAGGGATAGGACTTGATGATCTTTGTGGGCTCTTTCCAACTCAGGTTATTCTGTGATTCTATGGAATGTATTGGGTTAAAACAAACAAAGACACCTGGTGAAACCACTGGTGAGTGGAAACAGTGTTCCTATGTGGGAATGTTCCTGTGTATCTAAGTGGGTTCCCACTTGAGATGGTTCATGCCACCACCAGCCAGCTGTGCTGATCTCACTCTTGGGGGGACTTTTGATCAGTGTGGGAGGGCTTTAATCTGTGCTTTTCCTACACCTCCAGTAGGATGTGTTTCTGTGATGGATGATCACACACCCCCTACTTTCCAGAGCTGTGGCTCTCTTGTGTGGAGAGGCTTGTTCAGAGCTGTGCACTCCTATGTTGGGTGAATATTGCTTGGAGAGGGTGGGTTCGTTTGTTTTTGCATCAGGACTCATTCACATGAAACTGCCCATTGGAATCAGGATGCATATACTGAATTGCCTTTCAGTCAGGAAAAGTTCTTTTGTTACTAAACTAGATGGTACATTCTGCTGTTCCTGTAGTGCTAAAGCAGATGGAAGTGTTTGGAATCTCCTTTGTTGCCAAGGGTATAAACAGTGTCAAAGGGCTCTACATTGTCAGTTTAGAAATGCCAGCTGGAAAGAGGTTTCATTTTTAAGTCCACTTGAGAAAAAAATAAGGGGAGGAGCCAATATATGCCCCCTTTTCAGCCTTCACACTGGATGATTTTCTCCTGCAAACTTTCGATAGTAGAAACTACGTTTCTAGATACAGCAGTATTCAATTCTGATGCCATATAATTGATCTGTGCACATGAGCTGGTGTCTCATTTTACAAGTACAGTAGTATGTACTGTGAATCTGGAAATTCTTGGTGTAAGCAGCATTGTAACTGAGCAACAATTAGTTCTTTTTTCTCTAACATAGTAAAGCAAGGAGGCATTGTAAAATTGCAGTACCAGGAAAAGGTGGTAGTAGTATGCACAAATGATGTATTCCAGCAGGTACTCATTATTTGCCTACATGGACTATGTCATTAATCTGGGATCAGCTGCAAGATGTGGAAGAGACAGAAATCATGGTTTTAGGTGTCAGTCTGAGTACTGTTATTACAGGGAAGAACTAGTGAAGCAGTTCTGTATCCAAACGGCACCTTAAGGAAATCATGCTTCTTTCAGGGTAGGGCAGATGTGCTCTTCAGCACTTACGGGGCTGTAATAAGCTGCAAGATGGGTTGCAAATGATGCTGTGAATGAGAAAAAAAAAAAAAGTGTGTTTCTGTATCATTAAGGACAAAACCATATACAGGTTCTCACAAATGAATGAATAAATTCTGAGTGTTTCCTCTGATGTGTGAACTCCGAAATTAGCACCGCTGAGTTCTGCACTCTAAGAATAGTACAGCATGTCAGCAGCGAGAGAGGAAGGAAAAGGAAAATCAGGAGAAATACGACTTTCCAGCCTTCCGTAACTTTTGAATCGCTTGAAGCTTAAGCTTTGGAGCATACAGGCTATATCTGTCACTGCAGAAGTTAACTAAATAGCCCTGCATCAGCACTGTAGTAGAAAAATTACTAGTGATTGGCTTTACTCCAACCTGAGAGAGATGCTTACCGCAGGAAAACAAGTATACAAACAGGACTGTATTTTCTGTCCTCAGCACTTGTAAGTGCTTATCTTTGCTTGCAAGCAGGATCTCTTTGGACTGATGGCCTTTTAATAAAAAGCATAGTGTCTAGATTTCAAGCAAAAGAGAAGGAAAGCCACTCTGGCAAAGCTGATATGCCTGACTCAGGTAGGGGAAAAATTACACCTGAGAATAGTGTAGATGGCCTGAATCTGACTGGAACATAGTAGCTGAGTGTGAGCATCCACTGGCTACCTTAGGCAGTGAGGACTTGTCGTCTCTGTTTCCACTGGGGATCTTATAAGCCACTTTTCCAATAATATACATAGTAACATGGCTGAAAATATTTTCCAGAAGAAAAACAAAAATGTGAAGCTAGAATATATTAAAGGCCAAGGGAGAGAGCATATATTTTTCTTGCTGAAATTAAACTTTATCAGACTATGCTGGTTAAAAAAAAAAACAACTGGCAAAACAAAAAATCGTAGTGCTTCAGTATGTGCCTTTCCTACCAACTGCTCGTCAAAGTACGTTACATGCATTTTTTCCATGAAATTCAAAGGCCTCTCAACAAATGTTATTAAACTTTATTGCCACTTGCTCTTGTACATGACAGCTGCTGCTAACAGCATAATTGGCTGGGGAGGAAGTCACTGTGTGTCTTGTTCTGTGCATGGTCCCTCTAAATTCCTTCTGGCACTGACAACGGCTTCGGTATGTATTATGAACAATGCTGCTTATGCTTGCAGCAGTTTAATAGTGCCATTAAACTGCTTCTCCAGAGTATACAGTAATCATCATTAACGCATGTCAAGTTTGGTTCTTTGAATAGAGATTGAAACAGGACCAGTAGTTTCTGAAGTTTAAGGCTGTAGTTGCGTGGAGGTTTTATGTAACAAATACCTCCAGCCTTAGTCAGGGCCACTTGTAGTGAGAGTAACTATAGCAACAAAACAAAATTTCTGGCTAATGAAGGAATATTTCCAGCCAGTAGGACATCAGTCTCTGATCCAACCCCTGAAATACATGTATTTATCAGTTTTTTGTGTAATGCTATTTTGATAGTTACTGCCATCTTGTCAAAGATTTTTTTTTTTTTAGAAAATGTCATTTCTTTGCTTTCAATGTGTTGTGGGTTTTTTGTTGTTGTTGTTGTTTTGGGTTGTTTTTTTTTTTTTGTTTTTTTTTCCATAAAAATCTGTGGAGGGACTTGTTCCATTTTTTCCCTTTGAATGGAAACATTCTGATTGTTTATTTTTTTAACCTGCTTTCCTAAAGAAAATAGTGCAGTTGGGCTTTTTATAACATTGAACGCTTTTGAAAATACTGTCTGATTTAAAACAGGTTTTAGTGGAATGGTAGACATCCTGTCAACTAATATTATTGCCCAACTTTCCCAGGAGCAAATGGCTGCGTGGGGAAACCCAGACAAGGAGGTGCAGCGCTTTGCTGTGCTGTGTTCAGGCTGGCAGCAGGACAGCAAGCAGACATGGCGGGGACCTGCCACATGGCTCATGGCTCCAGGGGGATGGACAGGGTGGTCAAAGCTGTAGGGAATTAAATGCCACTGGGGAAATGAGCAGTTTATTGCATTTAATGAAGAGACTTATAAACACATATTGTTTCTCTGTCTTACGCAGTCATTGGCATTCATAAGAGATGACAGCAAAATGAGTAAGGAAGGTAATGAGGGATGCTGCAAGAGGTGATCAGTGCAGCCATCCAAATGCGCATGTTCTGGAGGTGTAATAAAGGCTGGGGTTTTGAGGGGCCCCCAGGAATCAACCTCCTTAGCAGACCAGGGAATCCTAGCTTAAAAGCAACAGCCATTTATATAATGGCAGGAAGAATTATTATTCCATAAATAAAATGGTAACATAAAACCTCGGTTAGAGCTTTTCTTTTGCCAAACCGATGTTATGTGAGGAGCAGGAGTACATTTTTAAAAGAATAATGGCATTTGCTGAAGCAAGCTGAAATTGTGGTGCTAGACTCTGGCTTTGCCACCTCAAAGCTGTAATAGCATTTGGATAGTCTGTGTGCAAGTCCTGTCCTTATCCCAACTTAATAAACCAAAAAAGCACTAGTTTTTAAAGAGATCCTTGATCCTATGCTAGCTTGTCTGAATAATTGTCATTTCTAAAGTTCAGTAATTTTCTGTTCAAGTGGGTTAGCGACACTTTAAGTGCACAAACCTCCAATAAAATTAAATGTATTTTTGCACTGGACTGTACCTCCTCTTTCAAGCAGCAGCTTCTTGCTCCTAGTAATTCCCTAGCCATTTAGCATCAAGGGCAGCATGCAAGTAAATTGAGATGTGGAAAACAAGGGAAAGCAGAGAAAAGTGTAGACTGTTATTTGGCTTTTTGAAGAGCATAGGAAGTCTGATGCATTTGTGTAGTTTTCTGAGGCTGTTCCTGCATAGAATCATAGAATCATTAAGGTCAGAGAAGACCACTAAGATCATCTAGTCCAACTGCCAACCCATCACCACTGCCTGCTGACCCACGTCCCTCACAACAACATCTACACGTTCCATGAACAGCTCCAGGAATGGAGCTCCACCACCGCCCTGGGCAGCCTGTTCTGATAGAATTAGCAAGTCTGGTAATGCCCCTTTTCTACATAGTAAGAAAGGTGTTTGTCTATCAGTAAGCTGGAAGGAAACAGTCATTCTCTTGCAAAACTGTGTTTCCTGGATAGTATGTTGCTATAGTAAACCATATCAACCCCAGGCCCTGCCTCTTTCCGATAACATTCTCTTTGACCTTGCAAGCGTCCTCGTGATGTATCACATGTTTTGTGATCTGTCTGTACACCAGTGAAAAGATGGGCAGAGCAGCAGTTTAACAGGGAGTAGCATAGCAAACGTCAGATTAAGCTGTGAGAAAGAATAATCTGCCCAGCTCAAGTTGGTGAGATGGTTGTAGAGAGGCAGAACGTAAAGGCCAGCACTGGAATTTTACCATATCATATGATTTAACACCTACGTTCATAGGAAAATGTGACATAGACTCTTTAATATCTTCAGTTAATTAAAACTTGGGGCTTACACTTCATCTAAAATGATTTAATGGCTCTAACAAAATATGGGAGCAGGTATTAAAAAGGATGAATCTTAAGGGGATGAATGTAATCTTAAAGACCCAAATAAAAGCAATTTAGTTCAATGTATTAAGGAAAGCTGGCCAGATATTACTGAATCCATCTCTTTCATTTGATGGTTGGAATTTTTCTTTTGCTCCCCCTAAGTCAGCTACAGCACTAAATCCTATAATAGAAACCTTCTAAAATTAGTAGAACCGGCTGAGCTTTCCATCTTGCTGCACTGTTCTGGTTAGGATTATTAATGAAAACCTGAACTTTTGCCTTTCTTTCTCTGTTTTATAAATTAATAATAGGATGAGTTAATGCGGGCGGTAAGTTTCAGGCTTCATTTTACATCATATCAGCTTATGTTGTTTTCCCAGAGTATTTAACCTTGTGGTGTTCTGTAGCGGCTCTAACACTAGAGGTTTGGTTTGGTTTGGTTTGGTTTGGTTTGACATAAGTGCAGAATTATGCTCTTGATTTGTGGTCCACAAGTTAATGCTCGTGGATTGGACTGGCTCATCTCTTGGATTCTCTAGAACAAAGATCCTAAAACTGTAGATCACAACTTTGTTCTGGATTGTAGTAGTGTTAGCAGATAGCATTGCAACAGTCAGAAGTAGGTCAGAAGCAATCGTGGCTTCCAAGGTTGTCCCTTCCGTCTTCTCCAGCCCACCATGCTCATAAAAAGTAATCCTAGATGCTTTGGAACTGGCCTGCACTCTAAAATGCAAGCAAAAAAGTGACTAAGGATCCAAGCAGAATGGTTATGTTGTTTCTTTCACTCTGTAATTTAGACCTCCTTCCTGAGTAGCAGTAATAAGCAACAGAATTGCTCATTTGACAAAATCAGTTGCAGTTTGATTTCTATTTGTGGCAGCAAAAGAAAAATTTGTCACATGAATGTGTCCTGAGGCACAACAACCCATGGGAGGGGAAGGGAGGTATGAGTCCAGTGCCCTGGCTTTTGGTTGCAAGGGGAGTTTTGCAGTGTAGGTAGAGAGGAGTGATGTACCTGAATGAAACCTCTTGTCTGCTGCTGCAGGTGCATGAAGCAACACGAAGCGTGGTGTTTAAAAGACAGGAGATGGTTCACAGTGGTGCAAAGCTGTACCAAGCTGTGCCATGCAGCCACATCAATGCAATTAGTTAATTTAACAAGAGAGCACATGCAGCTTAGGGGAGAAATGTTTCAGTGGCTTAATCCATTTCCTAGGGTTGTCTTTGCTGGAATAACTTCAACAAAACTGTATTATGAAGCAAACCGAGTAGATTATGTTTTACAACTTAAATAGTATCTAGATGATAACTTTTATGGGCTTGGAAATTTATGTGCTAGGATTGTTGCCATGCAGTGGCTTTGCAAAGGTGATATTTTTGTACATCAGGCTTCAGATGCCCATTGGCTGTAGTCCTGAATATAGCGATCAGAATTTGTATCCCTTGGAAACAGCAAACCACGCTCAGAACAGATGGTAGTCTGAAATACATGGATCTGCAAGGTTTACTGAAGCAGACTTCATCAGATTTGAGTGAATTAAGTGCATGACGTTATTTACAGTTTTCAGTAGAGAAGCTTTAGTACAACTGGAATGACACTAAAAATCCTGCGCTTAGAATGACTGAATAGCAGGTATTACCTGGAAAATAAGTTTATGTGTGGAGAGACCTAACAAACAAAGCTGTGGGCTTGGCATAGAGTGGGAGCAGAAGGGGAGCATTTAAAACGGGAAGGCCTATATCTGTATCAGACAGGCAAATGCAGCTACTGTGGAAGTTTATTATAAATAAGGAACAAGGTGGAAGTAAAAAAGCATAAGGAGCAAATTCAGTCATGCCATAAGGAATCACAAATCTGACCCATCAAGGATCCTGTCAGCTTCTAACAGAGACTATGTTTCTCTGAATTAATCCATTCATGAATGTGTCTCATTCATACTAAAAGTGCCCTGAAGTTCATGTGTTCATGTTTTAGTAACTTCTGCAGGGATTCCTGGAGAAAGATACTTAAGGCTATTGTTTTGAATACTCTGTGTATTCAGTCAGGAATTGACTCTGAGGACATAATTCACAGTATTGTACAGTTAGTGTGTTGGAATTTATGCTGTTGTTTCTGCTCAAGAAAATAACTTGTGCAGGCTGATGCAGGATTTCCTTGAGCCACTGGATAGCAAATATCATAGTTATCCTGAGCAAGGATGTAGTTGTGCGGTGCTGGGATTGCACAAGTGAAATGCTCTCACATGCCTCCTCAGGCAGCATGGCAGTAAGCTGTACCAGCTCTGTACGTCACCCACTGACATCCCCTCTCTTTTAGCTGTTTCCCTAGGTAGCCACGCAGAGTGGGCTGTAGCTGAGTCAGAGCCACAGGGTACATGAAAGCATTAATTCCCTGCTGCAGGTTTGAGGAGCTGCTTCACTCAGGCAGCATCCCTCCCTGCCCCCTTTTTTTCAACCCCTCCAAAGGCCCTTTTATGTGGTAGGTGGACTTGATACTTTCACATGCTCATGCCCTTTCTCATACCTGTAATTTAGCATAATTATGACTTGACAAATGCATGCAATGTGCTCTCATCACCATTCAGTTTGGTACGTATATCTAGTGAAGTTTTCATAGCTGGCTACTCCATTTCTCTTCTGCTCGGGGTCATCTTGTGCTGAAGCCTGATGAACAGGGTAATTACATGAAAAAGGATTACAGCTCCGAATCTTTTCCAGTAAGGCTGAAGGAAGCTATTACTTCATATTCTGTTAAATGGCACATGGTAATTCTAAACACCTTCTGGATTTCTAAGGAATTGAATAGAATCTGTTCAAGAACAAAGAACACTGATTTTTATCTGTATGGTTCAATAGTTTTTAAGCCCTTCTCTTTACAACAGGATTTAGTTAATGGCATATAGCTGCAGTCAAGAAAAATAAAAGTGTCACATTCTCTCCAGATGCATCTTGGTCCTGGGGATCTGATGCAAAATGTCAAATTTCAGGTGCACACTGTGTATTTGAACTGTGCTTCCTCTGGATGTCATTCCCTGAGGGAATTAATTATGGTAGGATATATCACATGCACAATGACAGGCTCTGTTAGGCCTTCCTGAGGCAAAGCTGCTGATCAGGTCAGTGAGCCTGAGTGCTTTCAGTTGCACTGGAGTGAATAAGGAGTTCTGTGCAGTGGCTTTGGGTATCCTTTCAGCGAGGTACTTCAGGACACAAGAGTGCAAGTACAGTGCCCTTACTGTGATGGGAGCAGGGAGGAACACTGCCCATGTGTCGGATGTATTGGTTTAGAAAGGAAGGGAAATAGAAATTAAATTGTGCACTCTGGGTTATAGTTGGCTTTCATGATGGCCTCATTCAAGAGGGAAAATAGAGGCATACATAAATGCAAAGCATTTTTTATGCCTAATGGTTAAAACACAGGGCAGATATGATACTGTTATACTTTGAGGTTGACATCTGTTCCTCCCCTTCAGACTTATTTCAAGGAAACATTGGTACATGCTGCTAGCTTATCAGAAGGCACAGATTATAAATACACGCTTCTCATTTATCCCAGTATGCTCAGTTCTCTTATTCTGCAGAGAGCTCTGTACTGAATTACCAGGATACATGAAAGAGAATAAATGTGGAGATGTCATTATGTCCTTGTCAGCAGGAGCAGGTGCGACAGAGCTCACTCCAGCCCCTTTCTGTCTCCTGTCTCGGATGGGCTTGGAGGTGCAGCGTCTGCCCCCAGGCACCTCTCAGATCAGCTGCAGGGCTGCATCACCAATCAGCGTCAGCAGCCCCGCAGAATAAGCCAGGCATTTCCATGAAAGGCTTCTCGGCACAAAGGAAAAGGGAAAATATAAAGCTTTTCCTCGTGAAAGGCTGGGGCTTGCTATTTGTCATCGCTTCTCTTCCTTTCCTTTTTTCAGTTGCAGTATCCTTGTGGAAGAACTGAACAGTTGTGTTTCTTTGGTGAGTCACCGAGAGTCTTTCAGGCAGCTCGTTCCTTTTTTTAATTTGTGGGCTAGAATTCTGAAAATCTATGGTTTATTTAAGGGATAAGGGAGGAAGTCAGCTGGTACAAACTGATCAAATTGCACTGACGCTGTACTTCACTTCTGGGTTTATCTGAGGTGTGCTGGTTTTAGGGAGATGAAGACAGCCTGCCTCAGCTTTTCTGACTTGAAACTTGACTGCCAGATCCCCAGTTAGTATGAAGAGATGAAAATCATTCGTTTCAGTTGAACAGAGCTGACTCCCTTTGGTTCTCTGGTCCTGACTGTTCAGTTCCTTGTGACTGTTTCACTGCAGCTGTTAGCTCCAAATTATGGAATAGAGTTCAGTTCTATAAAGCACTATGGTGTTAAAAATACGTGAAGATCAATGGTTGTGAAGTGCTGGACCATTTCTCCAAAAAAACAAAAGGTCTCAGTAACATGTGGATAAAGAATCAAAAAAGGAATCCCACACCACTAATCCCATCACCTGTACTGAACTGTATCAGTGAGACATTTTTTCAACAGCCGAGCTTATTTTACTCTGTAGTATTTAAGTTGTATTCACGATTGCTGACTGAGGAGCATTTTCGGGCTATTACTGTTAAGAAGGCCAAATGTCACCATTTTTGAATGCTTAGAATATAATAACTATGCATGTTTTCCCTCAAGGATTTTCTTAATCACACATGCAGTGCTTGAGATCTGTAATACTGTGTCATCTTTTATCAGCACATCTGGAAGACCTGTCATGTTGGGAAGATACTAGATGTAACAGATACTGTAGAAAAAGAAACCATTAATCTGATTTAAGGTTATATCTTCCATGGATTATCTCTTTTTTTTTTCTTTTTTCTTTTTTCTTTTTTCTTTTTTCTTTTTTCTTTTT
>NW_024962252.1:76269737-76598012 GCF_019238085.1 Lagopus leucura | reverse complement strand
TTTTTTCTTTTTTCTTTTTTCTTTTTTCTTTTTTCTTTTTTCTTTTTTCTTTTTTCTTTTTTCTTTTTTCTTTTTTCTTTTTAAACCTTGGCTGTGTTTCTCATCTTTCTCTTGAGGTTTTCTGTTTTTGTTGGCAGTTAGTGAAATTTGTAGAGTATTTCTGACAGGCTGAGAGACAATGCTGGCATTTCTTTGTTAGTCAGGAGCAGTGACTCAGCTTATTTGTACAGCATAATGCGCACCTGCTGGAGTCGTATGTGCAACACTGAAGTTCGCAGCAAAGCTAAGAAATGAATCTTCATTTCTACAATAAAGCCTGCAAGATTCTGAACTCTATCTGTGTTCACCAGCGTTGTATGGGGCTCTCTCCTAAGAAAAACTTGTGGTGAAGTAGTAATCAAGGAGTCAAGCTGTGAATATGCATTCTGTAAGTAGGCTGATGAGTATAGTCTTTTTAGGAAGAAAATCTTAAGTACTGTTTTATGCTTAGTTATATGTTTGTGCTGAAAAAACAAAACTATTCCAGTTAAGCTGAAATGCTTGAAGGGCTTTACACATAAGTCAGTGTCTGTACGTACACTGAAGAAACTGGATTTATTTGGAAAAAAAACTACAGTTGGTTGGACTGTATTTCCATTGTGCGTTTAAATCATCACGTCACAGAATGGCTTGGGCTGGAAGGGACCTTTAAGCCCACCCATTTCCAACCTCCTGCTGTGGGCAGGGCTGCCCCCACCAACTCAGGCTGCCCAGGGCCCCATCCAACCTGACTTTGACACCTCCAGGGATGGGGCATCCACAGCCTCTCAGGGCAGCCTGTGCCAGCACCTCACTGCGCATAACTGGAAACATACAGTGCTGGTGGTGTACGTCTTAAGTTTGGTTTTGACACTTGGTAGCAGTTGTAGAAAGGTATGAAGATAGGACATCATCCTGTTGTTGCCTATACTGGGAAGGTAACATGATGAAAAGCTGCCAGTCTCAGGTCTGCATGTTCTCAGACCTAATATAGATTAAGAACTACGAGACCTGACCCTGCAATTAGCTTTGTGCAGAGTGAAGAAAGGAACTTTGGTAATATGTTTGCAAAAACAAGCTGTGGTAAAGAATTGCCATGAATGCAGTTTTATCATTTTCTTAAGGCAGAGTGCTGTGCAGCACCAAATGGTAAGCACAGGTTTTGTTGGTTTAACTGAAGCTCACCAGTTAAAGGAGGAGTGAAAGTGCAGCAGCATATTCCATAGCACTTCTGACTGCTGAAATCTAGCCCTAGGTCTGCCTTAAAGGTCATGCTCCTGTGTCTTCCTGCTGCTGTGTTCAGCTGGCAGTGGTGCTAACACAGACTGTAATTACATCATGGCTTTGCTTTGCAGATGTAGATAAATATGATTCCTGCTGGTAGCAAAATATCCATTTCTTTCTCTCCGATTTTCTGCAGTGAAGTCAGCAGTTTTGTGTCTACTTACCACATGTATTTGTTCTAGATTCTGTGGGGCTTTCCCTGAAGTAAAGGAGCTTTTATCTGCTTGCTTCATTCCTGCAACTTCTTACACCTTTCTAGTGTGCCTTTGTCTTTTTTCCCAGCTAGCAGTGAAACCTTCTCTCCCATAACTCACTGAACATCTTCTCACAAAAAGCACTGTTTCTGAGCTGTCATACTGTATGGTGGGTTGCCATAGTCAGAACACAGGCTAAAACTAGCCCACACGCACCTGAGAGTCAATATCCTATAGTGAATTCCTTGGCTTTTGGCAGGTTGATTTCCGTTGTCACCTTCACTGAGAGGCATGGGCAGTGAGCTTGAAATATCAGCGGACAGGCTGTGGCCCCTCTGGTGTTACTCATGTTTACACTCAGTCCTCTGTGAGAGACTCTCATAATCTTTCTCCTCAAAAAGAGCTTGATCCACCAAGGTCCTTAAGCACATGCTTAGTTTTAAGTGGAGGAGTAATTGACTTGTTGATTTCGGCAGGACTACTCATGCTTAAAGATGAAGACCTTTTGTAAGTGCTTTGTTGGAGCAGCGCCAAAATGGAGTAAATCATATTGCCCTAAAGCAAAGCGATAGAAGGAGTGAGGTCTATTTGACAGCAGTGCATAATGCATTTTAAAAAGAAACAAATGCCTTGTTTAAACTAAGCATATTGTTCTTATAGCAAAGCTGAATTATGTGTGGTTCTCTCTTCCTAATACATTGGGTTTGTGACGCAGTTTTTCTGTTAGCTCCAAACATCTCCGATATGGAAGATTTTGTTAATGTGTTAGGTTGGGTAGAAATGTTTTACTAATCCTGTGGGGAGAGTTCTGCTTTACTATATTTTGTTGTATAATTTATACAACTGTGAGCACGCTATCACTTCTTATTACTTTGACACATGGTTAATTAGAAAGTATTTTACTCTTAGTGATGCGACGCAGGATTCAGACTTACCTTCTCAGGCAGAAGACGTATACTTGGTTACAGTTTAAGGTGACTTGGAGGCTAATGTTGAATGCTACTTCAGTAACCACAGTCCTGATATCCTTTCCTCTAAAAGCTGCCTAAACTGCATCTCCTAGAAGCTTTTCTGAAAAGCACAGCAGTTGGGAAGTGTAAATGAAGCATCCAGTTCTGCAGTCTTTGGGGAGAGGAGAAATTGGCAGCATAAAAAGTACTTCGACTTTGTCCTGTAAATGCTCTTTTCTTGTCTGGCAGGATCTCAGCTTAGCAATTAGAGAGCCTAGGCCTTGTTTCCTTTTTCATTTCTGTAAATGGAGAGTCCAGTGGTTGTGACAGCATGGTAGCTCTCAGTTCTGCCCTTCTAAATTAATTTCCATTTAATCAGGACTGGCTGGATTTACCCAAGGGCACATCTGATGACATCCTGAAGGCTCAGGCCCAAGAGATGAGAAAATGTTTTAAAAGTGATGACAGTTATGTGGGGTCCCAACCTCCTTTCCTTCCTGTCCACAGATTACTCTGAAGTTGCGAGCACCAGCATTAATAGATTAAATATAAAAGATAGTAGGAAGTGTTGATGAATAGATAGTAGATAGATGATGAGTAGATGATGAATAGATAGTAGATAGTGTTGATGAATAACCTTTGCAGAGATTATTCCCGCTGTCTATCCTGCAGGGAACAGAACATGGCTCTTGTGTGTCATATGGGCCATATGATGCTGGTCCCACTGTCTGTCCTGAGTGGATGTCAGGGGGAAATTCTTTACAGAGAAGTGGTGAGGTGCTGGAACAGGCTGCCAGAGAGGTTGTGGATGCCCCGTCCCTGGCGGTGTTCCAGGCCAGATTGGATGGGCCCTGGGCAGTCTGGTCTAGTATTGAATGGGGAGGTTGGTGGCCCTGCATGTGGCAGGGGGGCTGGAGATTCATGATCCTTGAGGTTCCTTCCAACCCTGTATGATTCTGTGATTCTGTGATTTCTGAGTGCAATGTAGTGCACCAAGGTTCCCAGTACACTCCTGAAATAGCACTGCTAAATGCACATTTTTGTGTGGATCCTGGCATTTGGAGGCTTGAAAACTGTCCTTTCTTTTTCTAGGTACTCATGCAGTGTCGAGTGCAATGGCAATTATTCCTTGTAGCTGGGCCTTGTCAAAACAAACAAACAAACAAACAAAAAAACAGTAATACACACACACACACACACACACACACAAAAGCGACCCAACACTTGCAAACTAAACCTCAGTTTAAGATCTTTGAAAATGTTCCAACACAATATCTAGCATGTAGTCCTAATGGAAGAAGTTGATATCAACACTCCACATAGCAAGACTGTAATCTCCTTTTTCTATTTAGTGTAAGGGTAGTAATTTGGCTATGCAGTCAGTTAACGTTCCTTAAAGCACTGCTGTATCTGCATGATGGAAACCTCCATCCAGCATCTTGTGACAATGCAAGTAAACAGAAGGAATGGGCGGCTTAGATCTGATCATCCAGGCAGGTCAGATAATCCTGGTGAGTTCTGCCAGACTGTGACTTTGTCACATCTGTAGTGAAATGCAAGTGCTATGACCAAGGTTGGTGCTTTTCCTTCATGTCACAAAGTTAACATTGTTTTTGGTGAGTAGCTTTTAGTCAGAAATTTCTTGTTTTCTGATGAGAAGGTTTGTGGGGATCATCTTGGTTTTTACCAGTGTACTGTTCTGTGAGCTGAGCCAGATGCTTTCATTCTCCTGGCAGTTTGCTTTCAGAACCAGAAGGAAAAATTCCTTTGTGCTTAAGAGTTTCCAGATTTTGCTGTGAGCAGTTGTGAAAATTGTCTTTACTCAGGCTAGATGTAGAGTGAAATGCATGTGTTTTTTGATGACACAGAATCATTTTGTTGCCAGCTCCTCATCAGGGCGAGAGGAAGGTTAAAGTTCCTTTCAGATGTGTCACCCAAAGGATCCTATATAACACAGAGAAAAAAGAGAAAGAGCAGGGCTTTCATCACCTCTGCTAACAGCTAGCTCGATTCCGATGTTCTTAACAAAAAGCAAAATATTGCAAATCTAGGCTTCAAAATGAACATTCTAATTGAAAGGAAAGGAAAAAAAAGAATGCTGATCACTCATTTTTGTGCCTTGGTTTTTGGGGTATAGCCAGATATGGCTTAGTTCTAGAGAAAGATGGAGATGAAGACTTTCAATGCTTTCTTTTCCAGCAAGTAATTGTGTTTTTTCTTCCAGCTGAATATTAGTTGCTTTGTTGTTGTTTTTTAAGTGACAGCCTGCATATGTTTAGTGGATTAAGGGGATTTGTTTCAAGGCCTCCTTCTAAGTGTAAGTAGCAGTTTCTGGGTGGGCTGTATTAATAATGAATCATATTTGCACTCTGCATCACAAGTGAACCTTAAGGAACTGAATGACCAAATAGGACTGGCTGCAGACATGTTTGTCTTGGAATGTTTGGATCCATGCATAGTTTTCCTCCTACGCTGTGTACAGGAACTTTTTAGGTGCCTTTTACTGGGGGGCTAAGTTTAGAAAATTACCTTCATAATGTGAATGTTAAATAGGTAAGAATCTACCTCTCTGGAAACTGTGCTCATCCTGTGCAGTCATAGCTTGTGGAGCAGCAGTAGCTGAATTACTGTTGTGGAGAATCTGGGCTCTGAACAGGGCATTCTTCTAAAGAGGGGTGTCATCTTTGAATCTGCTTGTTTTTCCGGGCTGAGGCTTGTGGTTCTTGTCTTTATTTTTTGTTGATATTGGGGGGGAGGTGGGGATAAATGGGCAATGAGCCATAGGCAGTATGTCTGTAAAAGTATATGACCAATTTATTTTTGTAGGGAAAGTGATAGATTACATGGCACAGCATGAAGTTATAAAAGGAGGTTGCAGTCAGCACTGCTGGCATTAATTTAACTAGAGAATGTGCCCTTAAATGTCAGGAGACTGCAAGAAGCACTGAGTTATTTGAGAAGACAGCCACTTTGATGTTGATGTTATCAAGTAGAATGTAGAAGATTAAGAGCAGCTTACCAATTTTGCCATTTTTTTCATACTGATAACATGGCAAGGGCTTTAGCAGGTGCTCTGGGAAGGTTAATTGTTACGATAAAAGAACTTGAACTAATTGGCTTGTATAGGTGACTCACCATTGTAGCTAAACTCAGCAGCTGATAAACTAAACAGCTAATTTGCTGTGAAGAAACTGCAGTTCTAGATACAATTTCTCTTTGTACTAGCAGATAAAACAAGACCATACAATCTGGGTTATAAAAACAATACAAGCTGTAATTATCTTTATGCTATCACAAAATGTAGGAATGGCCATTCTTGATCAAACTAAGGGCTTCTCTGTCTTCAGCAGGACATCTGGTGAATGCACAGGGAAAAGCATGCAGAAACGTGGCAGTGGGATGATCCTTCCCCTCATGTGTTATCCCTGCTTCTGTCAGCTGAGTCGTTCTGAGGCTTTCTGCGCCAGACGTTGCATTAAGGCAGAGTTTAATGCCTCTGATGAGTCTGTCATCCATGAATTTGTCTAATCCCTTTTTGAACCTGTTTATGTGTTTGCTCCCAGATCATCCCCTAGCAATGGGTTTTGCATTTTACTTTTGCATTGTACAAAAATATACTTCACTTGCTCATTTAAAATCCACAGCTTCATTGCTTTATTGGATACCCCCTACTTGTTCAATTAAAACAACACAGACTGCTTTTATTTCTTATTTTCTTCACACTATTTGTGATTTTATAAGTCTGTCATCTCTTCTCCCAGTCTCTTTTCCAGGCTGAGAAGGCCACTTACTTCCATGCACCAAAAGTATTCCCAAACTTTCATAATTCACCTCATCTTCTCCATCCTCTTCCTAGATCTGTTAAATCAATCTGTGTTCTGTATCCCCTTGTAGCCTCCTTTTGCATCTGCTACCTTAATGGGGAGGAAGCAGATTCAGAGAGTTCAGTGCTGGGGGAGCATTTTTGGGCCACCTACCCACTCAGGTCATGGCATCCCCCAGGTTTTCATTGGAGCTGGAATGCTATATTTCTTTGTGTTTCTGTACAGTAAAGGACCGTACGTAATGCTGAGAGGTAAGGGAGGGTAAGCTAGGCTGTGCTTCCCAGTGGCACTTGCTGTACCAACACCCCATTAATCTGTCACTGGATAAACTGCATTTGCTGTCCTCAGAGCTGTGACCAGGACTCTGGTTTCTTTCTCCAGGCATAGGGCTGTAAACACACACAAACAGACATGCACATGCATCCTGTCATTTAATGAAGGACACACACAGGCTGCAAACATTAGTTGCAGAGGTTCAGTATCTTCATTCTAAGGTTGATAATTGTCTCCACAAATTGGGACGTATTACTGCTGTGCTTGGTGACAGTGTTTTGTTTGTCTGTTTTTCCTTTGTATGCAGATTCAGAATAAGTCAGCAGTTGTGTGTGTAGGTGGGCAAAGTCTAGGTCAATAAAGAAAGACTTTGGGAAATTATGGCCTTGATCTGGTAAATCTCAGAGATCTTGATTAATTAACTTCATTAATTGACAAGCTCTGATGAACTGAAAGGGCTAAAAGCAGCCGGCGAATGACAAAACATATAGATAAGTGATAACATAATGCTCATTATTTCTAATTCAGTCTCTCAAGCTCAAAATCAGTGGAATGTGGTGTTGTTTGTATTTGTATCGATTCTTGCTTGTGATGTAGTAGAACAAAGAGATCCCATTGTGGTGCTGTAAAAATGCATCATTACTACATTTAAAACTAAAAACTCCATTTTAAAGAAGCTTTAAGAACTCTTAATTAACCATTTAATAAATTTACTGTATTTTTAGAGCATCTGCAAAGTCAGTAGGTTATTATTAGACATAGTATCTCCCAACTTCATCCACATTTATAAAATGCTGTAATAGTGAAACCTAATTTTTTAAGCTTCGCAAATGAATTTATCTAAACAAAGTCAGCTATATACAGATATTAATTTGAGTTAATGTTGCTGTGATTGATCAGTATGTTTACTTGTGGCAGTCACTTGACCTTATGGCAGGGAACAGAGACTTTTGATACTGTCCACGTAAGTGTTAGAAGAAAGCCTGTGTTGAGAGGGAACTTAGAGTCCAGTATCAAGAGAGTAAGCACTGGTTATTTTCCACTGTTGCTGTTCCTGAAATTGTACACATTACAAGAATGACTTGGGGTTTTTTTCCTCTCTTTTCCTATGCTTATGTACCTGTAATTTATGTATTTACTTTAGTTCAAATCTCTGTTTTCATTTTCAGAGGCTAACAGAATTAACAATGACTATATTGATAATCTCAGGGCTATTTTTAGATGTGGAATCTCTTTAAGAGTCTGCTCTGTTTAATATTACAAGCATCATATGAAAGTACAGTAAAATGATACTAAGAAAATACAATAAAGTGAGATCTTCTGCGGATCTTTTGTTTATGCACTTGAGAGTTGTGTGCAGACACTGATACAACATGATACCCATTAGATTTATTTGTTGCAAGAGTGCTATCTCTGTAATAAAATGACAAACTTGAGATAAAAATGATACTGTGCCATCTACTTCATTGGTCTCTCTGTATTTTTATTTATCTAGTTTTACTGTTACAAAACTTACTAGGAGCTGAGAAATGCAAACAACATATAACATATATAATGCAATGATTTTCTTTCCAGCTTGCAACTGTCATGTTGAATTCCATTGTTTACTACTGTTGTCAGTACAGCCTGAATCCTTTTGCCACTTACGTTCTTCCTGTTTGCCTTTTGGTTTTGTTCACTATATTATTGCTTGATAGCATGAACAGCAGTATTCCAGAGGCTCATTACCACAACAGTTAACTATGCATGGTATTTCTAAGATCTGCTAATGTTCCATTGCAGTGATGCTTGCAAAAATTGTGTTATTTCTTTGTTATTTTTTTTTAACCTTTGTGTGCCTATGTCTTACAACTGATGATAATATTCTGCTGAGACATTCTTATGTTTTTGTTAGGGATTTGCTCTTTTCCTGTATTTCATTAGTTGTTCTCACTCTTCAGATAGAATTTTGCATCTTCATCCAAAGAAGTTGATATGTAGTCACTGTAAAAGCAGCAGAATGATGGAAAAAAAGAATGTAATATTCACCTTCATAATGCTGAATTACAATGTTTAAGTATACTGTGTAGTGATTTTGTGTGCGGATAACTAAACTATCTATATCCATACAGGTATGAAATGAAGGAGGAACACTGTTAATATATCCCTTCTGCATATAGTTTGACTGTTAACAGATTATTCATTCTTATATGTTCTATTTGATTAGTATTAAGAGTGTTATCCTTTAGCATCCATGAGCGTGGTGTTATTTGGGGATATAATACGAGTATTTTCTTCTCAAGGCCCTCGGGTCTCCTCGACCACTACTCTTCTGCTGCAATGGATGTCATACATTGGTTATGAAGGTCTTTCACCTTGAAAGTTTGGATGGTTTAAAAATATTCTGCACTTGTAAAATAACATCAGTAGTTCATGGTAGTAGGTGCTTGGACTAATAGAATATTTTTCAGAAATGAATTGCCAAAAGGGCAATGAGTGATGGTGCAGGTCCATTCCTCCGCTGAACAGACTCCAAAGAATCTAACTTGTGAGCCTCTCCATCAAGCCCATAGCTTCAATTTGTCTAATACCATTGCATTCCAGAAGTTATCCTGTCTTGCTGAAAAAACTTTAAAGAATGTACTCTACACACAAGGTAGATGCCGCAAAGGTTATTTGCTTTCATAATTGCATGTTTGCATTTACTCACCATCTTCATTTGATAAGTTTCAGCTTCCAACAAAACCTTGAATCTTCTGATTTTCTAAACCTCACTATTAAGTACATTTTCTCCATTGCAGGCTGAAGCAAAATATTTTCTTTGCTGTTTCTTGGTTAAACTAAATCAACTAAGCTTCTTGAGCCTCTGATGAACTACATTTTTTGGGGCTCAGCGCACTAGTATAACCATTTTCTGAACCTCATCCAATTTGAGTTGCAGATGAGAACTAGACATTGGATACTATTGTAGTGAGTGTCTTGCTGATGCTGTGAACAGGAATAAGAAATTTTTTTTACATGTTTGTAAAAGACAGTGTTAAAAGCCATGCTAGCAGCAAGTGGTGAGTTGTGTCATTTCTGAATCTGTCTTCTAACCTGAGGTTGACCTAATTCTGCTGAATTCCCATGGTCTGTGTAAGTGTGTATCCTCTAGGTACAGTAGCTGTTCTTACACTATGTAGTACAAAAACATACCAGGGCTATCAGCTGTCTTGCCTAGGGGCACAAGATGATGCCAGGTGGAGTGAAGAGGAAATATTTCCTTCCTGTGAGGCATTACGTAATTGTTTAAGTATATTAGGTGCTTTGGATTTTTCCCAAACATATTGTCTGATATTTATTATGTAAGTCATTGTCATAGGAGGATGGCAGACTGAAAAAGCATTCTGGTTTCTGTGTTTTGCCAGTTCCTTTTTATTTTGTTTTTAATGCTGTCCACAATAAAATGAGATTCAATGTATGCTTCACCTTGTTGGCATTGTAACACATTGCTTTTAACACGTCCTGCCAACTTTGTGATACAGATCTGACTGCAGCTGAGGAATACTGGTAATCCTCTCATCTCCTTGTCGGGAACTAAAGTTGAACCAAATTAAATGTTTTGTGTTCCAGTGTTTTCTTTTAGAACTGGACATACTAAGAAAGCAAAATTGCTGGCTGCCAGGATCTTACTAGAGTGATACTGATTTTCAACATTTATGAGGTGCCAATAAAACAGAAGTTGTTCTTTTTCATCTTGCAGCTTGCTCTTCACCAAAGTGAAGCTGGAATGGATTCATAAAGGACCTGAGGAGGCTCTGGTGACATGCAGACGTATGTTGCAGATGTGGCAGATGGCTTATAGTGTTTTACAGCACAGGTAGGCTTTCTCCACTGTCCAACTGTTCAGATTTCACAATGGGGATGTAGCTATCTTCTTTAATTGTCCAAGTACTTAAATTACTTTGTGAAAGGGATAATAAGTAATAATAATATTCAAACAAACAACAGAAGTAGATTTTTAGCCACGATTTAAAAAAAAAAAAAAAAAACAACAAAAAAAAAAGAATTTGAATAGTGCTGAAAGAGGTCATAGTTATGTTCTCTTTCTGTCATCTGCTTCCCCTCCAGAAAAGATAAGACTTTAGAAAGTGTGAAGGTTGACAGCTTGAATTTTCTTCCTTCTCTCTTCCCTTGGTTATTTTCACAGTCGTCATACCAATGTACAGCCCTTCCCCCCTTGGAAATATCCCAACACTATACTTACCTCTCACTTGTAATGTTTGTAGAGGTTGTGTCTGATGGAAAATACAACATGCTTGCCAGCAATGGTCATGGCACCCAGTTGATAAAGAAGTTTTATTGTTCCCCTGTTTGTGAGTACATTTACACGGGCTTTATAAGCACCAGAATGGTGGTACAGAATGATGCATGTCTAGGTACAAGCTGTCCTTAAAGGATTCTTAGTAATTCCGTGTTGGTTTAGCTAATGAGCAGCAGACCACACACTACATATATTTACACAGCACTAGAAATAGTCTCTTACATGCTGGAATCATTGATTTCCATAGCCTTAGTGTCTTTAGCTGATGATTCAATCTTGTATTTTTCACATGAATAATCTTTACACTCATGAGTCGTCCTCGTGAAGGTGATCAAATCCACACTGAACACGTAGAACTGGATGTGACTTACTGTTGCAAGCTGGGGGGTTGCAATCTTGAGACTGAAGGGACTGAGTTGGAGAACAGACAAATACTTCAAGCATTTGGATCTCAAGCTGTGCTTTGGCTGTTATGTTTAAAAGACCAAGATGTGACAGCTTTAGGGGCTTTTGATAAGCTTTAGCCATAGAAGCCTAAACAAAACAAATTGCTCTGCTTTTGCTTTTAGGACCTCTAATGTGTATTTCATTGCTATTCCCAGTAGTAATTTTTGGCTTTCTCAAAAAAATGCTTCAGAAAGCATCTTGCATTAGGAAATAGTGCTTGAAAAGTAGCAGAAATTAACTTGGTACCTGCAGTTTTTGACTGGATTTAGTGCTGCAGGAAGTACCTTTTTTAATGCAAATTGCAGCACTATCAGCTAACAAATATTTAAAATATTCTGGGTTGGGCTTTCAAAGGAACTGTAGGGCAATTCTTATCAGTGGGACTTAGAGGCAGCCATTTGTTAGGGCCTCTTGGAAAAGAAAAGCCTGTTTTTATATGAGGTTGAGAGCTGTTACACTCCAAACTCTTTACTAGTTCAATCAGTAGCTAATCACCCACAGTTAAATTGCACTTCAGTTGCATTTGGTTGTATTGTTTGGCCCTGGTTTCTTAGCTGCACAATCTTACTGTAGCTTTGTCAGTCTACAGAGTCTTCTAGGGCCCAGTACTTTCTCCCTACTTTCTCCCCTGGCAGGTATTTATGTACCATGCTAAGTGCCTGTCCTTTCTGTAGTAATCTAATGCCTAAATCAGCGTTCGGCCATGTGCCTAAACACTGACCTCACGGTGACTGCTGCATCAAAGCACCATGTTAGTAATATTATAAAGCAAAGCTGGCAGGTTTGCACATACCTCTGCTGTTCCACCAGCATCCTCCAGCCAAGGCAGTGACACTTGTGTCAGTGATGGCTGAGCAAGACAGAGGTGCAGGACTAAGCATTGAATTCTCCCTTCTATCTTTCACCACATAATAATTTCAAATGGGACATCAGTCTGGAAACCAGTATGTAAAACGGGGAGGCCTAGTCAAGGCCAGACTTAGATGAGCAGTCAGTCGCCGAGAATTCATGGTCCACTAACAAAAACTGTAATGTTTGATCCCTAAGCCTAGTAAGAGGTTAATTAGCTATTATAAATGCGATTAACAGTATGACAAATGACAGTAAGTGGCTTTCAGTCCTAGACTGTTTGTTGGCAAGGGCAAGATTTGGTTTATCTTCTGCTGTTGTTTTTTGTGATTACAGCACAATCATATTTAAAACCAAATCCCAATCCCAAGGTAATTCTTCTGCTGGATTAATACAAATTCAAGGGAATCCTATGCAGTCTGTACCATAGGACTAATTAAACTGGAAGACTGGGCATGCACAGCAATCACGATTCTGTGACAGCTCCTTTCCTGGAAGGAATATTATCCAAAAGCTGAGCTGCAGGGCTTGGAAGTGTGCCAGTAAAAATAGCCAGGGCGGTCACTTTTCCTTTTGATATTTTGTCTCTTAATGGATGGTGAGAGGAGATATCATCACCATCCGTCTGGTCCTAGAGAGGTTGGCAGTCCTTTGGTGACAGGAAGATTCAGGAGATCAACACTAAGTGATTATCATTAGATACAGGGTTATTATTATTTTGGAGTTCCTCTTTTGAAGAGCTGCCGTGTAAGAACAGAAGTCTAGAAGAGAAGCAGACCAAATAGGCTTCCCTTCATAAAGTGGTACTATGTGGTAGCTTTTATCTTCTTTCTCTGTTGAAATAGAACAAAAGTGAGAGAGGAGATAATCTTCTTGAAATAAAGGAGTTTAGAAAGTGGTTGGTCTGTTTCAAAAGGATTAGAGCAGCACACTCACAAATCCACCTTCTACAGAAAATCCCAAGGGGCAGTGGTTCTTCTGTATGCGGGACATTGGTAGTTGGCCTTCTCTTATTTGGTTTTTTAGCTGGCAACGTGTTGCCCATCCAGTAGTTGGCAAAGATTGCAGCAGTCAAATAAACTGAAAGCAGCACACAAACTGGAGCCCTTGCTGGTCGTGGTTTTTCAGTGACCGAATTTCTCATCCATTGCTGGGTAGGTGGTGTTAGAATGAGACATTCAAGAAACACCTGAAGTTTTCAGTGCCAGAAGACAGTTAGATGAGATTATTGCCTGCTTCGAGGAGAACATTGTCTCCCTGCTGAAAGGTGGCCAGATAACAGTTTTGTTTCTTTACAGTGGCTCTGAGAAAGGAAGTAGTGTGACCGAAACGCCAGTGATCAAAAAGCATAACGGACTTCATCTCACGCTCCCGGATGCTCATGATAATGATTCTGGTGAGGAAATGATCTGTGCTTTCTCATCTTAAATACATCAGCTTTCTACGCATGTGCATGTAGAGAAACACTTAGGGGGGGAAAATTCTTACTTTTAAAAACATTATATTTTGAGTGAGTCTCATGCTTTCAGGTTAGGGAATTAGTGATTGTCTGAGAACTGGTAAAACTGATGTCATGTCCTCAGTGCATACAGCTGAAGAGGATGACAAATTCTCATTCCGTATGTGGCTTTTATTAAATCAAACGTGTTCAAACATGTGGAAGAACTTCTTTACATAATAGTGATTGGAGCACTGGAACAGGTTGCCCAGGGAGATTGTGGAGTCTCCATCTCTGGAGATATTAGAGACCCATCTGGACATCTACCCATGCAACCTACTGTAGGGTACCTGCTTTAGCAGGGGAGTTGGACTCAGTGATCTCTTGAGGTCTCTTCCATCGCCTGCCATTCTGTAGTTCTGTGTGTTTAACCCCCGTTTATATTCATCAGTGGTTTAAAAAGCATTACAAGGGTAAGTCTTGAGCCTGCAAACACTCAAGCATCAAAACATTAGTCAGTGTGTCTGCTCTTTTGTTCACAGTGTCGAGCCCTGAGGGTTTGTATTTATGACATTGTAATCTTCCTGGTTCTATACGCATATATTTATGTAATTCTTAATCTGTTTATTTCTTTTCCCTTGTAATATCCTTTGCTGCAATATGTTTCTATATTTTGTGTAAGTCTGTTTTCTCATTGTATGTGTGAATCACTTTTTTGTAGTTCTTTAGATTACTGAAAGAGAAAAGACCAAATTCAACACAGATGGATGAAGAGAGTTTACCTAATGAATAAAGAATGAATAAGTGCTGCTTGGCATATTAAAAGTGATGGAAAAGGGAGCAAATGTGAATGTTTTCTGGTGGTTGGTGCAAAATCATTTGAGACTGTAATCACTTGAAGGTCACTGTGAAGATTTACAGAAGCATCCCTTATGATCCCTGATGCTGGGCAGACAAATCAGCCTTCACTCCCTGGGTTATCTCCTCCACAGTACTGTCCTGGAGGCAGCAGCTGGGCACATGTCCCAGTTGGGGGCCCTTTTGGAGGAAGCAGGAGGTGAGGCAGCGGAGCGCTGCTCCAGCCGCGCTCTCCCCTCGTGCCTCCCAGTGCTGCAGCAGAAGGGAGGGAGGAGGCCTGGTGCTGGCAGCCTGCAGCAGGCTCCAGTTTCCGGCATGCAGCCTCCAGGGAGCGTGCGGCAGTATCGCTACGATGCACAGTGCTCTGTGATCCCCCGTGACCGAAGGGTGATTACTGCAGCTGGGTCTGACACCGGCCTCCCCCTCCTCGGTTAGGTCACAATGAGATTATTTGCTGTGCTAGAATTTTAGGTTTCCTGCCAGGAAGATTAATTCCTCTTTATTTTCTTCATCTTCCCCTAACTGAAGCAGCATTCCTAACTAAATTCACTGGTATCAGTCAGCTGTCTTGCTATTTCATTCTTTTTGTGATTTAGTCTTATCTAATAATGTTCTTGCCTCAAGTGATTTAGGCTGGGGAATTCTACATTTCTTATAAGCCCAGTAAATCTATGGAGGTGCATTCCTATTCTCATAGTAGTTTTTCCATAAATGTAAAATATTTAACTTAGTCCTTCTTGGTCTTATAACAGTGCTGCAGCAAAATTATTTAGGTATGTTTTTGCAGGGTTTCTATGTGGAGCTCATCATGATGAAATATTTTTTTTAATCATTTCTTTCAAAAAATGTGTAGAGGGCTTTGTTGTAAAACGCAAAGTTTATATTCTGTCTGGTGGAGCTGTTAAAAAGAGAAAGAAAATGCACTAAAATAACAAATTGAGGTGCTGTCTTCTTATGCCAACATTTGCATGTATTTTCAGGCTTGACATTTAAGTTCTGTGAGACAGGTTTTGTGGGCTTTTTTTAGCCTATAAAGTTCTACATTCCTTTAGGAATAGGCATTCTGTGTGAGAGCTATCATTGCTTCTGGCTCTGGCAGCATTCCTTGGCCTGAGGTCACTGGTATATGCACCTGAGGGTCAGGTCTGTGGCTAGATGCCTTTTGTCTATAAAGGCCAAGCCAGCAAAGTCCTGCCCTTAAAGGGTTTATTGGAGCCTTCCTACAAGGGCTTGCGGAGGTGAGAAGAAATAGCAGTAGCAAACTGCTACTGTTTGGATTTGGGCTGGAATGGAGCCTTTCCATGTACGTGTGTGCTGAGAGCAAGGAACATATCTGTCTGAGACTGTGCAGGGCTGGGGACAGATCAGCTGATCACTGCCTGGTGTGGCTTGCTTCCTTGTTTAGGCTGGAATGGAAAAGAAATATCAAAGGACTGCAACATGAAAAGGAAGCCCAAGTTACTTAGCAATTTACAGCAGAGGCTCTTTGCATATAACTGCCAAAGGCAGTAAATTGCTAAGTAACTCGAGTTCCCTTTTTAAGGCTGCACAGGCTGAAGTACAGACAGCAGTGGACAAAGATCAGTGTCACACTGCAGGCTCTCTGCCTTCAGCAGCTACCTGCCTGGCTAAGAGGGAGAGGAGAAGCTAGCCTGTGCTTCTTCAAGTTCCTCATAGTGATGTTCTTTAAAGCCTTATTTGTGAGGAAAGGATGTTTCATTAAACCTGAAATGGCTGTTCAGCCCTGCAGCAACACATGAACCTGTCCAAAATGCAGAGTTCCCTCATAGTGACATCATCCCCATGCATTGACTTGCAAGGAAAAGAGGATTTCCCCAAGCGGATGTAAATAAGGCACAGCCCATCTGCCCACTCACTGCAGTCAGAACAGCGATAGGTATAGGTGCTGCACAGCTCCAGAAAGCCTCTCTGAAAGAGGACAGCCTTGGCAGAGGAATGTAATGCTGAATGTTGCTTTTAAAGCACACCACTCTGATCAGGAATGCTAATACAAGAATCTGCTTAGGCTGACTACCAAGTCCACGAAGCCCATGCAGTTTGAATTTGACCATGTGAGTCTGCCCTAAACAGCATCAATAATTGTTCACATGGCAATTTTCATGTTGCCTCTCTGCTGGGGATGAGTGCCTGTTTGTTTTCCCTGCATTAAACAACCTCATTCTGCCTGCGAGTTCCTGGGAGCCCTTTTGCAGTGAAATTTCTTCTAAATGGAGGGAGAGAGATGAGCAAGAGTGGACACGGCAGAGGGAGGAATTCCATACAGTGAAACAGGCAGAAGAAGATTGATCTGTTAAATAAACTGTTACAATAAATTCTCCATACAGTGTGGAATGACTTTTACGGTACTATTGTAGCCATAATTACTGCATTACTGCACTGTCATCTCTTGGAACATTAGGTCAGGAATGTCTTTGAAAATATGCAGGAATGTTAAAAATGCATTTAGGAGGAGCACATCTTCGTTTTGCAAGGGAGCTGTGGGAGGTGTCTGTGCTGAGCGCTGGGGAGCTGTTTTGAAGTTCTGCTGCTGGAAATGAATGACATTGGTTAGCAGTGAGATAACAGGACAAGCGTTTCCCCTGGCGGTTTGAGGCAATTGTGGTCTCTCCATAGAGAGTATGCTCTCAGAGGCTTTGGCTTGTATAAAAGCTGTGGGCAGTGTTCTGCCCAGTCTGCCCAGTCTTTGCAGAGGAGCATGGGGTGCACAGAGGCCTGCTGACACCATGGCCCCCATAGGTGATGCTCAGCTGTCAAGATGTGCTTTAGTTTCAGCCCTCTCCAGTTTTTCCAGCTGGAGAGGGCTGAAGCTGAAACATATCTTGACATCTGACCATCACCTATGGGGGGCCATGGTGTCAGCAGGCCTCTGTGCTGGATCTTTCTTCAAAAGACTGCTTAATGTATATATCCCATGACAGGCTTTTGCACTTCTTTCCCATGCTCAGAGCTACCACAGCTTCTCCAAATACCTGTTACTGTGCTCTTTCTGGAGGGCTGCTGTGAGAGAACATGGGATTTTAGCTCCAAGATCTTGTCATCTACCAGATCAGCCCAAGTGCTTTAGTCACAACAACTCTCTAGAGAAAGAGCTTATTAACCTTAAAATCACATTAAACCTATATATACTAAAATATTTAGTTCTCAAAACTTCACAAAGCCAGCTCTGGAGTCCCATTTCATAGCTCCATGCTTTGTGACTGTCCTCTTGGTAGTCCTGCGAAAGGGTGGCTCACCAGTAAACGACTGCATACCGTACTTGAGAATATGGTTTCTGTTTGTACCTTCTTTCTGGAATCACCTTTTGATGTGATGTTTTGTTCCCTGAGCTGTGGGTGTGAATCCTTTGTTCTTACATAAATGTTACAGCACATGCTAAAGGTTAATGTAGTCGAAGCACTGAACTCTCTGCTCCCTGAGGTTAAGTGAAAAACCACGCTGTCTCTAAACCAACAGGACAGTATTGATGTCACTTGAAATCTGTGTTCTTTGAATGCTGCTGACCTACTCTGTAGCTCTGTACTAGCATTTTACATTAGTGAGCCACGTTCTGCAGTTGTATAGTGATGGTATGCTTATAAAACAGGTTACTAATAAATATTCTTGAGAAATAATTTGATGATAGAATTCAACTATCCAAATGAGCAAAATACAGTTGCTACCTCAATGAAGCTGATAAGCAGACTTTTAGAAAATTACTGTCTCTTGATTCACTTGCTTGAGGTGCAGCCCATGGGTAATACAGTCTTTTCAATAAAATAGCCTTTTATAGGGCATATTTCTCCAGTTCAGAATTCAATGTAAGTCTTACGACACAAAATGGGCTTTCGAGAAGACAATCAGACCTGCCTAGCTAATGAGCCAAATATGCCGAAGTATAAAATACACTGCTGTTCTTGTTTGTTTGGTCCGTAGGATCACAGCGAGCCTCTTCCCTTGCTGCATCAAGAATGGAACAAGCCATATCTGAAATAACAATGCGGAGCAGCATGATGAAGCAAGGACCTATGCAGCTGTGGACAACTCTTGAACAAATCTGGCTACAAGCTGGTAAGTTTTGGCATTCATGGACAACCTGGAATTCCTTCACTTTTCAGTGGTGAATAAGATGACATGGGTATTAAAGGAATAGTTAAAATCAGGGCTGTTTCAACACCTTACACCAACAGTAAATTTGCCCATCTATCCCACTTGGTTTTTGAAATACTGCTTGGTTAAATGTTAACAAATAAAATGTTGGAGTAATGTGATTTTTCTGCTCACCTCTCTTTTTCCGTAACACAGAAAACTTCAAGTATAACTAAAATATGTTTCTAAATGAGGAGAGGAGGCAGTTCTTCATTAAGAAATGTCATTTGATAGTAGCAATTAGTTTCATTTTGCTGAACATGATTGGGCAAACAACCCATTAAATGTTATTTAGGCTGTCAGCATTCCAGTTTTTCCCGAGTTTTAAGTGAAAATTATTAAACAAGAAAAAGTCCTCCACTCATCTTATTCTTGGCTGCTTGAATCTCCCAAGGACTTGAAAGATTTGCACATCACTTTGAAACACATTGTAGCAAAGCTCAATATTCTCCTTTCCCTCCCTGAGAAGGAACTCTACCCAATGGTGACATCCAAACTCATGAAGGAGTTTTATACAGGGCCCTTGGTGAGGAGGAGAGTTGTACGGCACATTCTACCATTTGCATTTCAGGACTGGTAAAAGGAGTTCTGACCCTGCAGTCTTGCTTTTAAGAGACACAGTTTTTCTTCCACCATTGTGAGCCTGAAATAACGTGAAATAAAGTGCTGTGATTACTTCTTAGATGTCTCTGCTACCACATGCAACAAGAAAAAAAGCAGAGCACACCAGAACGTTGCTGATAATTTACTGTTACGTATGCAGAACTCGTCAAATTCTATCAATTATCTACAATTGACAATTTTCACATAAAACCTGGTAGTCTCACGCTATTTCTCAGCAAAGACTTTTATAGCTGTTTTTATGGGGCTGTTTTCTATCAAACCAGACCTCAATTCTGGTTCAAAATATGTGACATTCTGTTTGCTACAATCTGGCTAATGGTTATGAAAAAAAGAACTTACCTAATGGAGTGCGTCATCCTTTAAGTTAATCACGTGTTATTTGCTTAGGATTTCACTGCTGTACTATGGTCCTCAAAATCACTAGATCACTAGCAGAGTTTTCTTTTATTCCATTTATGCTTCTGACTTAAGGCTGAAGAGGAGGCTGGTGGGATTGGAAAAAAAAAAAAAAAAAGGAGTTTATTGTGGTGAGAAGTCAGGTGTCTGTTGTCCATCATCCTGTAGAGAGCTGGAGGCAGTTCTTATTTTTACTGCTGTGTGAAAAGACAAAAGTAATAAAGGCCTAGTGCTTGCTGTGACCTCGCTTTGAATTGCTACAATTACTTTTCAGCGTGCCTTCCTCGGAGATGTTAATTCTTTTAGGCAGAAATTATAAGTTGTAACTTTTCTGTCCTTTTGGCTTATTTTAAACTTTGTTTTTCTTCATGTTTAATTTAACTGGATTTGAAATAGGATCAATGTTTTGACAGTATATATTGTGACTGCTTTGAGATTTCATTACTGAGACCAGTTACTGTTACGGATGCATCTTTGTGGTCTTGGTGGGCTTAGTGACTCAAATTGCCCAAAAAAGCATCACTGGCCCTCTGTGTCAAAATCTCTCCCATCAGGAAGGAGAGGAAGACAGGAATAGTTACAAGGTAATAACTTCCAAAATAGAAATATTTTGTAAACAACAGCTAAGGTCATCACATGCTCTTGTGCTACAGCTCACCACAGAATTAACAGCTGTGGAAAGCAACAAGCAATTAGCATAACCTTCTGATGCCTGCATCTGGACTCACTTCATGTTTATGAAAGAGCCACATCAGTGTGCTGTAGATTTCTATCAGGTTTAGCTGGGACTTGTCCTTTTTCAGTCAATGACTCATCTTGTGACTCTAGGCAAGTTGCCTAGCTTTTTTATACCTCAGTTTCCTATCTGTAAATGGAGGGAAATGTTTGTTTGCCTTTGGGAAAAGACTTGCATGCTGCTGTTTTTACCATTATTAACACTTTAACCTTTCTAGTGCTAATCATAAATCTCCAGGTAAATCGTTACCCTCATACTACAGTAAATTAATAACAAAGCATCTATCTTTCTCAGATACAGGGAGGATGCAGCTGGTCATGTGTCTGTGTGCGGGTGTGGTGTGGATGCAGAGCACCAGGCTGTGAGCCTGTCAGTCTGGGTTCCATCAGAGCCATTCCAGGTCCCATACCTCTTCATATCCCAGGGCATGAAAGCTGATGAATCCAGGCAGAGTTCTCTGGGCCTTCACTGAAGAGAGATGCTCTAAGCAAACTATCCTACAGATATGTGAGGCTAGTTTTACAATCCTTAGCAGCCAGATTCCACTAAGGAGCTAGTGCACAGCAGCGCTAGTGTGTGGTAGTCATCAGATGGTGCCAGTATAGGGGAATGGTTACAGCATCACCATCTACCCATTGCTGCAGTAGGAGTTCAGGGCTAGCCTGCCTTTTGCACAAGCATCCTCAGTCTCTTGGAACTGAGGAACTTTTGTTTGTCTCCTGATTCATCTCTTATTTAGCCCATTCTGTAATTAGTGCACAAGAACATTTGCAGTTAGCAGCTACTGAAGGCAAGGCTGTCAATTCTGCCCAAATAATGACTTTTTTGTGCTGTGCTAAAAGTACTTGTGTATAAGTGGGCATAGACCTGTGGTTTTCATCTGCAATTTTTCTGGGTTTATGAACAGCCATATAGAAAATAACAAAGCAGCAGCTTTGAAAGTGCAACTGCAAAGCCTGCATGTGCTGCACCATTGTTTTTTGCTTTTCCCTGCAGCGGTGTTTTATGAACTTCATCTTGGCCATTTGGCAAGCTAACTTCTTGTAGCTTCTGGTAAGCATCCAAATCGATGCATCTATGGTCTCTAGAACAAGTCCTCTTCTTCTTTTTCACACATCCACATAAAACTAAATTGTCACTGTTTATCTTATGTCTACCCATCTCTTGTAGGACCAGTGGGGAGTGCAATGATCCCATCTGCATCAGGGAACTTAACACGTTTCTTTAGAAGGCTTCCATACCTTCCTGTCCCCTGCAGGCAGCCACGGTTGGCTTTGGAAGAGTGAGGGGTCTGTTGTCTTCAGAGACAACAGAGGTGGTCTTGGAGAGGTATGCTTTGGGAAATACTACAAGGCATGCTGTTTTCAAGTGTTCTTCAGCAAGGACTGTGATTAATACAGCTTGTCTGGTCCCTTTTAAAAATAACCCCCCCTGCAGCTTCTTGAAATGTAATGGCTTTTTAAAAGGGTAGAGTCATCTCATTAGGTTTTACATTAACAAGCCTAAACATTATTCTTGGCCCAAGTCTGAAAGCAGCCCTGTGTCAGGGCCCTACTTCAGGGAATACTTGGAGAGGCAGCTCCCAGCAGTTCACAGTTCTGCTGTGGTGCAGCTCCAGGTGAGATGATCTTTATGTGATCCATGTGCCCATTTTTTTCTCTTTTTTTCTGCTTTTCATGACTGACAGGTTAAATCAGGCTTGAGAAAACTTCTGTGGCATTAGTAAAGCTTGTTAACTCCTTCCACTTCTTGGAGCAGAAGGAGCTATGAGAATACTAGAGTTTATTGGTGATAATAGTACCAAGATGAATGTAGCTGGTAGCTGTTTCTGTCCCTTTTTTCCTTTACAGAATTATGCCAGTACTCCTCCTTTCTGTTTAAAAAATACAATCATGCTGTTTGGCTAAAGAAAATATGTTTGGAATGGTTCAGATTTATGACCAAAACTTACTTTCATTACGCATTTTTTCAAGATTGCTTTTGACCTGGAGAGCAAAGTGAGTCAGTTCTGAAAGTAAATAGTTTTAGTAGTTTTAAACTCCTTCGGTAACAAGTGATTTCTTGCCCAAAGTATGTGTGAGTGTATTTCCAGGCAGTAATAATAGTATACTCTGTTTATGTGGAGTATTTTAGAATGCTGCAAACCAGTTTAATAAGAGTTCAAATACTCCAGCTCCCGTTGCTATATTATTTTAAGCTTTACTTTTAACTACAATGTCCATGTTGTTTGTCTTTGCCAGTACTTTATATCTGACAATTGAGCTTCTTGACTAGCCCAGTACTTTACCAAATATGGCCACTCACAGCAAAGTAGGTCTGGTAATTTGATCTTAGATTGGCTAAATGCCTGCTAAATGCAGCCTGCAAACCTTACCAGGTAGACCTAATGCTTATTTCAAGGAGCTTTTAAAGAAAAATCACCCTGATAACTGTTCTGTGTAGTCACAGTGGGCTGGAGAGAGCTACCTGCTGGCTCACTAATGTGCTAGAAGTTTAGAAAAAAACATTCTCATGAACACGCCATAAACAAGAAATGTAAAGAGAGCCAGTGTAGCAGGGAACAGTGAGCTAATGGAAAAACATCTGTTCCCCTGAGTTATGTACAGCAGAAATATTTTTTTTTCCCCTTCACAAAACGCTTGTGATTTATTTATTTTATTCAGCGTGGGCCAGTTCCTGGGAAAAAAACTGTGTTAGAGGAGATGGGCTTTGTTCCACGAGAAAATGTCATAGGAGCCAGTGGGCTGGAATCTGCAATCCCAACTGGCCCATGGCCACAGCCACACGTGGGCAGGGGCAGCCCAGGGACAGCAAAGGGAGCAGCTCGCCAGCACAGCTTAGGTTTGCACTGCTTGCAATGTGTAATTAAATGCTCTCCCTCTCTAAGCTTTTAGCAATCCTAATCCGCCCTCAAATTATAAGCTCAGATATTAAAGGTGTTTATCAGGTTTGGGAGACATCTTTATTGATGTTGCGGAATAGCTGAGGTCAGATACTCTCCTGCAATACAGCAGGAGTTGTTGATGCAATTCCAATATTTTACTTTTTCTTGGGTTTTTGTTTTTAGTGTGTTTTTATTTTTAAAGTTCATTGAAATTTTAGAGCTCCCCCTTTATTGCTCAGATTCTTGAGCTCCATGATTTTTTGGCTCTTTACAGTGATACAGGGCAGTGCGAGAAGCTGGAGGCTGGTGAAGGGCAATAGGAGGAAATGTTTTACTATGAAGCTATTACTGAGAGTAGTAAAGGTGTACTGCAAAGGACTGATCTACAATGTTTACTTACTAGGAGGGATTAGGAATGCTTCATGCTGGAGCTAGAAATGGTGAAGTGAGCTGGTTTGGTTCCCTTTGAAATATTACTGATGCAGTTAATAAGCCAGCAGGGTTCTGCTAGAGTTCTGGTTTAGCAAGCTCTGGCCTGGTCTTCTAATGCAGGCTAAAGATGGCCAAATTCCCCACGTCTCTTCAACTTAGTGTCTTCAGGGAGATAGTAGGTCTTCATACATGCTCTGCAGGTTAGTTTTGTTTATTTCTTGTCAACAATATTAATTAAAGAATTAAAGGAGTCAAAAGCATTCTTGGCTGCTGCTTATCCATACTGGACATTTTGGATTGCTTCTCCTGTTCCTGAGGCTTCTGGATGTTTCTTGTTGCTTAGAGAAGGATGTGAAGCTTTGAGACTGATAATCTGTTTGTCATGGGTGGTCTTCAAAGCATATGTGGCATTTCTCAATATCTGGGCCATGCACATGCTCATGTATGTGAACTCTCACTTAGGAAAGCAGGCAGCAGCTCCTTGTTAAGCATTCTCTGGATCCTTTGCCAGTGGATGGAGAGGAACCTGCTGTACTGCCAGCGGTACCCACAATATGGCAGAGGGTACCAAATCCTAGCATTTCTCAGCTGCTCAGCACCTTTCGGGTTAGTGACAAAATATGCTTGGTCCTGAAGAAAGCAGCAGGACAATTATCCATATGAGGGACAGAAGATAGGAATTTATACTTAACTAGGTTGGAATTTAGAAGTATTTCCTTTGACTATAGCAGTAATCAGTGTTATAAAAGGGGATACAGAAAAAAAAAAAAGATGCCCATCCAATAGTATTTTGCTACCATTATCAATGGTGGCCTTATTGCCAAAAGCATTTTTTGTTTGCTCCCAACGTTTTGATTTTGCTCCCCCAACTCTCCCAGTTGAGAAGGAACGCCTCTGTCACCAGTGAGCACCATCCTACTTCATATAGTGGAACCAGGTGTCTTGTGGCAAGTTTCGTTGTATTTCAAATGATTTTTTGCCTGCACTATTTAGCATAGAGAGTAACTTGTGATGGTTCTGCATCTTTTCCAGAAATGCTTGCTCTAATGCTGCATTTGTAATTAAAGAAGCCCATTTGCCATTTCAGCTCCTGGGAGACCTGCAGCTCGGAAATTTAAAGTAGGTCCCTGGGCTCCAGTTAGCTACCAGCTTGCTTGCAAGAATGACTTTTAAGAATGTACATCTCTTGCCTCATTCAGAAGAGCTAGTGGTTGAGCTCAGGTAGATGGGGTTATGTTCTCCTTCGTTTCTGTATTGAAGGCTTCATCAAATGAAGTGATTACAGTTGGGATACAGCATGAATCTTCAATCTGATCTGCCTGCAAATTGCTGCATTGTGTCATAGTAAGGGACGATGACTAAACGTCATCTGACAGCAAGAAAAGACAGAGGGAGAACCCTTTGTCATGGTAATAGCTCTGCATTCACTGATGAAAGAGCTGTCTCAGAGGAGTGGGTCTTTCCAGCTGGCTGTGGGCTGCTGCAATAACAAGTATTAATAGATCCTGCAACCAGATGGATTCTGTGGAACAAAAAACACCTCTCCACACATCCTTGCAGGCTGTCTCACCTTCTTTGGGTGTGAAGGACTGCTCCCCATGTGCCATCCTGCTGGTCATCTGGCTACATGGTGTTGGCCATGTCACACAGTAGTATTTTTGGGGTAGGTGTGAGCAAATTGGGCTGACACAGAACAGTGATGTGGAACAGTCTGCCTGTGGGAGTAAGTGCTGCATCTTGGATAACACTGAACATGATTCACAAGGAATGAGATTTTAACTCTTGGGTGTTTCGCACTGCAGAAGCATGTTTCAAATTTATTTTATTTTGTTGGCTAGAATTACAGTTGTTGCTGCTTCTGTGGTGACAAGTACAATCACTCTTGACACTGCTTTGAAATGCTTAGGAAATAGGGAATAGAGTCAGTGTTCAAGGTGATGGCAGACAACTCCGTTCCTCAGACTGGCGCTGCGATGCAGACATGACTAGATTACACTGCCTTGCTGCTCAGATGGACTCCTCTACAGAGCCCTGGCAAGCCATTTATCTTGGAGACAAAAAGAGAAGCCTGACTGCAGGAGGCCCAGCTTTGTCAGTCTTCTGCAAGCACTCCTGGTTTGTGTATCTGTTACCTGTCCTTGGAGAGTGAGTAGATGATATGCTTCTGGCAGCTCTCACTTGACTGAGGGTCCTCACTATAGATGAGCTAAAGGTGCTAGTAGACACAACCAGAAAAACTAGGAGCTAGTGGTATGTAGTCGGAGGCGTGGTGTGCTCACATGAGCTGAAGTCAGACTTAAGGCTGGTGCATCAGGTGGAACTGGGATCGCAAGTCGAGACAAAGGAAGTTGAAGCCACAAGAAGAGATGACAGCGAAGAAGGATGGACAGTACTGCAAAAGAGCGCATGTGTGAACTTTGAAGTGGATTTGGGAGCTGTGTGAAGCATAAGGTGGATCTGGGACAGAAATGAATCACGCTAGGCTGGTTCTTGGAGTCAGTTGGATAGCTGCTCCAGGTCTCAGTAGTTATGGCAAAAATGCTTGTAGTGCACTGAGGATGATTATTTTTGTGCTTTGTAGCACTGGGAGTGCCTTTAGTAATATTTAGTTCAAAACACTTTGAAAACTTACTTAAACATTTATCAAGATGATGTTAAGTAAGAGATAGGAAGAAAGCTCGTAAAAGATAGCCTTTGAATTCAAAGCTGCAAAGAGTGGCAGCACTGAGAACAATGTAATCCAGCAGCTTGAGGTTGATAGACGGCTTCCCTGAAGCAGTGAACCTTTCATGGCAAATCCCACATCCTGTATACCTGTTTCACCCTGAGGAAATGCTGTCTGCTTTGGAGAGGCATCGAGTACCACGTCTCTTATACGGAGCTGCCTCGTGAATGCCGCTTGTTTGGTCAGGTTTTTATGTACAACATGATTAGGTGATACAGGAAGATATCCTGAATAGCCAAACAGACAGGAAGCTGCTAACCCAGGTAACGCAAAGGCAGGCATTGCAGTACTTCCAGCACTGTTAAGGAAGTGGGAGTGGTAATCTGTGATAAATTCATTGAATCCTTGGTTTTTGGCTTTGATCTCTGCCTCAGTTCTTACTCCATGTTGCGTAAGCACATCTTGTTCATCTGTAAATGAAATGAGTATGCAATAGAAGTAAAAAAAAAATGAGTTTACAGAAAGCACATTTTAGTGCAGGCCTAAATGATTTCCCTTAGTGTTTATTTTTAGCTGGGTGGGTAACCCAGCTTGTGGCTTGTAACCCACAAGCACCTCTCTCATTCTTTTTTGATGCAAATTAGGCCTCCCACACCATTAAATCGTTTTTTACTGACTATTGAGCCTGTGAAGAAATGGATTGAACTTTAATATGCTACATTACTGTACCATAAAATACAATTTGTAGATCTTATTCAGATTCTGTGTTGCTGCACTTCCTCTAAATAATTGTTATTACCGAAGAAGATTTAGAGGCACCGTTGAAAGAAAGAATAAGTACTCCCTTTTTTCTATGCATTGAATCACAGGCTGTGCATGATTTCACATCTAAACCACCTTGCTCCTCGTGCTTTTTTGAAATTAAACAAGTCACATTATGCTGTTAGTTGCTAATAGAGATTTTAATACAGCAGCAGCCAGAACTTCTGCTGCCTTCAAATAGTGCCAGGATTTCACCTCTTCTTTTGCTCTGCTAGGGCTGTGCTAAGTGTTTATCTTCAGGCTGTGAATCGTCACTTTGCACATCTCCATCCTCATTATTACCACATGTATAGCATCAGCTGCTGCACAGCTCTTGGCAGGAAAATGCTCTGTTCTTGGGAAGCACAAGTAAAATGCTGTCCTCCCACAAACTCTTGAATAAGGTTGTGCGCATACTCAGCTTGACAAGATGGATGGCCTTCCTTTCTGCTATTAGATGGCTGCACCCTCTTGGAGCCGAAGAAGGGGATGCATACTGAGATTTTGTAATGATTAACCAGACAGAAATGTATATGAGTCACTTTTTAAGTACATCGCTCTTACCAAGGAGCTGTTGTGCTCATGTTGACAGCCTCAGAGAAGGATGTTTATCTGAAGTACAACTTTGGGAGGGCTAAGAAATATTCCAGCTTTTTATCGATGTTGTCTCACTCTGCTCTCAGGAGGAGCACTTAGATCTGGGTGTTAAGCCATGCTGCCACCTCAGTGGACATCATGGTCAGCATGCCAGCAGCAGGGCTAGCTGTGCTCCCAGGCTCACATCTGATGGGTTGAGGAGGAGCCTCCTCTGTTCAGGCAGGGCTGGTGCTGGGATGCTCTCCTGCTTGCCTCTTGGCCAGCAAGCTCCATGTCAGTATGCCAAGTCCCCAGAGTCTTCATGGTCTTCCTAGCACTCCAAAACTGTCAGTTTAAGAGCTGTACAAGAGACCTAATTTTTAAAGCTACTTTACTCCCGCACAGAGTCTTTCTGAGAGCATACCTTTGAAAGTAAGGGCATTTAAGGTTGGATCTAAATTCAGAATTGTTTATCTAACTCTGGAGCCTGAACTTGTCATTTCAAATTGAACTCTAGAGCTGTCAATACCTACTTCACTACCACATCACTTAAAAAAAAAATAAAGGGACTTCAAATTTTTCCAGTAATAAGGGATAGAATGCTAACAGGTTATGGACTAAAGGGTGATGTACAAAGAGAAAATTATTTTATGTACATGCATGGATATACACACACCTGCCTATAAAAAAACAATTTCCCTTTTCATTTGTGTGTCGATGAAAATGGAGTATCACTTCTGAAGCCTGCTAGAATTTAATGCATATGAAATCCTGAGAAGTTCTAAAATCTAACAATGAAATACATTTAGAAATTTGTTTAACTTAAGAAAACAAACAAACTGACAGTCAAACATCTCAGTGTGGCTTTGTAAGAAAAATGCCAGCATCATTGCTAAGAGATGAGAAAGCAAATTACTGAGCAGTCTCTTCCAAAAGCTGCTTTTTAATTTCTGTAGAATATGTGTGAGGAGGTAAGTTTGTGAATGTGCCATATAAATAAGTCTCTGTGATGTAAGCCTTTGGATTTTAATGGAGACTTTGAAAACTTCAGAGACAGCTATTTCGTAAACTAGACAAGTAAGCAGAGGAAAAACACTTTTAATTATTTTTTCAAAATATGGAAATACTCTTTTGAATAAGTTATTTAACATCCAGCTTGGTCAGATGTGTTCTATTACTCTGACATGTTTAAACAACTCAGTAGACAGTAATGGCTTATTCTGTCCTCTGTTTCCACAGATTACTTGGAAACACACATGATGACTCCAAGTGGCCACCAGCCCTGCTTCCTCAGAGCTCAGTTCAGCACATGTTTACATCCCCTCTGAGGAAGCGCTCTGGTGTATCACTAAGGCCATCCTCTCTCAACATCTAAAGAGGTCCGTCAAAGTCTGTGTAAAGACTTTAACATTACAGAATATCCATTTACTGTCTCCACTTTGTGTTAATAAACACTAAATAATCATAATAAGCACTGTGCAGGATGGTGACCTCGTGGTTTAATATGTTTAAGGAAGATGATACATAGTTAAAATGAAGAAAGGTGTCTAAATTATTTCAACTAATGGTAGGGTGTTTTTGTGTTATTTTTTTCAGCTGAACTTTTCATGGAACAGCAGCATCTCAAGGAAGCAGGCTTTTGTATCCAGGAGGCAGCTAGTCTTTTCCCCACATCTCATGCTGTACTGTACATGCGTGGGAGGCTTGCAGAGATGAAAGGCAATTTGGAGGTGGCTAGGCAATTGTATGATGAGGCGCTCACAGTGAATCCAGATGGAGTCGAAATTATGCACAGCCTGGTGAGTTTGCAGGGGCTCAGCTCCATTATCGTATGTACATTCATGATTAACTGTAATAAGATGGAAGAGGGTTCATGCTTGCTCTGAATGCCACTGTCTTCCTAATCCTTACAGCAAGTGACTGTTTCGAGAGTAAATGGGGTAGCCTGAACATCTATTTTAAGATTAGATCAAATGTTTTTAACTAATTAGTACTTGATCAAAAATAAATACTTTAATTGACAAATGCTGATAGTTTTGGAAATTCTCTGCTTGATCGTCCTTACTACTTTTTCTACTACCTGTTATGCATTTTAAATAAGGAATGTATTGATGTTAAGAAGATCTGAAATAACAGCTATATAGATATATATGGGGTTCGTAAACCTTGAGCCAGAGTCATGTCTATTCACATGAAGACAAACTATGAGTTCATGATAAAACTATTGTCTTAAGCTGGGGCTTAACTCCAATCTTTTATAGGAGCAGTGACTCCCTATTTGATGCTCATGGGTGGGTTTTTTTGGTAGCATTCCTATCTGACAAATATTTTTTTCTGTTGCACCGTCCCTAAAACACACTTAGAGACATAAGGCCTATGCTTTCAGGTTGTTGTTGCTATCAATTTATTATTATTATTATTATTGCTATTGTTATTATTATACAAGATGCTGTGTAGAGGCTTAAAACCCACTTAATTTATGAAATCAGATCTTTTAATTGTATTTCATCAGTGATGTATCTTGTTAACTATAGCCCTTATTGTGTCTCGAGTTTTATAAGACTTTCTTGACCAGTTTAATTTTTACAGGAACTGTATATCCAGGTGACTACTTTATGTCTTTGCTAGCAGAGCTGTATTCTCTGGTGTCAATTTAAGCATGATAAGGTTTGCAGACAACTTCAAAACTGAAGGGCTATCAGTGCACAGGAGGACAAACGTATAGTGAAGTGATGATCAAGAGAAAGTAGTAGCTCCTACAGGCAAGGGAGGAGAAAGCTATAAGAACTTTTGTTCAGTGCAAAACCAGTAAAAGAATAGCTACTGCATTTGTCAGGAGGAGGTCACAAAACAGCCATGCACATGCCATACTCATATGCTTAATGGAACAGTAGAATTTACTTGGTTGTGATCCGACCTTTGCACAATCTAGAAAGCCAGAATGATATGCTCTGCTTAGTTATTGTCATGATTTCAGACAAGTAACCAGTATTAGGCAAGCCATCGAGTTAGATGCCAACATGGTATAAATACATCTCATTTTTGTCTTACTTCGTGAGCAAAGCCACATACTGTGTCATCTCATTTCAGTTACTTGCAATTTTCTGAAACTGTAGTCATTTGGAATAACATTTTCTGAGATGCTCAGTTTTCTTTGGAAAATGTCACCCAGCATGGCTTAACTCTTTCTGAAAATGAGGCTAAAGAAGAGGCTTTAAAGGTTTCTGTGATGTCTTCTTTATTGAGCTGTGATGTTCCCACTTTCTGTCAGATGTGAGTGGTTTTCATAACATATTAATGTGCTTTTCTTAAGAAAATCCTTCCAAGGTCATCCAAGTTACAATCTTTAATAAACACGTTTTGTGTACGCTTAGTAGATTAGTATTTCTAAACTCTGTATAGATACTCTTTTCCCTCAAGACCCGGTAAGTGCCACCATCTCTTAGTGAAGGTATGGGACTAAGATCAAGGAAGAGGCAAAGAAGACAGAGAGATGCAGAATTTGAGTGTAAGGACTAAATTTATGAACAAACAGGGAAAAGGAAAGGCATAATAGTGACGGAGAGAGAGAAGGATGGATAGTAAAGTAGATGCAATAAGTGCAATAAGGTAGATGTTGCTAGATATGGCTGGACAGATGAGAAGAATGAGACTGGATTAAGAAACCAGGCGAGGCATATGAGGAACTGAACCTGTGAGAGTACTTCTACTCCACAGCTCTTGGTCTCCATAAAATCTTTCTGTTCTGGTATCAGTAAATACCGGTGAAAATGACTTGTTTATCCGTGTTCCTCATCTCCTTTAGCTTGGCATGCTGGCAGCTGATGGTTTACACCTGCTAGCTGCGATATCAAAAGGCTGGTCTATCTCTGCTGAGATGAAGCACAGCAGTAGTTCTAGGATGCCACGTAACGGCTTTCCTTTCTGTGCTTTTCCAAAAGTGAGGAAATTGCGCATAGCAAGTTTGAAGCATCTGATGAGCACTATTGAAAAGCCTATACAGAAATTAATCATTCTGCCTTCAGAATAGAGCTTGAATAACGCATGGTAAACAAGGCTTTTATGGACTATGCATTAAAAAGAAAGGGCAAAAGTAAAATATTGAGAGGCTGCTAGCTATGTGAATGTCTTGTATACTGAATGAGACAGTGTCCTCATGGAGAACTTAGATGAGATTTAGGTAATTGAAGATGCAGCGAAGCAAGTGGTGAAGAAGGTGAATTTTGCACCTCTTTGAGACCATCAAAAGAAAGCTGAATACCTTTCTGAAAGGTATGTGTTAGATAAATACTAGCCATGCTGTTATTAAAAAAACAGGTTCTTGGGTATAGCTGATTCTTCCACCTACTTGAGGGAAATGTGTGACTTAGGTTATGCCAGAGGCCAAATTGTATTATCAACTAGGTACAAGGGACTTAAAGCTATCCAAGCGGAATACACAGACAGCTGACATTAAATTCACATGCAGTTTCAATGCTGGTCTCCAAAAACATTTGAGCACTTAGTTGTTACTGTGTAATGATTTAGGGAAAGTGGAACTGGTTATGAGAACTACTGTCTGACTTAGTGCAGTTGCCATCCAACTGGCCTAGTCCACTTTAAGGGAAAACCGCTGTAGACAGTGCTGGTTCTCCCTGGTGTACCAGCATCAATTAGCAAAGTAGTCATGTCTCTTCCCCTGGGCTCCCAGAACTGGGTTGTCAAAGCTATATTTGGAAAGTTCCAACTTGAAGAGTGTTGCTGGCTGTAAATGAAGGGCACAGATGTAGCAATGAATGCGTCCACGGGGTGTCAATAACTTTTACTCAGGGCAGAGTCACCACCATAATAAACACAAGCTCTCTCTGCACAGCTGAAAACAATTGTGTTTTACTGTGACCGTAGGTGTTTACAATAGCTGTCAGTTTGGTGTGCTTTCCTTACAAAGCTCCCTTCTGCATGGGAGCTGCAGGTGCAGCAGGGATGTGTTGCTGGGTGTCCCTGAAGAGATGGGCAGCACACTCAGCCTCACTGCAAGGTTCTTGGCAGCTCTGGTGTTTGATACTGTGGTAAGCAAACCACGGGCACGTAGGAAATACTAGACTAGGAGCAGTGCTGCTTCCTGCCAGAACTTGCAGTTTGTAAGTGGTGCTGCAGGATCCTTAAGCTCCTGCTGAGAACCCATCAATGGCCTTTACAAAGTAGATATTAAAGAAAGCTCTCATTGAAAAGTTACTGTCATTGGGAAGAACATAGACAATCAGGCTTTGGGGCTATTTGGAACTTATCAAAGAATCAAATTATTCCTGTTGAAGTATAGAGTTATCATGTGGTTTGATTTGCTGTCAGAAACAGGCTGGCTTGATACCTAGAAATTGTACATGCTATAGGAGCACAGCTCTCTTCAGGAAATAAGCCTTCCATGTTTCTCCTCGTTCATACATTTCCATCTTCCCTCCCTTTCTATAAGAGTTCCATTCTTGTCAAAATAAGACTTTCTGGGGCCTTTCCTGCAAGAATCAGCCCTGTAGACGGGCTAGTGAGATAGATGTCTTCACTGATGCACAAGGAAGAGCTTATCCCTTACCCCCTCATACTGCACAGTGACTTGACAGCTCTGTCACATCCTAATCAGTTTGCCAGCATATTTCAAAACCCAGTAGCAAATGCTTATTTCTCTCATTACGTACCTAATACATAATTCATTACATACGTAGCTTTGGGACAGTGGTAACAAAACTGTTGTGTGCCCAACCAAGTCAGAAAATGAAACATAAGCTGCAACAGATGACGCTCCCTTATAAAGCAATATATGACTCTATCTACATGTATGTCACTGAGGAAGAATGTTGAAGTTTGCTAGTTCCCAGTAACTGGTGCCTTGAGCACCATTCTCCCTTTTGATTCAGAGAAGGGAAAAATCAGTGCCAGTGTGTTGAATTTGAGTCCAAATGCTCAGTATGTAACACTGTAATACAAACTAAAAACATTCTGAGATATTCAGAAGACTCTTGCCCAGCAAACATCTCACATAGCAGAGATGTTTCACAGAGCTAGAAAAAAAATTAACATTTTAAGGGAAGGAGAAGGAGAGACATGTATTTCAAAAGGAAGGAAATGAGCATTTTCATCTCCCTCACTACATCAGAGTTAATGAATACAACCTGGGACTTCCTGAAGTAGATGTAGGTTTTATTTGTTTAGTAATCCACAGTACATTACTCCTTTGTGAGCTTGTCCTGTCTGGAGCCTGTGTTAGTTTTCAGATTCGCAATGCCCTTCAGCAAGGAGGCTCACGGGTCTGTTCTCTGCTCTGTAACCTTGTATGTCAAATTTTGTATGTTCCTGCTGCAGCTCCTCCCAGCCACACTGATCCATTTCATGTTCCCCATTCTTCCTGTGGAAGATATTGCACGCCATCGTTTGTTATTCATCCCCTGCTGCTATTACTGATTTCATAGATAACTGAGACAGAACTGATCCCATTTCTTTCATTATTGTATTGCCTCTCTCTACACTCTTTACAGTTCTTTCTTAGATGAGAAAACTTAAGCAAATAGCACACTTACAAAAAATACTGTGTTTAATATTTAGCTTAGCTTCAAAGACAGTGGTGTAGATTCAGTGTGTAAAGAAAACACCATATTATCCTTTGGTCTTCTACTCATGTAAATTATTACCGATATGCATTTCCATACAAATACAGCAGACTAGTTCAATTGCTTTGTATTAACCTGATCTCATTACGGAAGCTCTATTTCCATCTCCTGTGTCTGTTGGGGCTAGTTTTGTTGGCTTTTTTCTGAAAGGTCAGCAGCTCTAATGAATGGGCTGTGATTTATGATAGCAATGAGCAGTGTAACAGTGTTATCTTGGGTCCTTGCAAAAGTGTGGGTGTCCGGGTCTGTGAATACAGCATAACCAGCAAGCATGCGGTTCTGGTCTTTGATAATATTTATTCCGCTTCCCAGAGACATCCTTTTAGCTGATGGAACACACATTTCTCTCTCCTAGTAATGCTAGAAACAGAAGAACATGACTGAAAACCATTCTTTATTATGGTCCTTTTGCATACAATAAGTAGCTTACTTTTTGTTAGATTTCAGCATTTAAAAACTATCCAATGCTTTGTTCAAATCTTCTGTTCTTAATTGTTCAGCAGGATGCCAGGGCTGAATAAAAAGAAACAAACTTTACAGAGAGACTTGAACTGTTAAATTTGTCCTTCATTGTGTACTTACGATGCAATTTCATGTTCACTTTAGTAGCATAGTCAACCTATTGTCTCCAGACTCGCACTTGGAAGCATCAGGATAATTTGAAGACTACAGTCTCCACTGATTAGAACATGGAAATGAATTATTTCTGTTCATTTATTTCATTTTAACTCCCAGTATGGTGCATGCATCCTTGTTTTCAAAGGCATCCATTCACATAATAAAAACATGGCTTGATTGCTTAATATTTTTAAGGATGACATGCGTTCCTTCCTAGGGGATTTGCATCATGCTGGCATGGAGTAGTCATATAAATCACAAGACAGATTCTCAGCAAGGGTAGGTGATCGTAGCTTCATCATACCATGGTCTGTGTGTCTCACATGGTAGCCAGGACAACTAATTAAAAGCATTTTTACCTTGAAAGCTGAAGTTAGAATGCTTTCTGTGTTTAAATGTGGGAACAAAACAGCATCATTTTCATATTAATGTGGTTACTTATCATCTAAGGAGCTGCTTTATGTCTACAGATAATCCAGTTTGTTTCTTGTTTTGTAGATAAGTATGCCACAGTCTGTCTCTGTTTTCTAGTGACACTTCTTGCTCCATTTTTTTTTTATATTTGTGTACAGAGAATTGAACATCACAATTAAAATGCATCCCTCTGCAGTTGGGACTACTGTGCATTTGCCCACCTAATTGTAATGAGGTGGATAATTGTGCCTAGAGATGCAAGGAATGACCTACTTTTATGTGTTCCAGAGATAGTTCTTTCTAGCTGCATTGGATGGCACCCTGCTCTTGTTTGGCACAGACGATAAGCAGAGATAGAGACCAGGTAAATTTCAGTTGAGAGGACAGTTGTACTATTTCTGTGATAAATTCTGAGCATATTTTTCTTATCACATCTTCTGCATTTACAAATATTCAAAGTGAATCCTTGAGGAATTACTGCCATAAGAACTTGAATTTGAGTAGATAATGACTGCAGAATGAATTTCAAAATATTCTTTGCATCTCAGAGTCGACCAAATGTTTTGGTTGAGGTTTTGAATACATGGATCCACTTACTTTTCTTAAACAATGCATTTTGAAGTTGGAAGTACTTCACAACATTTTTCTTTTAAACACCTTTGGATGGTATCACGTGTGTTTGTCGCTTACAGACTTCACGCTTTTTTTCAAAGCCCTTCAGGCCAAGTCCTTGCTAGCATAGTGCAGCAGGGTGGGTGCTCCCTCTCCCAGTACAAAGCGCCTCTCAGCCCTTTTCCATTGAAAGCAGCCCAGGTAGCTGGAGGGGGAGCTCTGATGTTCAGCCCCTGTACGCCCAGCTCCAGCTCCTCCTGTCAGCTGTGGTGTGTCACGCTTTGCTCTAAACCTCTGTAAAACAGGGATGAAGCTGCTAATCTACTTCATCTGGGGTTAGAGAGCTTAATTAATATCTCTGCATATTTTCAGATGACAGGCGCTCTATCAGCACAAAATCGTATTTATTCTGATTATATATCTCGAGTCCTGTGGTGCTTTATTCACTCGGGCTTTTGGAACCCAAAATATTTTGAGTAATGTGCTGTGACTGTTTATACCCTCCTGTCCCTAAATGTGAGCAGTGCTGAAAACATTATTGCGGCGGGAGTGGGTTTTAGCAGGCAGATCTGTGAGCTACTTCATCCTCTGCTAAGGATTTGTTTTCGTTAGAGGACTCTGCCTAGCCTGCGTGTTGCCAGTTGCCCTCCCTTGTATTGATAAGCACAGCCATGCTGTGAAGGACAGAGCAAAAGAGAGCGAATGTGAATCTGAAGACTTTCTAGCACAGCCCTCTTCTCTTCCTGGGGATAAGATATGACAACGCCTGCAAAAAATAGCTTTTTGTGGGGGGAAGGAGGAGGGTGCTTCCTTTCTGCTCTGACAGTGAATATATCCTTCTGCTCTACAAATTCAGCGCAAGCAGAACATCATTGTGCCAGCACAGCTTTGCAGTTTCCCCCGATGAGAAGATTTGGGATTTTTAAGGAGAGGGATGACAGACCTAAAGGTGGAAAAAGCATTAGAGTAGACAGTCATTGCAGGCCTTTCCAAAAATGGAGCAACCTTGAACAAAGTGCCTTTTTTTTTTTTTTTTTTTTTTTAAATTAAGTAAGTAATAGTGACAGCCAACGGGAGATTCTAGCAGCCCAAAGGAAGACCAGTGACATCCGCTGTGATGCTGCTTGGAGAGCTACAGACTCAGGGACTCTTTTAGGTCTTCCTAATACAGTGTGTACAGGAAAATACTGGAAGGGTGAATTACAAAGCTGTTTGATAAGTCTAGTCGCCAGCAGGATGTTTTTGAACTATGCTGCTAGTACAAAGCACTCCAACAGTTTAGCCCACCCCATAAGTATTCCTCAATTGGGAAAATCTCTGCATGCTATAACCAAGTTTTCTCACGGTCTTCTATTCAGTACTGCATTTCTCCAGTGCATGTGGAGAACCAGCAAATGGGGATATATAGGTGTAGAAGAGGGAAGGCAAAGGGAAAGAATTGTAAAGGATGCAGAAGAGACTGCTTACTTTAAAATAACAAGGTAAAGCATTGACCAGAGACAATTAAATCACTTGTTTTCTCATCCATTATTTGCTGTCCACACAGCTGTTCACCAGATTGTTTCTTCCTTTTCTGTCCAGCTCTGCCTAGTATATTTCTGCAGATGAGCCCAGCCTTGTTTTGCCCCAGCAGGCTCTTTCAATGGTATTTCTTCACTGTTTCATCCAAGAAAGGCAAAATTCTCTACAAAGAATCTGAAAGAATCCAGTGGTGTTGAAAGAGTGTCTGAAAACATCCAAACAGGCAATTCCAAACTCCTCAGCAGTTTGGAAAATTCAACTCCTTTCCACAGGGACTTAGTGTAGGTTTCCTGTTTTTCTTTGTGACATTTTTTTTACATGTTGAGAAGACTCCTCTTGTTCCTTTCCTGTCTTCCTTCCCCGTTGCTGCTATAAAGCTCCACTCTATCACTGAGCTGCTTTTTCATATTGCTAAGATGACTGTTGCCTATTTTTTTCCAAAGTGCAAAAATATAAAGGGAGAGAGGGAAAACGCTGTCTAGAAAAAGAGGATGGAGAAAACTATTCCCATGATGGTCCTCATGTATGAGCTGAAACCCAGTGTCCAGCTAAAAAAAGTCTTGCAGGCCCACCTGCAGTCTTTTCTTTCAGTTTCCTTTTTTTTCTGCTGAAGATATTCTATTCCCATAAGCATTTTGTAATTATTTTCTGTTATTTCTTTTTTAAATTAGATGCGGGGTTTCAATGTTAGTAGGGCTGACCTCCATTATATACATATATATTTTTAATGAGTTGTTAAGAGGCTCGTGTGTATCATGGAGTGGAATGATGAATGTAGCTGGAATGGCTTAAAAAATAGCCAGCATTGTGGCAGCTGAGTTCTATTGACAATATCGTCAAGTCAGCTTTAATAGCATAGTTCCTTATTGAATGAATCCTCCCTGTAGGAAACACTGTGACCTTCCTGTTTGTGTGCAAGATAAAAAAGAAAATCAATGTTAATCCCTAGGGAGGAAAAATATAAGATGAGCAGAACAGCTGAGTGAGTCTAATGAGAATCAGATGGCAAGAATGTTAATTTGGAAAGAGATACTCATATAAACTGTCCAAAGACACAGTGCAGTAGTTTCCATCTATCACCAACTGCCATGTATTCTCCTCAGATACCTATCTACAAGACGTGATTTGATGGATTTGCAGCTCTTCTGTGTTTTTCTGACAGAACGACAGGAGATTTTGAACTTAATCACCTTTTGGTGGGGAGATTTATGACCAGTGCTGCTAGCTGAGCCTTCCCTCAAGAAAGGCAGGGCTGGAGGCAGTTGTTGGGCACAGCATGCCAACTGCATGTGGGATCTGCATAATCAGAAACAGGCATGAACATCTCTGTCTTGCGGTTGTTTTCTGGAGTCATGCAGCTCACTGGCATTGTCAAATATAATGTTTGCCTAAATCCTTCTCATTATTAGTATTTTTGGAAGTTGGGTGGGTAGTAATTTTCTATCTTGCTTTATTTAATAGCCATCAACTTTGTAAAAAATAAAACAATTGGTTTTTATTTTTCGTCTTTAATTCTGAGAGGCTGAGGTGGCAATTTCATTTTAACTCCCTTTAAGTGGTAAGTGAAAAATTACATTGCCTTCAGCTTTGGTCGCTTCCTCTACTTCTTGCCCATAGAAAGGGATTTCTGTGAGGCTGATGTAGAGCCCTTTTGTTAGGCACTGTCTCTGTTCTTCCTTGAAGATGCAGAGAAACCGTGTAATTAAGGGGGTGTTTGTGTTTGTGTAGGCCATCTTCCTCTTCAGATTAGTCATGTGAGGGTCTCCTAGTGCAGGGTTTATGGCAGGAAATGAGGTGAAATTACCTTGACTTGTTCCAGAGAAATTACTGCAATAATGTTTAGCCTGATTCTCTTTTTGCTTGCATTCTCCTGTCAGCATTCATTTTAATACAAAGAGTAGGCTTGTAAAAACATCACTTTTCCAGCTGCATTGCTTAGTGGGCTGCATGTGCTTTCCAAGATTGTCTGCGGCATCAGAGACTGAGAATAAAAATCAGCTGTAGCACAAATGGCAGCATTGCAGTAGTGCCAAGCTGTACAGTGGAGATTATTTGTGTATGCATTTTTTTTTGCCAGCCTTGACTAAACAAAGATAAGAATGCAAATGCTGCAGCAGAGCTTCCCAAACGGGTTTACTGAAGTGATAGCCACTAGCACTTAGCATTGCCGTAATAGATACCAATTTGGAAGGATGTCACTGCCTGTTGCTCCCCAGTGTCCTAAGAGCAGAACAATGAGAGGAAGAGGCAGGTCTGTGGAGTCCTGTGTGAGATTTGTTCCTGAAAGGCATTCATCAACAAGGGTTTGATTCATTAGCTTTGTACTGTGTGCACTTTGCACTTATCCTCCTAAAATCCAGCTAATGTGACTATGAAGGAGAGAGAGGGCCCTGCTGTGTGAGCCTGCGTTAAGTTTTGTAGCAAACCACACAAGCCCAGTATAAACTCTGAACTGGGTGGGGAAGAGGCCTCCATGTCAGCTAGTTTTGAATGTCAGCGTGCATGGTACAAGGCTAATTGAGATGCACAGAAACTGCCATGTGCCTTTCCAATCGCTTCTAGACAAGATGTACAGTATTTGAGTCAGCTCGGCAGTGCTCCAGCTGATGAAAGCGCTGGCGATACCCGACACCAGTGATGATACGTGAAGTGCGCTCAGTGTCTTAGCACGCATGGCACGAGGCGCATTAGAGTCACACAGGAATTCAGGTGAGGAAGGGCCTTCCCTCTGGAGGTCATCCGGTCCCACCTCCAGCTTCACACACACAGCGGGTTGCTCAGGGCCGTGTCCCATTGAATCTTCAGTGTTTCTGAGGGTCGGTGTTCCTCCACTTCCTGGGCCTGTGTTTTGATGCTGCATCACTCTTTATGTTGAATTTTTTCATAATCTGTTCACTCAGAATTCCTCTTAGTGCACTTTAATCCACTGCAACTGAGCACCTCTGAGAAAAATCTACTCCCTTCTTTATTCCAGTTGCCTTTTAGGTAGGGAACTGGACATCCCAGAAGAGACAGAGGAAAAGGCAGAATGTGATAACTCCAGACACTGTGCTGGCCCTGCACTTGCCCTTCACCAGTTTGTCATCATCTTTAGGGCACTGGGGAGCCCAAAAATCTGGAGGCAGCACTCCTCATCCAATGGCACAAATGCCAAAGGAGAGGAATAGTTCCTTCAGTCTGCTGTGACACGTTAACTACTGCAGCCCAGTATGCTGTCAGCTTACAGCACTGCGGGTGCTCCACCGACTTGGTTCCCCCAAGGTTTCTGCAGAGGAGGTTTCTTCCCAGCTGGCATCCTCCTGTACATGGGGTTATTCCATCCCAGGTGCAAAATGTCACCATTCAGCTAAGGCAAATCCTCACCAAGTTTGGTCAGTGTTTAAAATAGAGCTTCCATCTCTGTTTTGGTATCAACATAAATATTTTTCGGTAACTCACAGTGCCCTTGGTACAGATGCACAATGTTCAGTTTGGTTTTTTTTTCCACATCATAGACAATGAGGAATGGTATTGACTAGGGCAACATGAACAAAAGCAGAGCAATGTGAGGAAGTTACTCCCGCTAGGAAATCACAAGCCACAGACAGCTATTAGAGTGGGACACTTTCAGTAGGAGGGACCCTGATGGGACCATGTGGTTTTGTGCTTTCAGTGTTTGTAAGCAGTCAAGCTAGAATGGCCCGGTCATCCTTTGTGCCCTGAAGCAGGGAAGTAAATGCACATGTATGTGTATGCACACACACAAACATACATGTATATGTACCTCGGAGATGTAAGATAAGTATTATCAGCTGATTTTAGCAGGCTGTGATAGAGTAGGGTTATGAAACTTAGATAGAATGAGCATGTTGTGCTTTTCTTGCTCACTCTCTTCTGGTTGGAGCTGTGGTTCTTTTGATAAGGGCCAGGTCCCCAGTGCCATTTGCTGACTGGGCTATGTCCCATGGTAGGGTGGAGTAAGAAGAGGAAGAGCCAAGAGGATTTTTTCGGTTGCATAAGCCAGGCAGAAGCAGGAGGACTTTCATTTGTTGAAACCATGAAAGCTTGCTTGTAAGCAGGTGGTGATGCTGAAGCTGGCAGAGTGGAAAGCTCAACAAGGGCAGTGCCAGATGCCTGAAGTGAAAAGCTTCTGGGAAACTACTGTGTTTACCTGGCTCTGGCATGCCTGGGGTCATGGAAAGCTGCTGCTCCATTTACTGGCATACCTGATACCATTGCAAGCTTAGCCTTATGGTTTTGATCTGTCCTTGCATTACAAGCAACAGCTCTCCCTTCTTCACCACTTGTCAAGCCAATCTGTGTATTGCAGACCTTAACACCTGAATTGAACGTGACATGAACCAGCTCTAGAGAGTCAGTGTATGGCTGAAATATAGCGCTCTTGCAGCACATTCACGCATAACATGCCAGGCACGCCACACCTATTTGGTAGCTAAGGACGAGCTGTGGATTGCATTTGGAATAAATTCTGAAGCAGCAGTGAGATTGTGATTATTTTTTAAAATGAGAAGTGGTAGCTTCATCCTTATGTAAATATTCCCCTGTGCAGCTTTCCAAAGCAGATGATGGCAAGCAGGTTTGGCACTTCTAAGTAACTGCATGGTTTTTAATAAGAGAGCAGTATTATTCCCTTGCATCTAAACAAGACCTGCAGAATTTCTGAACTTTCAATTACAATCAATGTGCCAGATTGGCAGGCAATGGTATTTTCTCTTTGCGTCTGTCACTTTCAGCTCAGCAGAGCACAGGAGTGACTAATACAGGCAGATGAAGGTAAGTCAAATTAAACACGTGCCGCAATGAAGTATTCCTGAAACCATATATGATCCTATACTAGGAAGGCTGGCACAGTCAAAGATCAATGTTGTCTAGGCTTGCTAACATACAGCCAGACCCTACAGCATTTAAATCTTTTGTGAGCTGATACTATGCACGAGGATAGTATGGGACAGGCTTCTGCCAGGTGCAGGCTGATACTGGGTCTCCTTTCAGCTTCAGTAAGAGATTTTGCACGTTTTTTGCATGTTATGAACAAAATTGCTTGCTGTATCTTTGGCATGAGGCTTGTAGATCATTTAGCATCCTGTTTGCCTGAAAAATGCCTTCCCTTCAGAGCAAAAAAAAAAAAAAAAGTAAATGTATAGAAAGGCTGATAAAATCTACAAGTTCCAGAGATTTCCAGACATCAGAAGTAGCAGAAATTCTCAATTCAGTATTCCTTGCTGTTATTTCTAGAGTACTGCAAATAGAGCAGATGAGCAACGTTGGAAGCTTGGAACTGCTTTTCACCAATAATAAATGATTTGAGTAAATATGAGATCTGTTAATTTTAATTTTCTGCAGTGTTAAATTACCTTTCTTTGACTATCACCATAATCACCATTGGTTAGAATACTATCTTAGCTCTCAGGTAATGAGCTGTTACCTATTATTTGTTGGCTGACACAGCAGATGAGCAGACTGGAAGCATATACCATTTTTAATTTTAATTGCCCACTTTGAATAGTGAATGAAGAACAATCAAAGGAAGTGGTTTGGAAGTAACCCATTGTTTGAAATCAGTTTTCCCAAACTAGCAAATATAAATTAGCAGCATTAAAAATAGCAGCATCACAAAGTAAAAATGGAATGTAAAAGATCCTTCATCCGAAAGATAGCCTTTTTTTAAAATTTATTTTTAGCTTGGTCAGCTGTTCTAAGTGATTTTATCAATGTAACTAGTGTCTGGAGTAAGAACGCTCACATAGTGCACTATCAGTGCAGGCAGATATACAGGTCACAGTATATACATGTAGCACAAACCTTTTCAAATCAAATTCATTCAACTGAATTTCTGTAAATAGATTAAATCTCGATTGTCCTGCACTACTCAATTTCTCCCTCACTAGCTGGCAGCCCTGTTGGAAGAGCTGCCCTGCTATTTTTGCTTACTTAGAACCAGATCTCTTGCAAACTTTTTCCATCTCTGTGGTCATAGGCCCTGTCACAGCTTGAGAAGAACCAGAGGGACTGCTCCTCTGCATCTCGTATTAGAAGAGACTTCTGCTGCTCAGATACCAAAGAGATGATGGTGAACAGGGAGAGTTTCTAGTCCATCATAAGTTTGATATGAATCTTCCACTCCAGTACTGTCCAGCTTTCAAGACAGGATGGGTGCAGGCTACAGACCTGGCACCCAGCAAGGATTCATTGAAGTCAGAATGGCTACATCTTCATTTCAGGAAGTTATTTAAGGCTGGAGAAAATGAGAGGAAAATCCAAGTGTGAAGAGATTAGGAAAAATGGCTTTGCATTAATCAGAACTTCTAGCTGGGGAAGAAAAGCGACAATTTCAGTGAATCTTTAATGAGAGGCATCTTTATCTAGGAAGATATACTGTGAATAATTTCCAGGAATCTTCAAAATTGGGAGGAATTATAGTGGCCTGGGAATCTATGGCAGCATATCCCAGTGCTTGGAGCGAGTAAGAAAAACCTGTACTGTGCCTTTAGTATTGCTCAGGCTTTTGATTTTAGGATTTGTTGTCAGCGAAGGGGTCTGGGGAAGCAGTGATGTAGGTGTGGAAATGTGACCCTTTAACAAGAGCAGGAGAGAGACTTTTGATCTTGCTTCAAAAACCTGAAAACAGGTTCAACATCCAGCCAGCGTATAGATTTGAAGGCAAACAAAATTCTACTGCTGTAAAGTAGATGGGCAGTGCATAGCAGGTGTAAAGTTAGTTTGAAAATAATACATTGAATGGTTTTTATCTTATTGTGTGTTGTATTTAAAGTGTTTGGAAAATTCCAGTTGGTGTGTCTACGGAGGAAGCAGCTCTTCTTTGAAAGGCAGCCAGCACAAGCTGCCGGGACTAAGTTAGAAGTAGCTTTTCCTTTAGGACCAGCTCCCCGGCATCCTCTGATCTTTAGACTTTTCTGCTACAAATTTAGATCAGTGGCAATATTGTCACCTCTCTTTCCTCATCTTTACCCCACCCTAGACAGCAGCAAGTGGCAGAACACAATGCAGGCATGTTGCTGGCTGAAAAGCAGCTAATGGGTTGAAACTGTGCAGCAGCTTGATCTGAACATGACCTGCTGTGGCTTCCTTCATATGCGTTGTGATATACTGCAGCGTGAGGCTGTTTATGAGCAACAGAGGCTGTTTATGTATTCAACATTGTCCCTGCTATCCTCCCTACTACCACCACCCCGAATCAATATTCGCATCATGTGTTTGGCACAGGCATTTTATGGTAGTTCTGTCTGGAGTTATTTTGGCTTGCCACTGACCTTGCAAACGAGTTTGCCTCGCCTTTCCAAACCAAGCGCTCAAGTATACCTTTGCAGGGTGTTTTCAGCCCAAGGTAATGCCAGTGCGGGAGTGAAGAGAAAGAAAACAGCTGATTTTTAGACCTAAGTGTGGCCTTTCAGTGCCACATAGATTTCTGCTGAAGAAAGTCCTGCAGCTGCCAGCAGCTTGCCAGCAGCAAGGGCTGGAAGCAGAGCGGAGGGGGAGGGATCTCCTCCTGCTGGGCCAGCTCCTCTGAACAATAAAGCCAAGTGGGTAAAAGCAAAAGACATGTTCACTGAAGCGAGCTGAACTGTTCCTTCATCAGTGCTGGAGGCTGACTTGCTTTATACTGCATTTAATTCTGTCATTTGGGGCCCAATCATGCACTGATGACAGGAGGGAGACTTTCTCCTCCCGTGCTTCAGTCCACCAAAAAACCCGAGACCTTAGCATCACAAAACCAACATAGACGCTCTAGACTTTCCTTTAAACCAAAGGTTTGAACAGAGGTGCTATTATTTCCTTTGAAGTTCCAGTTTAAAAACAAATAAAAATCCAGTATCTCTCACAATGAAGTTGGGACAGTTAGGCTGTACCCTAAAAACCACAAAATGGAAATGATGTGCAAAATCCTCCCACAGCCTCACCCTATTACAGCTACTGAAGATTTGCCAGCGTGTCCTCACTGGAGGTCACTCTCCAAGGATTTAAGAGGTCCTTGTGTGCTTGAAATTGTCTCCAGAATACCTGAAACCAGAGGCCCGAATTTCCCCAGAGCCATCGGGCATCGTTTTTATTTGTTTTCATCTGTGCATGAATTTCTTTGAAAATACCCAGCAGAGCAATAAGAAGGGATTGTTTTTAATCTTTAGAGATGATAGCATGCTGTTTTGCATCAAGGACATTCAAAAACAAAGCATCAGATAAACTGTATCAGGAGACTTTTTTTTTTTTTTTTTTTCAACCTCCGGGCTTTTCTGAAAATAAAACCCATTCTGCATAGAGCTTGCTGTTGATGAGGCATCTCATCAGGGTTGTTTTGTCATCCCGGTAGCATTAACACCTCTGTGCTCAGACAATTTGTGTATGTGCGTGTGTGCAAATGTGGCAGCGTTGTGCTGAGAGCCGCGGTGGAGGGCGGTCATCGTCCTGCAGCGACAGCTGGACCTGGCCTTGAGCCAAGAGGAGCTTAACACAATCAGAAGATTTGGGCGATACCGCCTGGGTTTTACATCACCTCCTGCAGAAGAGGGTTGCTGCAGTCCAAACTCAGCGCTCCCCTTACCCTCGTGCCGCACAAAGAGCTGGCTTTAAACCAGGCGGTGTGTTTGTTGTGTTACGCAGGACAACGCAGTGGACGACGGGGCACCTGCCATCGAGGTTTCAGTTAATATTAACAGCAGTTATTTATGTAGCTGCAAATCTCCCATTTCTCTCATCCGAGGTCTCTTCTGCAATATCCTTCTCTGCCTGAATGAATGAGGTTATAAAACACAGTAATTATAAATCTCATTGACTGCCTCGCATTCAAGGGCGTGTTCCCTCCAAGCATTGCTGTGAAGCGTGTTACCCAGGAGACTGTCCTGTGCAATTCAAAACAGCGTTATTCTGACCCAGTGAGCTCGTTGGAGGGCAGAACACTTGAGATGCTGACCTGCTGCCACAGTCCAGTAAATGCATTTTTCTCATTTTGCAGCAGGGCAACGCCGCAGTACGACAAGACTGGTACGCTCAAATATTCTTTTGAGAATGACTTACATCTCAGTGACAAGTGCTGGGTTGCTGCAGATGGAACAGGGGAGTCCAGGATTGCAGTTGGGAACCAGAAGCCCTGCTGGCATCCTGCACAATTTCAACAGCCTTCTCTGAACCTTTGGTTTTCTCAGAGCTTTCTGTCAAAACCTGAAATATCTCAGGCAGTATTACACCGTATCAGTAAAACCCTTTATTCGCATGTCCAAGTCAGGCTGTGCTACTAAGACAGGCTAAGGAGAATTTAATAAGTGACAGCTGGCTGTTCTGCCTTGCATTTGCAAGCCATAGCATGCTTCAATACCATCCTTTCCCCATCGATCCGAGCATAGTCAGAGTCTGTACAGGTGCTTTCCTCAGAGGTTTATTATCAGCATCAGTCGTGAAGCCCTACAGTCCAGAAAATACACAATGCCCTGCCAATCCCCCGCCCTCTCAAAGGGATTGTAAAACCTGAGCAGTCTCATCCTCTCAAAAAATAAATAAATCCCTACCTAAAAACAAAAAACTTGAAGAGAAAAGAAGGATCTTTCCAGAACTGTGCAAGCTCAAAACATGGCTGTTGCCATCCATTTTCTCAATTACTGTCAGTTTGCAAAAGGCACGCAGTGCTTTGTGGTAGCCTAGGCAGATGCATCATCTTTGTGCTCGGTAGGAGAGGGAGCTGAGGTGCAGCGGAGCCGCTCCCTGCAGGTGCGCAAGCCAATTGAGTTTAATTAGAAACATTCTGCTGAAAATGTAAATGTTTTACAAGTGCATCATCCCCATCAGGGGCTGCTGATGGAGCCTGTGTTTTGCTGAGGCTCTGACACACCAACAGCTGCTGATGCCCCTCTTCCTTGCTCACTGCAATGCTACCCAAGCAAATGGGCAGTGGATTTATGTCATGCTCCTGCATGGTATGTCTTTTCTACACCACCACTGCCTCCTTGGGCATCTTAAAGACACAGGCTGGTTCATCTGCCATCACAGTGCCTTCTTCTGCCAGCGCAGAGGTAGACCCACCTCAGTAGAGCAGAAGGGCTTTGTGAGTCACAGGAATGGATGCAGGCGTTGTGCCACTGTCTGAACATCCCCTCCACTCCATATGGATTTTAAAAACTTGATAGTGTTTGTGATTGTTTGGGATTTTTTTTGCTTCGGTCTGTGAACAGCACTGAATTGTCTCTTGTGTCTGTGTCTCTGTGTGACTGCAGGAGTTAACCAGTTAATTACAGTCAATCAGTTGAGTTTCTCCACTCTCCTCCTGAAAATGATGAACAATTGATTTTAGCTTCTTTCTTGACAACCCAGTATTTTTCCTCAGGCAGTTCTCAAAAAATTTCTTCTCCAAATATGAAAGCTGTCATTAGACCAGCACCAAGCTTCACTGCCATGGTGTAACATGAAATAACTGGTCTGTAGCACAGGCAGCTCTGCTTCCATTTGAGCAACAGATACTCTACAGAAATAAATTCATATTGGATTTTGGTTGCTAATCATTTGAAGGCACCCATTGGTTCTGGAGAGGCTGCAGCCATTTTTTCCATTGTCTTCATGTAAGTGATGGGCTTGTGAAGCCATATCTTCAAAAGGAGGTGTGTGGATGTTTTAAGAAATCCTGGTCATGATTTCTATAGATAATAGGCTGCCTAGAGTCAGTCCTTTAATAAAAAAGGTTCAGCTATTTCTTCCCATGCGTGGCTTAGACAGCCCTGTATTGCTTTAGCATCAGTCAGAGCTCATATCTAGCCATGTTCCTGCCAAATAGTGGCTTCTGTGGTGCTTTGTGACGGATGAGGGCTTCTCCAAATGGTATTGTGCAGCAAGATAGTTTCACTGCTGGGTCAGTTCTGTACAAGCCACGTGTGCAAAGATTTCTGTAAGAATAACTTATTTTCTTGGTATACCTATGATTCAATGATTACTTACAAATCTAAATAGGAAATATTAGAGTATAAAGCTGAATATCTTAATTGTATTCCAACAAAAACAGTTGCTATTATATTTCAGTTAAGTAGTTTAAGCTTAGGTTTCCATCTGTAAAAGAGCATTGTATCACATTAGACATCTAACCAGCTACAGAACTGCAGCCAGATCTGGACAAAATATGCTCATGGCTTGGATGAGTAACAGTTCTTTTCATGCTTGACTTCAGAAAGATGGCTGCTGTAGAAGTGTCTGGTGTGCTTATTACATTACAATTAGCAGTTGTTCCTGACAGATGTCCACGTCAAAAAGCACTGATTGTCTCTTGATAACAGTTTCAGGGATACTGTAATAAAGTAGCTCAGGCCATTTCCGAGAGACATTGTCCTCTGCACCAAAAGCACAGCCTCGCTGCCTAGGTTAACAGCAGGGAAAGTCAGATTGCAAATCAGTATAGCAGAGAATTTATGTGGAAGTTTACGTCATTTCTGACACTACAGAAATAAAAATTGCACTTTTTTGTTGGATAGATCTCTTAGCCAGCGTAGACAAACCTGCTGAATTTCAGCATTTTGTTTACTAATGAACTATATAAACAATGTAACAGGAGACACTATGCATATGGACATTGGTGGTATTGCCTGTCTGGGGTTGGATGGCACACTAAGCAAGGGAGGGGAAAGGAAAGATTTGTAAAGAAGGGGACAGTGATATAGCAGCACCTCATGGCCACATTCTAGTGAACAGAGTTCACAAACTCTCTTATTGCACAGCAGTAGCACATCCCAAAGCTTCTTAAAATGTTGCAGCCAAATAAGTTGTATCATTCAGATAAGTCAGGGGAAAAATATATGTTCTACATTAGTACTGAAAAGAATGCAGTGCGAACTGTGACCTAAATGAATTTCTCTGCCTGTGATCCAGAAGTCTGTCTTTTAAACCTTCCCATCATGCAGCCCACTGCAGTTAAAAGGAGGGCTTTTTGCCCCGAGGTATGGCTGCACAATGATACGCTGCGGCTGGCAGTGTGAGTTTGAAACATTTGCTAACAGGCAAAGGTCTGTGGGAGCAGACATGAGACTAGCAGGTGGGATTTGATAGCAGAGAGTTTGTACAGCTGCCAAAAAATCACAAGCCAGATGCTGGAACTGAACACATGCTGCCTGATAGCGCGGTGTTCTGGGGAAAACAGCAAGGCTACAAGTGTCTGCCAGTGAGACCAATTTGATTCTGTTTCCACTGCTGCCTTACCTGGTCCTTCTCTTGTTGTCAGATAGGTCAGAGTGTCTCCTGTGCACAGGTAACTGTCTGGACATGGAGATGTACAGCTCTTTTTCGTTATCATGTATCCAAAAAGTGGCTTACCAAATCAGACTCCTTTTTCCCTCTCCAGAAACTTGCTTAAATCCCTTACTTACATCTGGGTTTCCCTCTCTCTCTTCTCAGCAGGAGCTGCTAACTCTCAGCTACCAATTCTCCTCACACATTCATTCTGCAAGGTACATTTCTACTCTTGCTCCTCAGATCATGCACTTCCCCAGACACTGATCTTCCTTCCTTTTTCCTCCATCCTTGCTTCATTGTTCTCTGAAAAGCACCAGCAGAGAGTGTGAATGCACTGAAACAAAAGCGAAGCAGCAGCCCAGTTCTCTTTTACCTACAAGCACCCTGATCAATAGGAAGCTAGGACCAGCAGTGTGTCCAATCCAGTAAGGGCACCCACTGACCGACCAGAGGCTAACCTGCTCCCATACCCCTTAGTATGAAGGAGCTGGGCAAGGCCGGCAGCTTGCAAACCAGGCTAAGCACTTCACCCTTTCTGCCCAGAGGAGGAATTTCCTAAAAATACATGTCCTGACATACCACTGAGCCACATGGCACAGTGAGTGCAGTCCTATTTTCAGCCTGCTCTGCAGGGTGACATAGCTAGTTACACCTCCTCCCAGAAATGGCACGTCAGCGGTGCAACACTTGCTGGTGGACCATCAGCAGGACTCCTGTGGGACACTGCTGTCCAGTGGAATTCCCTGACAAGCAATGGCATGCTCGTTGCACACAGATCGGTGGTTACAGGAAGTATCCCCAGGCATGCTGAGTGTCCTTAGGACAGCTGCCTCCTGCCTGTCCTACAGCAGTGGTACTGTGCAGGTCACAGGGAGGTGGGATGCTGGGCTGGGGAGGAGAGAGGAGCCATGGTCACAGCTACTTCTTGTCTGGCCTGAGAGGAGCTCTCCCAGTGCATGCAATGCCTGCCTGACACCCACCTTTTGCAGCTTCACCAAGCAGTACTATGGTAAAGCAATAATATTTGGCCTTGGAGATGGTCAGTAGCATCCTTCCAAACCATGGCTGATTAGCAGATTCTGTTTTCCCAACACTGAGGCTTATTGCAGAATCCCAGGAATGTTCCTGTGCTCCAGATATCCCAAAATAACTGCTCTGTGCTCTCCGTGGGGAAAAGCAATCCTTAGAGCAGCATCTTAACTCTTTTTTTTTTTTTCTGTGAAGCTGCTGAGCTTGAGGGAGAGAACTTGTCTTTGTGTCTGGCCCCTGTGGCTCCCAACAGGATAAGGGAGTATTTTGGACGCTCATATTAATAAGTTTGTATGTCAACTCACTCACTGTCCAAGGAATTGTGAACACTTTGTTCTCTTTGTTTCTATTTGCTGCTGAAGAAAGCTTCCTCCTCCCTGCAAATCCAACTAGTTAACTGGCAGCTTCAGCAGCTGAGCCATTGGAGCAAATCCCTGTCTGTGCAGCAGGATCCTGGTCCCCAGCACCACTTAACAGAGCTGTTTTGCTGCAAGCCTGTTGCCTGCTCTCTTTCTCCACAGTTGCCAGGTTTCCTTCATCCAGAGGAGATACTACAGCCATCACAAAGTGATAAGTGGTTCTCTGAAGCCCAAGCCATCACTTAGACACACTGAGTAGCCGTTTCTTCTCCTGGGGGAGCTGCGCATTTCCCTCATCAGGTGCTCAGGGTTGGTGGAAGGAGCAAAAGTGATCCATTCTGCAAGCACAGAGATGTCAGCAAAGGTCCATTAGTGGGAGAGCTGGTGTTCTGCTTCCCTGAAGTGAAGTAGTCTGGTTCCAGGGAATCTGTAGCTCCTGTTTATATGTGGCAGTCACTTGCGTTCCTTTGTTGGGGTAAGTTCTTCTCCATGTCCCTAAGGTGCTCATTACTGCATTATTCAGGGTGACTTTATGTATCTTGGAGACCGCAATGAATTTCTGAAAGACAAGTCTCAACGGTTTTTCACTGATCCCCTCTTAAATGTGTGCAGCATTTTACAGAAGACCCTGAATGTTTCTGAAATCCCTTTAGTTCTTGGAGCGGTTCATTCACCTGTGGAGAACAAGACTTGCATCCAGGCCTTAAGATGTTGTCCTTGGCCTGATCGCTCTCTGTAGCCTGTTCTGCAGTGGATGCCTCTCTGCAGAGCTCCATCCTGACCTTCCAGAAGATTATTAGCTTTCACTGCCATAGAATCATAGAATTGTTTGAGTTGGAAAGATCTTTAAAGGCTGTCTAGTCCAGCTCCTCTGCAGTGAGCATAGACATTTACAGCTAGCTGTGGTTTTCCATCTACAGCTGTCTAGAGACCATGTAGCTCTTCTGATCAGTATTGCCTTCACAGTGTCTTTTGTGAGATCAAGTTAAAGCCTAGAAATTGTAGGAGTCAAGTTGCTTGTCTACAGATGAACTCACAAATTATACTTTGGAAGGTGCTCAGGGAATTATCAGGAGGGAGAAGGGATGGAACTATGCTTCAACCTTCAAACACTGTTCTTCACAAATCAGGAAACCAGTTATAATTAGTTTAAATTCTGTGCTATTTAGCTGCTGTTATCACACCAAAGACAGAAGAGAGTGATAGACTGTAGTACTCCAGTATATAAAATAGCATGTACTACAGTCACAGAATGTATTTCCTGCTGGCAGATAAGACACAGCTCACAAAGTGGGACAGGAGCTAGCAGGAATCCCAGGTTTTCTGCAGACTGTCCCCCTACACCGAGCTGACCACAGTCAAGAAGGAAGCAGGAGTTCCTTCTTGCCAAACAAATGGAAACATAAAAGTTTCCAGTGTCACTGGAACTTAATGTTACGTGTAATACTTAGCAAAAGGCTTTGATAATTATCTTCTCAATTAGTTTCTTCACTCAGTTCTCTTTTGAACATGTAAGAGAAAACACAGCTCTCTGTAATACAGCAAAATCTCTTTGGAAGATCATAATTTTTGAGACACATTGGGTTCAGGTGGTAGCTGGACATGCTGCTGCTTGGGTGGGAGGCACTGGGGTGGTGGGGGGAATTGGGAGCTGGCACACAGCAGCACACTCCTGCCCAGCTCCCACTCCATTTCCTTGCAGCTATGCTAGCCTAGCACTGGGTCTGCATTCCCAGGCTCCAGCCATGGTTATGCAGAGGATGTCATTAATAACTTGTTATCCCAGAGACCGCCAGTAGCAGAAAAATAAGCAAATTAAGTTTTTGTTTTTACATATCTCGGCTCTCCTGCCAGGAGATTCTGCTGTAATCTGCATTGGCATGCTGTGGGCTTGGATCAGCCGAGGTCTCAGTGTGCTGCACCCTTCCCTGGAGACGTGCTAAGTGCAGTGCTTGTTGCTCTGGCAATTGGTTCAGGCAAACTGTTCTGAGGGACTGAGCTTCACAGGGACCCACAGCAGAATGGAAGCTGCTGTGTAGGACCTGTCCATGACCTGTGTTCAGACAAGATTTGGTCTGTCCAGAGAGGCAAGGATAACAGGCATGGGAACAGAACACAGGAACCTGCTTGCTGTCAAATAGAGGTACAGGATCATTCCCCCCAGGGGGAAGGTGTGCTCAAATGTTGCCCTAATTTCTTTAAAACATTTGCTAGAAGTTAGTGCACGCACCCTGGTCACGGAGAGGCAAGTTCTGTCCCCTTCTCAGTCTGAGAGCATTTAAGCCTGGGACTTCTGCCTCCCAAAATGTGAGGCCTGTTCCCATTCTCTGAACTGTTTCTGAATATTGTCAAATTACTTAGCTTGAAATGCATTAGTAACAATGAACTAGAAGCAGTCTAGAGCAACTGCTTTCTAGTCGAATGCTGTAGCCAACATTACTTACTGTCAGCTTCCTGCACATATATCTTACAGCTTTTCTCTCATTACTGAGGCTGATTGAGATAGATGGTGCACATATTGAAATACTTGAATGTACTTAGGCTGAGTCTCACTAACTTCTGCAAGGCTTTCTGCCAAGGAAGTGGGGTATCAGTGTACACTGAAGAACAAAGTTGGGACCTTAAATTATGAATTACTTGTTATAAATTTCTGTCAGTTATTAGGTTTGGACCTTCTTGTACATACTCTTGCAGACAGCATTGTGAGGAGGAATCCTCGAGTCCTAGCTGATGCTACTGTGTGCTCTACTGCAGCATTACTATGACAACTGCTATGATCAGGGCTTGGAGAAATCTTTCCTTCTCTAGGAAAAAGGTGTGTGAAACAAGTGCTGCACTCTGTCAGTCTCAAGCATGTGGTCAGGATATCCTGCTAGATTTCATTGCTTGCTTCTTCATCTCCATGTAGGTTTCTCCGAAGGAGGAACTATCCAGAGAATATTCTCATGCAGCAAACAATTATTTGAATGAAGTTTAAGTGATGACAGTCCAACAAGGCAGAAAAACATTACTGTCTTCATGCTCCCTAGGCTTGTATGAGCCTCCCTGTGAAGAGATCAGAGCTTCCTGGTTTGAAATGCTGCCTTAGGGTTTGCTTTTTATGTCAATAAATGTTTTATCACATCTAAGCTTCAAACACAGTACAAACATCCCTGCTAACATTTGATGAACCTAAATAGAGGCGGCAGGAGGCAGCATGTAGTGTGGCACTGTGCTTCCCTCCTGCATGGGTTGGGGGCTTGCCATGGCCTTGCTGAGGGGTCCTGTGCAGGGCAGTCTCCTCACAGTCATGCACTGCCTTGAAAAACAACATGGGCAAGCTAAGGAAGGGCATGTTCCTCTCTTCACATTGTCGTCTCTTTGGATCTTCTATGACTCTTAGTCTTTTTTGTCTCCCTTGTGATGCTGCCCTGCCAAACATTAGTGCTACCTCCATATGGTTGGTTTGGCCCATCTGATGGGCCTGAGACATCTCTGCCTTCCCTTGGCTGGGCTGTCCCTCTTGATGCTTCTTGCAGTCTCATCTCTTCTCTGGGCCCACCCTCCTCCGCAGCACACAACAAGGCTGAAGGGAGGTGTGGGCAGCAAGTAGCTGCCTGTTCGCCCTTGGTGTCTCAGGCACCAGACCTGAAATCTCCAGGTCAGATCTCCTGAGTTGATCCCGCAGACAGCGCATGAGTGCTACAAATCATGGTGTAAACTCAGGTGTCCGCTTTTCTTAGCACTGACCAGCCCTCCCCCCCAGTGTTTCTCCATTTTCCCATTCCGTTTGCCATGTTTTGCCATGCCCAGCCTGCCTCCATCCCCTCCTATGCTCTGTCTGACAACTGACACAAAGCACTTCAGCATCACTGACTGACAGGGGATGTGGTAGCTTCAGTGAGGGAGTCAGAGAAGGGGAAGGCAGAGCAAGAGAGGCTGCACTCAACAAAAGAGACAGCAGAGGCACTGGAAGAAGAGCTTCTTCCTCCGGATTTGAATCTGGTCACCCTTTGTCACACAGCAAATTAAGATGCATTTGGTAATTCAGTGCATTTGGCGAGCAACCCTGACTGCTCACACAGCTCCATGTATTCCTACAGTGTATTTTCAGAGAGTAAAGCTCAGATTTACAGCTCAGATTCACTACAGCCTGCACTGAATCAGCAAAATGGATGGTAGCTCTCCTGCACACTGGCAGCCCCTGCACAACTAAGTGACAGCTTAACAGAAACTTACTGCACTGCTCACAGGTGAGAAAAAAATCCTGGTTCCTCAGAAATGCAGAGATCATGAGTGCAGGGGGAAAGAATGAGGAGAAATCAGCTGGTTGCATGTCTGCTCGTGTTCTGGGACCTAAGGTTTTCAGAGTTAATCTCCGTCATTTTCCGAAAGGATTGTCTGATATTTCATGGTTTATGCAACAGATTTTGCTTTCAACTTACTCTGATTGCTAAATAATTACAGAAGTGTCTGTTGCCCTGTAGCAGTGCACGTTTTTCCTTTACGTGAGGCTGTTATCAGCAAGTGCCAAATGCATCTTGAAAGGCTCTTTGTAGGCATCTGCTGAGTAAGCATACTTTTGACTGAGCCCTTTTCTCCAGCATGCCCAGGTCTTGCCAGCTGCTAATTACCCTCATAGTAACCACTACTGACATGTCCATATTACAGACTGTAGTAGGCACTCTGTAGGAAGAACACCCCATTTACCTTGAAATCCATTAACTAGTGCACTAGCAGTACCCAGCAGCAAAGTCTGCATTTACTCTGGTAGCTTGTTAGGGTATTTAGACAATAATGGAGCAGAATACTCTGCTCAGTTGAGAAAAGCAGCAGAGACAGTTAACTTTGCAGTTTAATGCTCATGAAGAAGAGAGAAAGAGAAATTGCATTCAAGGTAATTATTAAAACCAGTATGTAAAGGACAGTCTAGTCCTCCTATGCAGATGGTCCAAAAAAGAGATAACCATGCCAACAAAACAAAGAGCAGCCTTCTTGGAATGAAAAAAAAATATTTTGCTGGATGCCTTTTTCCAGTGCAAGCCAGAGTACAGAGGAAAGAACAAATAAATCTGTGCCACCTTAGTGGAAGGAGAAATGCTGCCAAGACTTGAGAGAACTCCCTGCTGCTCATCAGGTGTTTGAGCTAAACATTTGCAAAGGAAGTTTTGACTTTCATTACTAAAAATAAACTCCTCCTTGTGCATGAGGCTTGTTTTGTGGTCTTCCACAATGTCTTTTCTGAACTATTTTGTGGGAATTTTACAAGCTAACAGCTTCTAAGGAGGTTTCTTGAAAACTAAGAAAATAAAGGCACTGGTCTAGAATTTTAAGACCTAATGAATTAGGATTTCAAGTGGGAGTTTTGTTCATTTTCTTCATTAATAGAAATTGAAGAAACCTCGCAGTTTTGCTCATCTGACTTAGACTGAAATATGGGTCTCCTCTCTCAAGTATCTATTTCTGGATGAGTATTATATCACTGACGGCAGTGAAGTCCAGTCCAGTATCTTTATATGTGGTTTAGTTTATGTTTGGTTTGGGTGCAGCTGAGATCTGAAATACCTCTGGAAAAGTTTCCCAGGAGCACCTCTCCTGTGATGAAATTAAAAGAATTAATGTAGGCATCCAGCTACCAGTGTAAGGCACCCTAAATCAGATGACTAAATTCGCTGTCTCCATTCTGCCTTTATGCACTGCTGGACTGTGCCAGTTTCATTTCGCCATCACCCTTCACTACAAATGATTTTTCTCCAGTTCTTTCAGTGCCAGCTTTTAGTCTGGCTTGAAAGCATAACCTTCACTACTCTGCCTCTTGTTTACAAGATTTGAAGTATGTCTTCAGACCTAAAGAAGAAAATAATTTAATCTGCACAAGTTGCCCTCAGGCCTCCTTGAGTGAATTAGCATTCAAGCTCTGTACAGCTACATTAATGCACCTAGCACATGAAATGCCTACGTGTGGTTAGCAGAGGACTGGTGCGAGCCCTGCTGACATTCTGCCTACAGGAGCTCAAAAGCAAAGTAATTGCCACACACCCTTTGGGCTGGTTGGTTTTTGGTGTTGGCTTTTTTTGTTTGTTTGTTTTTGTTGTTTGTTTTTTGTGTATTTTTAGTTGGTTGGGTTTCTTTGGCACTTACGTTATGCTTGAGTTTAAAAAGAAGCTGATCCTCGTTGCCGCTGAAGGTCTGATTCAGTGCTGCCAACACTGATGGAGAAGACCATGCTTAGAGGTGCTCGCCAGCTTTGGGAGGAAAATAACTGGGCAAAACCAGAAGTGCCAGTGATAGCCAGGAGGTGGCAGAGGAGCCAGGCCACTTTGAACACTGGTTTCTGCATTCATTTGGCAAAATCGCAAATACAGACCAAAGCAAGACAACAGAACCCAGCCCCACCCTCCCTTTCCAAGAATAAGGGGATGGATGAAATCCTTAATCACTTTCCTGCTTGTATTTGTACTAATTGCTCATCTTCCTGAGATCTGACTTTATGAAATTATGCATGCACACCAAGCAGATGAGTTTCCATAGAAACTCAGGAACTGAACTTTCATTAGAAAAATCTTGTAAAAAAATATCTTCCAGATAAAAATGCAAATTGCCTGTCAGTGGGTGGCTTTCTGAATTTATGTATCAGTTTTTTCTTTTGCACTGTAGGCAGATTCCAGCTGGACCTACATAGCAACAACATGCAGGCATTGTTTATAACAAGCCAGACTCCATGGGGAAATAAGAAATTCAGTAGCAAGGAGAAGCTCTCAAGTGCAAATACCTTAGGGAAACAAAAAGCTGAAGTGCTCAGTGCTGTGTGTTAGTGAGGCCTGGGGACGGTGCAGCCTCCAGCTCTCAGAATGCTGGTGACTTGCACGGAGCAGGGGATAGGAGAAGGAGGGAAGAAGCCCAAATGAAGAAGCTCTGCTGCAAACAGAATTAATGATGTTCAGTCTGTGCTTTAAACACCTAGCAGCATCTGCCAGTTCACTTAAGCCTCATGGAAAGGCTGACAGTGTCTGCTGCTGTTCACTTTCGGTGGAGGAGTATGTCTAAATTCTAAATATCTAAATGGTTTGGTGCCACTTGCAGCCTGAGTTGGGGAGCAGCCTGACTTCTTGGGGTGAGGGCTTGGGCAGTCTTTGGCCCAACCGTTTGTGCATGTCAGCAGGCAGGCATATTTAGCTCCTTTAGCAAAAGTTATCTCATGTCAACAGGAGTCCTTCCACTGGCTTTGGAGAGCCTGAGACCACCCTCTCTGCAGATTCACAGATGTTTTTGGAATTCTTGAAAGCCCTGAATACCAGCATGCAGACATTCACATGCTCTGTGCTGCTGGTGGGCTGTGCTTCAGCATCATCCCCAGGTGAACATGGTGCCCGGGTTTTGCATACAGCTCCTTCTCCCAGTGCTGCAGGGACCACTGGATGAGGAGATCTGTCCTGCTCAAGCACAGCCAAAATAAGATGCAGAGTCCACACTGGGGAGCCATAGAAGGAGCCCCGCCGGCTTCTGCTTCCAGTCCACCACGGGTGCTGGAGCACACAAGGGCACCGAGCTGCACGAGCACCGATGGAGTTTTACGAGGAGGTGGATTTCATTCTGGCATTGCTGAGAGGCGCGAGATGTCAGTTAGGGAGGGAATTCCCCTCCTCATTGGAGAGGGATGACAGGCAGCAGCTGCATGGGCTTGCAGCCGGTGTGCCGGCAGGGCTGTGGCCCTCTGGGAGCAAGGGGAGACTGTGGCAGGCCCAAAGGGCTTGGGCTGCTCGGTGTCAGGGTGAGGAGAGCAGTAGGGCCCTGGCCACCAGAGAGCAGAAGCAGCTCTGCTCAGTCAGTGCAACGGGAAGAGCTTTTAGGAAGAGTGGTTTTGTGGTTGAGGACAAACATGAGCTGAGATAGCTCCTGTCTATTCTTGGCTCTGCAGCAGACTTTCTATGGCCACATTACTTTCCCGTTCTGTACCTCACTATCACTGTCAAGCAGGTGACTCAAATTATATTTGAACAAATTCCTTCCAGTCTGTCATTACATGCCAGTGATCATTTCCAGGCAGTTACCTCCAGGGAAACCAACCTGTCCCATGGAAGCATCTCCCTTCTGCCCGTGTCTACTTGCAAGAGAATTCTATCTGTGGCCTCACTGTTTTCCAGCAGAGAGAGAAACCTGAAGGGAAAACATCCCCACTGAATCCCTGAATTGAAGTTTGGTTCTGAATTGAATATTCAAGTCAAAGTTATGTGCAAGAAAGAGGCAGTGAAACTTGCCACTGCATTACGTATATTTGATCAAACACGTGTTTCTTAATTTTCTCTGGTGAAGCAGTGTTCTTCTGTCAGTATTACTGATATCACTGGCTAGCAAGCCTTAGTCATGCTAATGTACTTTGCACCTATTGGCACTTTCTGAAAAGCAAACAAAACAAGACAAAAATCTGCATTGATTCTGAAAGTACCACCATTCTTTCATCAGAAATTTAGTTTGGGTTCTAGTTGCGAGAGTTTTTGGGTTTCTTACATCTTGAAAAGTAAGTGGACCCATTAAGGGCAGAGCTTATGCTTCTCTTTATATATGTATGACTGACTGTGTCCACATATGGCTTAGTCTCAGGAAAAGCATGAAGTCAGGCAGTCATCTCCCTTTACAACATTTCTGTGTTTGCTAAATAAAATTATACTTTTGTATGAAAAAGATTCCCAATACTTGCTATTTGATTACTGCACTAATAATATTCATGATACCATCCCTTGAGTTATTCTGGTATAGAAATCTTTGAATTGGTGAACTCTTTGATTGAGATACCAATGAAAGGAGCACATGTATACCCTGCAGTCCCTCAGCCAGCATGGACTGTTGTTTCTACACAGGAGATGGACAACAGAGCTGAATTCAAGCACTGTATAAAACTTGATGCTAAGAGAGACCCTTACGAGTTTCGAAGTCCCATTTACTTGCACTGTGGTGGTTGCTTTGGCAGTGTTGTGGGTGTTTGATGTGCCCTGCTGGGACATCCCTCACCCTGTAGGATGAGGCCTTTAACCACACCCTACGTGAAGCTGCCCAGAGAGGTCACCTCATAGTGGTCATGGCATCTGTGAGGGTTGCAGCACCTGAACCTACTGAGCTCTTGGCAGGCAACATGAAAGTGCTGACAGCTTCTTCCACAGGCCACATCTGGGTGGGACTGGTGAGGCATCCATCCTGGTGTGTGCACCTTGAGGAGGAAGCAAAAGAACGCCACTCACACATCGTGGCATGCAAAGCCCATGTGACCATCTGGGCTCAGTGAGCCTGAGTGCTGTGTAATTAAATGGGAGCCTGGCTCATTAGATGCTTTGTGGGTTCAGACGCATCTATGAGAGCCCTATAGGAAAACATGTTCTTCCTACCACTTCTTTCATCCTTTACCTCCTGTTCCTTCCAGATGGTTACACCCACTTGTGTCTTTTCTTACCCTAAGGACAGCTTTTTAAACAAGGTTCCTCTGTCCTTCTCCCCCACGCTGCTTTAGGCTCTGTATTGGAGTGCAGCTGATGGGAGGACGGAGCCCCAGTGATGCTACAGCCTGCCCCTGGAAGGGGCCTCATCCCTCTAGCCCACTTTGTGCTGAGGAAAGGACTTGCTGTACGGTCGGGCTGTGGGAGCTGAAGGACTTTACCTCCGTTGGATTTTCCAGACATGCAGGAGTTAATTTAGCTACTGGTGTAATTGAACCTATCTGTGTTCCTGAGGATTAGAAGCTTGTATACAAGGGAGGGATGCTTAAAGGGCCTGTAGCCTTTCCCCACGTAACTGGCATCATGATGGATATCAGTATACCATACCAATATGTGCTCTCCCACTAACACAGCAGGAGTGCTTGCGGGGCTGGATCCATTGCTGCTTAGTCTTCACAGCTGTTGTTTTAAATTACGGAACCAAAAGGATGACCATCACAAAAAGCAGAACTTAAAAGCTGGCTGCTCCCCTCATTTCTCCTGCAGTGCTGGGAGGTCCTCCTCAGATGGCAGGGTGCCTGCATGCTCGGGTCTGCCTGGCCCGCTGGGAGCGTGGGCTCCTCCTGTGCCAGTGCTGTTGCTAACCACTCGTCTCTTGTTTGTTGGCAGGGCCTGGTGCTGAACAGACTTGAGCGGAGGGAGTTGGCACAGAAGGTCCTCAGAGATGCCATCCGGATCCAGAACACCAGCCACAGGGCCTGGAACAGCCTAGGGGAGGTCTTGCAAGCTCAGGGGAAAAACGAAGCAGCCGTCGAATGCTTTCTTACTGCTCTGGATCTCGAATCCAGCAGTCCTGTCATCCCGTTCACTGTAATACCCAGAGAGCTCTGAAGTGTCTTCATTCCATGGCCGAACACTGAATAAACAAACAAAAAGATCTGCAGCGAAGAAACTGGATTCAACAGAAGTGCCACTGTAACCTGGAATTGAGCAAAATAATTCTAATGTGGGGCTCAGGGGAACATGTTTAGCTGAGACGAGCCTAACTGCAGAGGAGTTTGCAAGAGGCAGAGAGAGATAATGCCTTTTTTTTTCTTCGCAGATGCCTGGTTAACCCCCTGTTCAAGTTAATAGCAACTTATAGCAAGACTTATTTCAAAATGTTGGTTTGAACTGATTTACTGTAGAAAAGCTCATGCTGGAATACAGTTGTTCAAAGCACTTGCACCTTTCAGTTTTCATTAAGGATAAAATCCCAAATCCAAAGATAAAGCTTCCAAGCCCTGAGCTAAAGCCAGACCAGCTCTGAGCAGGAGTAAGTGCACCAGCAAATGTACCAAGGTTTATTTAAGCACATGGCTGCCTTCGCACAGACCTGACAGGAATGGAATGACAATTAAATCATAGAGACACGCAGTATATACCATTTACAAAATTATTTCAGCTATTATGGTTGTCTTTCCTGCCTTGTCTTACGTGCTGCATATACTCAGTATATATTTATATATATTTAGAGTGGCATTTGCCTAGATCAATTTAAATTAAAAATGCCTTTTTTTTTTATAGAGCTGCTATAGCAACACAATTCAAAAAAGCAGAAAGACCAAAGACCCATTTAACATTTGTCCTGGTGTTAAAGGCACGTATGTATCTCCAATTACATTTTTATTGAAAGGCCTCTCTTGAAGTATCGTAAACTCTCTGAACTTCATTGTTGTTAATCACCTATTCCATCACTTTTAGTGAGGAATGAAGTGATTACCAATGTTTAGTGCCTGCAGTTTGTGCTCTGCTGCAGTGCTGTCCCTGGCACTATACACATTCATATCTGCCTTCTCATGATATAACAGGTAGCAGCAGTCTGTTCAGGGGAAGCATGCTGAAGGCAGCGTGCACATATGAAGAACTGTTTTTCTTCTACAACCAAATGCTTGGATTCTCTGCAAGCATTTCACATCAGAGTCAGGGAGCTGCACCTTCAGTGGGGCGGGCTGATGCTGAGCACTGTGTCAGATGAAAGAATGATCTTAGAGCTGTCTGAAGAGCTCCTAATCCACTTGCCTCTCGCTGGCTGGCATGGCCAGGCTGCAAGGCAGCTGCCTCACCTCACACTAAGCTGATCTGATCTTCACAGCCCCGTTTGACAGGCCTGTAGCCCTGCAGCACAGCACACACGTGCCAGCCCCACAGCAAAAGGGGATGCAGAAATGAGCTGTGGGTGCTTTTCTATGCAAAAAGCTGGGACAGGTGCCCATTTCTGACCAAAGAATGTTTGTGACTTTTTCTTAAGTGGGTTTGCACTGAAACATGCTGCGTACGGTAGTTCTGTCCAGTATTGTGGTTCTTTCCAGAAATCATTATATCCTCAGGCAGCAAATGAACAGGAGTTACTCTTCCAAGTCCTGAAGGCTCAGGAGCAAACCTAACATCAGCCATTTTTACAGTTGTTTTGGAGCTATGTTACCCAGCCACATCACTCATTTGCAGTAGCACCAGTAGCAGAGGAAGGAGTAGGTGTTGAAGTACCACAATTAAATGGATTTGTGAAGCCAGAAAGACACAGCAGAGACAGATTTTGCTGTGAAGGATGCTCTGAAGTTGACTTTGTGCTACTGGTAGGAGAAGAGGGTGCCATTGTTGACATGGCATGTAAATTGTTATCGAGGTGTTTTAAACCCAGTTTCACTGCTCGAAGCAGTTTGACTCGAAGTAGTAGGTTTCAGTAGATATAGATAGATTGGTATTATACTCCGATACTTATTTCTGGTCCATAGTTCCAGCATGGGAGTGAGCCTTCTGTACAGCACAGAGTCACTGTGGTCTGACATCACCGCTCTGCTTTGCAACATCTGTCTGTCAGGCACTGCCATAGTAACGCCTGTGTACCAGACAGCCATTTGAGTACATGCTGTGCATGTCTCTGTGACCGAGGAGCTGTTTGCAGAGGTCTGCAATGCATCCAGTTCCAGCCCTGGCAGGAGGTACCCATTTTCTCAGCAGCAGCTGAGAAGCAAACTCACAGGCCTTGTTACTGCTGCATGCATGGTTTCCATGCAGCCACCAGTGTCACAAAGGGAGCTCTGGCTTGATGATATTTAACTCCACAGCAGTCACCTTCCTGGGAGAGCTGTGTGGTGTGCATCAGCCATTGGAACTGCAGTGCTGAGAGGCTGTGCTGGAGGTGTGCCTAGGAGGACATAGGTCCCATCAGCAGCAATAGGAGCTACACTGCTCAGCACACCACAGCCCCTATATCAACTGCAGGCAAAGTTCTGCCTCAGTGCTGTGTTTGGACTCAGCCCTGAGATTTGCTGGACATTTCCCAGCAGGTACGAAGCACGTTCACTGGAACTGTGTTGACATTGCTGGTACATTTCTGTATACTTCTTAATACTGACATGTTTAGAGCTTGAGATCATGCTGACCTGAGATGCTCTGCACAGGGCAGGAAAGAGGGTGGTATTTACTGACTTGTAAGTGTTTTTAGATAGATCCTGTATTTGTTCTTTGCTCATACTTCCAGGTACAGAAAAACAAAGACTACAAACAAGCCTATGTATTGTAGTATTTATTTATATAACAACATTGGTATATCTAATGGATCCGTTTCTCTGAGGTGATGAAATAATACTCCTTTGCATAGCAGGAAACCCAGCATCTTACTGCTCAGGGTTTTAGACTAAGCACATGAGGCTTATATCCCATCCCTCATGCTGATGATTATAAATAATGGAAGTTTAGGGAACAACAAGGGAAGTACTGATTCTGGAGCCTTAGCACTGACTGGAGTCCAACAGTTTTGTCATTAGTTTGTAAGAAGGAGAGTAATATTGTATCACTGCCTGAAGGATGCAGGTAGATCCCAATCCCTTTCCCCTCACTACAAGGCTTTTTTTTTTCCTTTGAGTTGGCAGGGTGCACACAAAAAGAATGTAATTAGCTCCTGTTTTGCTGTTGCACAGTGAAGGAGCAATACTTTCCATTGCCTTTAATCAACGAGGTTTGCATCTGGTCACAAAAAGGAATCTGCCTGTAGGTGGATGAAAGGAGAAGCCCCACAGCCAAGGAGCAGCCCCCTCCCTGCCTTAGCCCCCATGAGCTGGCACCAGTTGGCGGTGTCTGTGAGAATTCCCCCAGTGGAGGCCCTGCCCTCCGGTGTGCTCACTGTGCAGAACATGGCAGCAATGCCATATTCCTACACTCCGTGAGTACCCCAATCCGTTTCTATTGGTAACAGTTCACGCCACTGATTATCACAACGTTTCAGAAGTACTAATTATCTTTTCTTGGTAATGACTAATAAATCCAAATGGAGAACAGTCCTGGAGGGTGTTTACTTTAAAATTCACTGGCTGAGAACCAGAGTAGGCACGGCACTGACTGCTGCAGCTTGAATTGCAGCTACTTTATCCCTGAGAAGTCCCGTCTTTGGATTTTTGGAGAGCCTTGGTAAAGGTGGAGCTTGGCTATTTTATTTCATTTTAGTGACAATAGGGCAAGAAGCAATCCTTTGGGGTGAAAAGAGATCGCTGACATGATCTTTTTTCCAACCAAACCCACTGAGATTTGATAGCTGCAATTCAGCCGAGGAAGGGAAGGCTCCCCAGAGCAGTGCTAATTGCCTTTGGCTGCATTGTATTACAGGCACATTGGACAATTATGCAAGGAGTGGGTGTAGCTGCAACTCCTCTCCCTCCCTGTGCCCCTTTGCTTTTGCTGACTGAACCAATCAGCCAGCCAGCCGTTCCCTTAGCCTGGCTGCAGGCAGTGGTCTCTCTGATACTAGGTTGTTGTTTGGTTCTGCAAGATGTTAGCTCTTTCTCCCCCCAAGAAACATACCAGTCTGTAGCTGAAGGCGCCGAAGGGGACCACAGCATGACACCATTGCATAGCAGTGAGTGCTGGCTCAGGAGCCTCTTTGACCTGGACAGAGAGGCACTCTGCCTTTGGCACGTAAAAGGTGTTTCATACTCAGCAGTGCCACCCGAATACTGTTAACATGGTTGTGGCTGTTGTTTTTCCATGTAACCTAACATTTTTTCTTGTTGTAAGACACTCACCAGATGAATAAAACTGATCCTGTGGAAAAAAAAAAGAAAAGCTCCTAGTGCACAGTTATTTCCTGCTGATTTCAGTACTTCTAATATATTCATTCCACTGCTATTTCAGGCCTTATGAAACAACTATTTGGTACATTAACTGGAACCTAGTGTGCCCAGCAAGTTACCAGTTGCAAAGGGCATTTTGGCCTACACCCTGTAGTTCATGGGAAAGCTGAGAATGAGCATGCAAGTAGACTTCTTTCAGAGAGGACCAGAGCCAGGAAAAAGGATCGTTGTGGCCTCAGTGTTTGAATTTATGCAGATTTAAGCAAGCATCATGCTTTTCTTGTACTTATTCCCGTAAAAATAAACTCTAACATCAAGGTCATATGCAAATACAACGCCATCAAGTTTAGGGGCTCACCTTACTTTGGCCATGATGCCATTAATCATCCGTTTGCTACAGTCAGTTACTCCTGTGGCTGTTTGGAAATAACTGTCTTCATTCAAGAGCTTCCAGAGCATTCACACATCAGTCTGTTGGGCAGGCTTCAAAGGGCCTTCTTAAAAAGCCAGGGCCTTGGTTTCATACCTGGATTAAGGGAAGGGATTTTGAAGAGCAGCTCTTCATAGCTGGCTGCTCCGGGTTCTAAGTGCATTCAGTACAACTCAGGCAGGACAAAGTTTCTCTACAGCAACAGTGGGGTTAAGTCCTTGGGTGGTTGCGACAAAATCTTAAAAACTGGAAATTGAAGTCATTGATTACTGGAAAGACTAACTCAGATACTGTGCTGGAGTCCTACCTGGTGTGACACCGGGATGTTCAGCAGTTCCATGAGCAGTGAGGGAGGCGATGGGAAGCACTGCTGCTGCCCATATGCTCACTTGCACAAAAGCAGCAACATTGGCTCTGTCTTCAAACACATCCCTCAGGAGGTGCCACATCCCCCTCAGTGTGCCTGAGCCACTCTGTGTAGCAGAGAAAATAAAATGCTCATAACCCACTGATCTTAAAGACTGCTACTTGAGAAGGTAGAAGTAGGTACCTATCGCTGGTTTGTGTATTTGTCATTTGCAGCCACTGTAGCATTTAACTGAGCTCTGGCTGTCCAACCAATTTCTTCTGATGTCATTTCCAAAATTAAGAGCCGCATCTCAAAGCCAAAAACATCACAGGTCCACCAGTTGAAGGGCCAGACTCGAAGGTTTTCTCAGTGCTCCAGGTCGTGCAAGTGTTGAATTATGGAGGAAGTACCCTTGCAGGTCATTCCTCTAAGTCTGCTGAGCTGACCCCCTCCAGCTCTGATACCGTGTAAAGCTGGTGTAGCAGCTGGATCCTTTGGCTGGAAGGCAAGCAGGTAGGCAGGCCAGGATGGGGCCCTGGGCAGCCTGGTTTAGCATTAAACGAGGAGGTTGGTGGCCCTTCATGTGGCAGGGGGGTTGGAGATTCATGATCCTTGAGGTTCCTTCCAACCCTGGCCATTCTGTGATCCTGTGATTCTGTGACAGAACATCTCACATTTACAGAACAGAAATGACATGCAGAGATGTGTCCTAAAGAAGCAAAAGAGGAATCACGAAATCGTGAAGAAGACATTTTCTTTACCGAAAAGCTCTCGCAGAGGCAAAGCCCAGCATTACCAGCACTTCTGACAGGAACACACAAAACCAGATTGTGGAGCAGATCCTCGATGGCATCTTGGCTGCGAAGGCTGCTCTGAACCTGAATTCTCCTCCTCGCACCACGGCTGGGGAGCCAAAAGCATTGTGACAGCACCAGGACCACTCTCCTGCAGCATGCCCATGGCAATGCCACTGCCGCACCCGGCTCTCATTAACTTTCAAAGGGCAGCACAGTCCTTGAAGCAAAGATCCATTATATCATGTGTGGCAAATCAGACATCTTTTTCATTAATGCAGCTGCCTGCGCTACCAGACTTATGTCTGGAAACTGGCATGGTCACAAATTAATCAGCAACGAGCAGTCCTCTGTGTGGCTGTGCCGTGAGAGAGGCCAGCACACGCCGGCTGAGCGCGTGGTGCCGGCTGTTGTTTCAGAAGGACGGGAGTTCAGGGCTGTAGTGATTTGCTGGGTGGTGTGGGTTAGAGGTGGTTCTGTCAGTGTATGTGACATTGTCTGGAAGGGACAATTAGCAAATGGGCCGCTGCCACGCGAGGGGGTGTGCAGCCCTGGGTTCCCTTCTGAGCTGACAGCAAAGAGAAATTGGAGCTGTTATCTCATGTTTCCGAAACAGGAAGCTGCCAAACCAAGAAAGCAACTAATTCATTTCCCAGTTACAATGGTGCTGCTCTTACACCTCCTTGGAGGATGTGAAGGGTTTTTCCGAGGGCAGTGAGAGAGGCACCACATCCTCCTTTGAAGAGAATGGAAAACCAAGCCTGTTGGGAGCTGAGAGGACTGTTTCTCTCTGCAAAATGGCTGACACTGCTGCTTCTGGGTTTGGGGCCTTGCTCCTGCCCCAGGGCAGTGCTGCCTGCCTCTGGCGGCCATGTCATGGTGGGAATGCGGCCATGTTGTGGTGGCAGCACAACACCGTTCCCCCTCAGTCCACACTGTGGGCTCATGCCCTGCAGCTGTCGCCTCTCCTGTACGGCAATGGAGCTGAGGGCACTGGCACAGGCTGCCCGGGAAGGTGGTGGTGTCCCCATCCCTGGAGGTGTTCAAGAACCGTGTGGATGTGGCACTGAGAGACATGGTCAGTGGGTACGGTGGGGGTGGGCTGGGGTTGAGTTGGATGATTTAGAGGTCTTTTCCAACCTTAATGATTCTATGAGGGAGGCCCCCACTGCCATGTTACATCAGTGCAGGCTGTGTGCCCTCCTCCCCTATATCTATCTATCTATCTATCTATCTATCTATCTATCTATCTATCTATCCATCCCTAGAACAACATACACAAGACGCACAGGTTGATGCTGCCAGGAAGGCACAGGCAGCTCAGCACAGGCAGTCATATCTGGACCCTGAGTGCTGCTGTGCTGAGGGGCTCGCTTACCACCGAGCCTTTTATGTGTGGATTTTTTCTCTTTTTCAACTTCCCATCATCCCCTTTGGGTACTTGCAAAGCACTTTCTGTACAAACTGCTGAGCGAGAAGTAATAAGCTGAAAGAAAATCGTTTGTTTCAAGCTACATTCCAAAGGAAAACTTCAGAGATTTTCAACCAAATAGAGCTTACAAAAATTTTCCAATTAAACAAACTATTGTTCTGACAGGAGTCCTCAAGCACTATCTTCAATAACTCAGATTTATATGACCAGAAGTTTTGAGAGAATTGCCAGAAGGGAGAACATTTTGAAACAAAAATTCAAGATGTTTAATCCTGAAACAATCTACAGACAACGTTTAAATTTTCCATTTTGTCTCCCAGCCAAGAACTATTCACCGAAGTTATCTCAAGTTTAAGTACAGCTCCTGTTCTCTGGAACTTTTCTTCTCAGCATATACTGTGCTTGAAAGAGTTCAAAAGTGCATTCCAGTCCCACCCCTTATTCCTATATGTGGCCAAAGCTCAAGTTCCTGCTGTGAAAGCTTCTCTGAGTGCTTCTGCACCACACACTACATCCCACAGCTACAGGTTGTTTTCTAGCAGTTACTGAGAGCTGCTGAGTAAACACCAGCACATACTGCTTCACAAGGTGGGATTGCACCTGCCAAAATAAATATGGACCAATACCAAGTGCTTTTGGAAATCCCATCCATGTACACATCTGCAGTTCAGGCGATGGTGATTAAAGCCTGGCCTGCTCAAATGCCTACTTGGACACACTGCAGCATCACACACAGCCACTCCGATGCAGTCCCGCCTTCCTCTCACTGCTCAGCAGCAGCCTATTACAGAATCCTTTAGGCTCTAGCGATCCCTAGGAATTTTCCCACAGGTATCTGGATCTGCAGGATACACTTATGTAGATTTCCATGTAGGATATGACCTTTCTGAAAGAGACATGTTTAGGGCCCCTCGCTAGTTAGCCACAGACACCCCCGGGATCTGCAGCTCTCAGCCTGAAGACCAGTGACTTACGCATTTTCGTCCAGATCCTATTAGAGCTTCTTAATTAAAAGTCCTCTTTGGGGACCCAAATTGAATTGGAAACCATGGTGATCACTTAGGTCAATCATGCACAGAGATGATTGAGTTTGGGAGGGTTAGGTGGGAGATGAGAATGTGTGTGTATGGAGGAGCTTAAAGAAAAAGAAGAAAACAAAATCCAAGTGTCTGTAAAAACAAGGAGCGTGCATGCTTTGTGAAAGAGCAGCTAGAGGATATGTCTTACATTCACTATGGAATTAGGGACTAAAAGCTCTTTTACACTGCTGAGAAACTTATTCAACTCATACCTCTCTGAATATCTGATCAACAGATCTGACAGTGGATCCAATTTCTCCAACTCATGTATGTATCTTTTCACTCGTGTTGATGACTAACAGGAGAACCAAAATGCCAGCTGTGTGTCCTATCGTTCCACATGAAGGAATGGCACTGTTACTAACTTACAATGGAAACACAAATACTCATCAAGAGACGAGGAGCTCTGCAACGTCACTATACAAAAACAAAAATATAAAGAGATGTTCAGTGTCTGGGAAACCTTTCTGTTCAAGACCTGACTCTTTTTTTTACAGTTAGGAAATACACATTTGTGATAAGAGAACACTGGTAAGATGCACAGCGTTTTGTTTTAGCTTCAAGTTACTTAACTGCAGGACAGTGGCCTCTGTTTCAAAATGAGGGCTGATCTGGTTTCACTGGAACAGCAAGTCTAAAATTCATGTTTGTCTTTTTCTTGCAGAAAGGATGAGGTGCCGCTAATCTACCTTAGTACCACCTTGTCCTCTCTTGCCTCTACTGAAGAAGGCTAAGTTGGTGCAATGTATGTTCTTGCAAGCCTCTGCCAGCAATAAATAACCTTGCTCTGTTTGTCACTGCAAATTGGAGCTTTTGGATCAGGAGCTTTTACAGAATCCACACTTCAGTTGATCAGCCCATATGTGAAACACTTCATATTGCTCTTGAGAAATCTCCTGATCTCGATATGCAGAGTTAACCTGTTACAGCCTACAGCAATAAATATGAGTGTTCACATCATTCACAGGAGACTGAATCTGTTGATTCACAACCTCGCTAAATTAGCAGTTTCTTGCAAGCTATTTTCTTGCAGCAAGTGAAATGCCTTCACCTTGCCTCCCCCCATGCTCCTTTTCAGACCTGCTCCCTTCTCTGGCAGTATTTGTGACACCCCTGTACCCAATCCTCCTTTCCCTGCCAGTGAGTATGCTGCAAGGAATCCACAGCGTCTAGATAGAAAGGTTAAAGGATTAAGTGACAGATGACGCTGATGTACAGAAGCAGCAAATACTGGCTTTTTCCTACTTACTCTCTCACTCATTAGTTACAAAGCTCAGTGATGCTGACTGTGCAAGCATGCTCCAGGACCAGCATCACCCAGGTGCCTCATTTTCAGGCAGTTCAGGGCTCCAGCCCTTTGAGGAGGCTTGGGGCTCAGCCAGGTTAACACTGCCTGTCTTTTCATTTCAGGACAGCATGGCCTGTGCGATTGGTGCTATTACTCCAAGCAGCCTTTTGCTGACACTTTCCCCTCAAGGCCAAAGTTTTCATGGCATTTCTACCACTGTCACCTGGAGTGTATCAGTAGGAGTCAACAACCTTCGTCCTCCACTAATGTGCTCTGCAGGGTTGCAATTATTAATATATTAATAAGGGTGATAACACCCAGCAAACAATGACACGCATTCTCCCGGCAGAAGTAGAATTAACTCTGTGTCACAGGAGCAGCATCAGACCCCACAGCTCATGAATGCAGCATTTTCAGGGAATATCAGTCCTCATCAGAATTGCCAATCTGCTTTCATTTCCATGAGCATGTCCCTGAAATGAGTCTGAACCAGTTTTTCTTTCCATTGGTTTTGTTTTGCAGCCCCAGGCCTGCATGATGTTGCCAGCAGCACGCTGCCCAGCAAGTCACCCCACTGACATGCAGCTGCTGCTCCCCATTACCCATCACACCAAGCGGGACAGCCATCGTGGTGCTGCCGTTGAGGTACCACAGAATTGGCAGTGAGCAATCACCAGCTGAGCACAGAAATACCATATGAAGCCTCAGGGATGCATTGCCGCTGAGAGCACCTCCCCTCCTGCACACACACAGCTTCCTGCAGCGGTGTTTCTACACGGGCTGCTCAGCCCCGAGCATGCTATTCCTGATGCATCCTGTTTGGGACTCCTTGCAGAATTAGCAGAGCTGCCATGTTCCTGCTAGCAGCCTTCCTGATGGAACCCTGTGCAGTCTGAGCATTGTTCTCTAACCAAAGCAGAGCCTTTGCCAAAGAAGCTGCTCTGCTCCCTCATCTCAATTTGCTGCTGGAGAAATATTTTCCCCAGCAAAACGTTCACCACAGAGCCCTGCATGAGGGCGGTGCAGGAAAGCTTCCTGCTTGCCATCTACATTTACCCATGGAAACCAAAGCCCTTCATCTTGTTTCCTTTCATCTTCCCTTCCCCAAAATAAGCTTAGCTCTGCATTGCTCGGTTCTGGTTTCAGAAGCCTTTGCACATGGCAGGTTTGGGAGAGCAGACAAGAACTCACATTTTACTTTCTATATAATTAGCACTTTCAGAGGCAGCCTTAATGTTGTAACATTAATTTTCAAATCTGGAGCATGTTTGCAGATAGCACAGAGATGTTACCTCAAAACAAAGCCATGGCATTAATAAACACGGTACCGGGAAATCTGCAAAGGTTAAGTGATTTTCTTCAGAGTAATTCATTCTGCTAATGAGTTTGCTGCAGACAACGCTCTCTGTGTGCGGTTGTTGCGTCTGTGTCTTTAATTTGTGTGTTGGTGTCATTCATGGTGGCGCAAAATAGATTTCTTTGTAAAAAGTGTCCTAATAGATGAAGGGAGGCTATAATGCTCTTCCAGAGCTTGCTCGTTACAGCATGCACTGGCACGGAGTCCAGAGGGAGAGGAAGCCATTAAACATGGAGCAAAACAATTGCTGTCATCCTCCAGAGGGACCAGCTTTGTAAATGCTCTCATTAATGCTATGCAAAAGATGTGAGCATTAAGGTAAAATTACAGTGATAAAGGGAGGCCAGCACCTCGTCCTCGGTTCCGTGAGACGTGTTTGGGCAGTGAGAGCTACCTGCTCATCTGTCCTCCTCTCCCATCTGCAGGCCGAGCACTCCTGAGAAACAACCGTCCCTGGCAAGCAGAAGAGACAAAACAAAACAAACACGTTTCCAGTGTTTCCTATCCACAAAGCTGAAACACTCCCCTGTGTGTGTTTTCAATTTAACTAAAATAGATCACTGTGTGTAAACAGCCACTCTATCTGCATCATTCATATTTGATGGACTAGTCAGTACAAGAGATACTTTTATCCAGCCCGTAAGTGATGAGAAACCAGACGCCTCAGTGTCCTGTGCTCCTCTCAGTTAACACGAGAGGCAACAGCTGCTATTCCGGGCTCCAGCACAGAGCGCTTGAGGTAGAGACAGGAAAGTTGGGGATGTATTTGGAGAGATTGGGTACAGCAGAAGTAAACGCCACGACCAAACCTTCCCAGGAGAATGCAAAGGAGAGAGCTCTTACAGCCCGAACGTTGATGTTCTTGGGTGTTAGAGGCCGTAAGATAATAGTATTCCTACCAGGTTAAGCAGTAACTTACAGAAGGGACAAGGCATGACCGAGATGCCTTCATTGGCACCTTGACATTGGCAGTAGAGAGCAAAGGTAGTCCTGAACCCTGCAACCAGAGATTGTAAAGCACACACTGAGTAATGAGCCTGTGCTACAAGTGAGGCTTTACATATGATCTCGTATGCTCACAAGAATATGAGTAGGCATTTAAACCCATCCTTCTGCCAACCTTCTGCCTGCAGGAGGCACAAGCAGACAGCTGACTCGGGGACAAGCTGCACCAAGGAGCTGCACAGCAGGAAGGCAGACTTTTTCGGCCTTCTCTGGGCTCCTGGCGTGACTCAGATGCAGGCATGTTGGTTGTGGCAGTGAAGCACAAGAAATTCCATTTTAACATGAACTCAAACTTCTTGCAATGAGTATGGAGAAGCACTGGAATAGGTTGTCCCAATAGGCCACAGGGTACACACCCCTGGAAACAGCCAACAGTGCATGGGACCAGCCTGCTCTCAGTGACCCTGCTGCAGAAGGGTTTGGGCCACAAAGCCCTGCCATGGGGCCTCCAGACATCAGGTGTGCCATGAGCAATTGAGATGCTGCCACTGTGTCCGGGCTCCAGCCTGGGCTGTGAGCTCTGCGCCAAGGAGAGAGCTGATGGAAAGAGCTGTAACTTCTGCCTTCTCCTCTGGGAAGCGGCACGGGAACGTTTGTGCAGAGGTCATTTTAATATTAAGCCAAAGCTCCGAGAAGCACCAGGCAAACAGCGCTGTTCTTCCAAATAAAGCGTTACTAACTGCCTGGATATAAAATATTCTCCTCCCATTTTAGCCGGGTTGGTCCTTCCTCACTCCCAAGGGAATGCAGTCATTTCTCGGGCATGTTTTCCTACATGCTGCTGGGAGCTCCAAGAGGAGCCAGCGCTTGCCCTGGGCCTGCAGCACGGAGCCTCTGAGGACAGCGGGCACAGGGCCGAGCAGGACTCAGGCCTTCAAACCCTGCTTTAGGGCCAGCACGGTCCCCAGCTCCCAACAGCCCCTCGGTGGGCATCGCAACTCGCAGCTAAGGTGGGAAGATCGCTTCTCCCCGTTACTAAGAATACAGTCACTGGAAACACTACCCCCCGGATCACTTTAATATGCATCACGCTGCCACATATACTTTATGACTCTATTTGCATCCAATGTGTCAAGTCAGTTCAAACCTGGTGCTGCTGCCAAGTTCATGCAGCTCTTAGCTCCTGCCTCTCGCATGGAGGAGGAGCTGGCAGAGCACAAGAGCTCTGTGTGAGCCTTCTGCTAGGAGCAACAGCGTGGCTCATCACCTCCCCAGCCACATTGCTTGGAAGCGCCAGGGACAGAACAGAGGGTGGAGAGAACTGCTCAGGAAACAGGAGTGAAAACAGGTGACCTATGGCTATGGGACAGAAGCAGGTTCTTTGTTAGGTGAGATCAGCCCCAGCTGTGGACATGGTCTGTGCGATATAAGCCATGTGGAACCACCATCAGAAGGTTTCCCTTAGCTTGTGAGGTGAATCAGTGACTGATGGTCACCAGGCATCATAGGTGACAGACCTGAGGTGACCTCTGGCTACAGAAGCTACATGGATTGCATGCACAGAAGCAGAAAGTTCTATTCTATTACATACTATTAAGATTGGAAAAGACCACTAAAATCATCCAGTCCAACTCCAGCCCATCCCCACCGTGCCCACTAACCTTGTCCCTCAGTGCCACATCTACCTGTTTCTTGAACACCTCCAGGGATGACAGCACCACCTCCCTGTGCCAGTGCATCACTGTTCTTTCTGAGAAGAAACTTTTCCTAATGTCCAACCTGAACCTACCCTGGTGCAACCTAAGGCTATTCCCTCTCACCCTAAGTAACAAATAAGAGTCCCTGCCTCCCTCCATATCATCACCCTGTAAAGGAGGCCCTGTAGGTCAGAGGGGCTCTTTCCGCACCTAATCTCCTGGCAAGGAGCATGGCTGGTTGCTTACCCTGCTTACTCTGCAACTGGCTGAATGCAGGGAGGAACATCTTGCATATTCTGATAATTTGATACTGTTCATGGTTAACAAAGATTAAGACTATGTTTGGGGGCTCTAGACAAAAGCACGACTGTTTTACACACCCCTCTTCTGAGCACCTGAAGACCTAAAAATTGAGCACTCAGGGATTTATATATTCCTTATCTTGAACTATTGCTAAGCAACAGACTTCTAACCAAGGACATGTTTGTGAAACTGCCAGGCACATCCTTATCTGCTGAAGTGCAATAAACACACCTTTCCAGATTATCTCTGCAAGGATCACATATGTAGCAGATGATCCCACTGAACAGAAGGTTATCAGCGGTGGAGGCTCTTTCCATTTTAGCAATGCTAATAAAGCGATCTGGACCTGGGTGAATCAAAGACTTTTCACTGCAGAAGAGGTATCTTTGCATACCAAGTAGGTTGTTGACGGATGAGCACACAGCAGGGCTCAGAGCAACGCGGCTTCATGACTGCTGCTCCCTCGCGGAGCAGAGCAATGTGCGTGTGCATCCTGCAAGCCCTGGGTGTTCTCCTGACACCACCAGACGTGCACTGACTGAAGAACCCTGGGTTGGAAAAAAAGCTCAGCTATCTTAAACATGACTTCAGCAATCACCTCAAGGTCTGCCAACCCAGGTGTTCCATCAAGCAGTTAACAGGGCAAAGCTTAGCACAATTATCCTGCCTCAGAATGGATTGTATCTTATGGTTCAAGGTTGAACTTCTCAGTGATGTTGCATGGGAAGTTTCCTCTTCCAGCTACCAGAATGCAATTTTCCCCAGTATCAGTCACAGTGTGAAAACTGGGCTGGAAAGACAGGTGAGTGCATGGGCTTCTCTAACCCCACTGCATCCTCCAGCCCCACAGTTGGCAGGGGTGCTCAGCAAGACTGTCCTGAGGAGCACTCACCGTGGTTTTCTGGAGCTTTGGGTTCTGTCCTTTCCCTCGCTCCTTTCATGAGATGAGATGACAAGATGAATTTCACTTTATCTTTGGGCTCAAGGGAGAAAGACCGCTTTCCCACACTGAGCAGGGCTGGATGCTAGAGGTGCAATAAAACTCATAGCACCTGTTCAGAGCTACAGTAAAGGATGGAAAGCCCTTCAAACTGGAGGGAACACGAAGCAAAGAGCATAGAATAATGGAATCATTAATGTTGGAAAGATTATTAGGATCATCTATTCCAACCATCAACCCATCAAAGTACATCCCTGCTTAGGTCAGAGTGTAATCAGGAGCACTGGTCCTGCACCAGCAGGAATAAGCCACTTCTATTGGTGTTCAGCAAGCTGAAGGAGCACAGGAGATTAAAATCCTTCCTGAAACCCTGACAAGAGGCAACACAGTTTTCACATTATCCTTGTGCAGATAAATATTTGAAAGCAACTATAAGGAAAACTCAGCCATGAGCCCCCTACTGCCTTGAAGGCAGCCATGTCAGTATGATGGGAGCCACAGTCCAGACAAGGAGCAGCAGGAGGAGGTTGGAGTCACCAAGTTCACTGGTATGTTCTGATTTCTGCAGAGTGCTTCTATTTAACATCGATATTGGTTTATTTTAAAGCTATCAAAAGATGCATTTTCTCTACAACGTGGGAATAGCTGTATTGCAGTCTGTGAGGTTTGTTTTCAAAGGGGAGATGAGGGAACATCTGAACCACCTCACCTACTCCTAGGGAAATTCTAGGGTTGCACCAGCATAAAATAATTGGTTGCAAAATTGCTCTATGGGTCAAGTTGCTGCCTTGAGATATTCATCAGCCTTTTCCTTCCGTTTGTTTGGAAAGGGGACAAAGCAACCACTTCTCACAGCACCTCATTAACTCAGGCACAACAGGTCCATTCACAACAAAGTAATGTGAGTGCAAAGGACAGCCATGGAGCAGGCACCAGCCAGGGTCTGCCTTTGGTGGTTAGTGGCTGAAGGGTCGGTGGTGAGGCACAAGCACTGCTGTACACCAGGAGCTCCATGGACAAAGCAAGTTAAAGAAACCTTTCCATATTCCAAAATTAAGGAGTTGCACATAATTTATCTGCCCAGAAGGGCGCATAGGTTTAACCAGACTCATCTCCATGCATCTTGCCCCTGTCATAAAATCATAGAATCACCATGGTTGGAAAAGTCCTCTAAGGTCATCCAGCCCAACCATATACCTACAACCAATATTTCCCCACTAAAACATTTTCCTTAATATCACATCTTCACATGAACACCTCCAGGGATGGTGACTCACCCACCTCCCTGTGCAGCCTGTTCCAGTGCCTCACCAGTCTTTTGGAGAATAAGTTTTTCCTAATATCCTTTCAAAGCCATCTATTATATAGGGGGAACAACAAAATCCTGCTGTCACACACCTCTCATATTACCATGTGCTCACAACACAGAAGCGATGACACCCATGTTCTCCCCTGCCATAAGGCACAAGCTTCACCCGGCTTCCAAAGGAACAGCAACCTTTAGAACTATTCAGAATGCTAGAGAGTTCAAAGTTCCAGCTGGGATTGGTTCCCTCTGGGTTAGGCACTATAAAACCAAAGCAGTCTTTCCCATAGTGTTTGTCGTCTTAGCAGGTGATGCTTGGGCTTGCTAGCAAAGAATGCAATTTGTCCATGATAAGCAACAGGGCACAGAATGGGGGCTAAAATAACAGGGGTGTTTCCTTACTAGCTGCCCAGAACTGCAGGCCAGCCTGGAAGCATGCACATCCCAACAGCAAGTCTCTTCCCCTACCCGTTCAGAAGCACCGTGCTGGAAGAAATACCAACAGGGCACAGGCAGAATTGGTTGGTATGCACAAGTCCACACTATTTCCAATATTTAAAATGGTTCACGTGCACAAGTGCCACTCCTCTATCCTTAGCTAGTTACTGATTACCAGAGCCAGTCACGCCACTGCGGATAAATCCCTGCTGCAAAGGCCTTGTTCGTCCCTTGGGAGGAACATTTCCCAGAGCCACCTGACACAAGGGTCAAGCCTGCTCTGGGCTGACCCAACTCTGTGGTGATAGATTGAAGTAAGACATGCTAGAAGATGTTGCAGCTCTCTGCTTTGATGTGCCTCAATCAAAGGGAGATGTATCATGCCTGATAAAGGCAGCTTTCCCACCCCTGCATTTCTCCATTTGTCTTCGCTCTCCTTGGAGGCGACTCCACCTACCCACTCCACCCTCTTTTTGCCCATCTTTCCATAACGAAGAGGAGCAACACAGCAACAACAGCTTTCTCCTGGGCATGGGGCGGCCTGAGGAGGAACCACAGCCTCCAGATTTCATTTCTTCCAGTTTATCCCAAAATAGCAGGCTGGGCGTGGGCCATGTTGACATCTGCTGAGGAAACCATGTCACCAAAGAGGGCTGTAAAGCAGCATCTGAGACAAGGAGGACTTTTTGTCTCTTGGAACCATATTCCCACCCACGAAGGGCCAGACTCGCATACAGTGCTGAGAACACAGGTTCTTTGCTCTCACTCCTCTCTCCTTCCTTCCCCTTTCTCTGCATTAACTACACCACGGGTAGCAGGAAGCAGCACAAAGTAACCCAACCCAAACCCCACAGGCCAAAGCCACAGACCACTAAAAAAATGGCACCTACTGACATTCACTGACACTTGTTTGAATGTTTATGAAGACCAAACAGTGGATTTGGGCATAGTGAAAGCTGAACTGTGTGGACAACATTTCTCCAGCAATGATGCCATCATAGCAGCTGTGAAACAGTGGGTCACCTTCACTGGCGCAGGCTTTCATGAGCGCAGCATGCAGGCTCTTGTTCATCACCAGTAAAAATGCTCAGCTAATGGTGATGACTGTGTTGAAAAACAGTTTTTTGTAGCTGAGAACTTCCTCTATCAAACTGTGTTGTTGTGCTGTAGTGTCTGTGAAAATGAATAGGAGGCATTACTTTCAGAGTGGCCTACATAGTTATAACATTTTAAATTTCAGCAAGAGCAAAAGAGATGAATTTAATACAAGAGCTTATTATACAGTTTACTTCAAATATATCCCACTTTGCTTTCAGTATTAAGGCCCAGTTATTTATCTCACTCACATGAGCAGAAACAGAAGGCCTTATCCATGCTGGAAACACAGCACACCAGTACCATCCCATGAATAATTTTTAACATTTCTTCAAGAAAACACCTAAAAACAAATGAAAAAGAGATAAACTTAGCATGCATATGAAATGTTCAGTCTCGGGGATCTCAGAAAAGAAAGTCCTTGCACCATGCACGACTGGCCTCCAGCTGGGAACATATATGGTTTTGAAAGCATTTCTGAAATTTTAAAGCCAGAACATGGAAATAAAGGGCATTCCTTCTCTAAAATGGCTGAACTGGTTTTCCTCAGACACCCATGCATGAAGCCATTCTCAAAAGGAAACTATCTATAGCAGCTCAACTTGACACATGAAGTATCAGAAAGTTATAAGCAAATGTAAAGTGCCAGAGATGGAACAAAAGGAGAACAAAAAACACTTCAGCAACCTTAACCAGCATAGAGTGCCATTCGTGCCACAGCCCAACACAAAGACTTTTAACGCATGCACAGCCCTCAGAGCACAAGAATTCCCACTGAAGTCAATACTTTAAATTATTCTTTGACCTAAGTACAATCCTGAGCTAGGGCCAGAAAGTAAAACCATACAATCCTGGCTAAGGGACACCCCAAGCAAGCCCCCAAGGCCAGCTGCCAACTCCTACCACCACAGAGGGCACCCAGCTGGCCACTCTATAGCCACATGCACCCCCTGACAGTGCTGTTTAGGACAGACAGGTGAGTGGTGAACTGTAAGCACAGTGGGGTGAGAAATCGTGCCTGAAGACAAGGGACATTGCCTTCCCCCTCATATTCCTCCCCATATTTCACATGCTGAAGGAGGTGTGGTGCTCATGACCCGAACAAGCAGCAGTTCATCACTGCTTTGGAAACCACTATGTGGGTGTATAGTTTCCAGGCCCTGGTGTTTCCTGCACAAATGGAAAACAAGAAATACCAGATAAAGGAGGGAGGAGCAAACAGAAAACTCCCAGATTAGGGCTGTTGGAAAAAAAACTTCCTTCAGGAATAGTGTTTCAAAAATACACTTGAAAGCTCCAAATAAGAGCTGAACAATTTTGTGCCGTTTATTGTTCACTAACAATTAATGCCTTTGAATAGTCATTTTCATCCTGAGGTCTTAAAAGTAGTCTACAGAGGAAAAGAGTGTCATTATCTCTACGTATGTGTAGGGAAGTCAAATGGAAAGACAAAATGACTTGCTGTGGTCATCATGCCCCCTCTGCTCCCCTGAGAGTGCTGCTGAGCCTCACTGCCTGCAGCAGTGGAAAGCCCAGAGAAGAAAGACCAGGAAGGTCTCCAGATTTTACACATTTACAAACATAGTAAACCTTATTTTCTGTATTGGTTTTTTTGTTCGTTTGTTTGTTTTTGTTTTTTTTTTTTTCCTCAGTTCATTGATTTAAAGGGAAGCACAGACATAAATCACTGCAAAGTGGAGGGCTGGGTGTGAGTTGGAGGATGGGAGCTGAGATGACAGACAAGCTGGCCATTGACAAACTCAATGAGAGTAGGTATCTAGGGCAGTTTCCCTGAAACCATCCTGTGACATGCTTCTCTCCTTTCTGTCCAGCCTGTTTCAGCAGCCTGCAGCTGCCATGGATCAAATTTAATTGTTAACAAATGTAAGGAGCAAGGAGTGGGAGAGACTATGGCTGGTCTGCACATCTGCAAGTATCCACATAGGTTGTTGTAGTTCTTCTCAGACTCCTCCCCTCCTGACAATGAAGTTGAATATCCTTACTAAAAGTTGGGTCCCTCTGTCTCCCTTCTATCTTGTCCATCTTTCTCACATCTAAATTTATCAGAACAATCTCTGAAGCTCAGCTGTCACAGCTAACCTGCTCTGGCAGCCACGGCCAGCATGGCTGGGAGATGCCACCACAACTGGGCTGAAACAAACACCTGAAGGGCTTGTACCAATGCTCAAGTGACCAAGTGCCTAAAGTGTTTCTCTCCAGCTGACATTCCTCTACAGTAAGAGTGTCACCTATCTCAGTACTAGCAAACGTTTCCCAAAATGAGCCTCTGCAATTGTTTCTCCCAGGGGTGACCACAGGTGACTAACCTCAGGCTGCTGCCACATGCTGCTTCTCAGACAACATTTCAGATTACTCACTGAGCTGAATGGTAGCATCTTGGGTGATTTGAACAGGAGCACATGATGCAAGATGGTTCCTTCTTTACTAGCAGAAAGAAGAACAGCATGGCAAATAACAATTATTTCCCATTTTGGGGGGGATATTGCTTTTAAAAATGTGTTATCTCCTTTGCAGACCATGGGCAGACTGTGGAGCTCTGTGCACCTGAGGGCTCACAGCATATCACCCTCTGTGCGGAGCCATGCACCAGTCTGGGGCTCCTGGGCTCTTGGCTGATTCAGTAAAGCCAAACTCTTACATCAGTTACTTGCTTTTTTTATTTAAAAAAAAGTTATTTTCTTGACTGCACCTGGTGAGGCCAGGGTTTAATTTTTTGGATGTGAAAGGATCTCCAGGCCAGAGCTGGGGTTGCTGAGGCAGTACAGCACCAGGACCTACATGCTACTGGTGAAGATCCATCATCAGTCATCTGTGACTTAAACCAGTTCTTAAAGAAGTTCCATCTTCCAACAAAGAAATGAACTTTCTCCCGCAGGATTTGCAACCACTCAGTCACTGAAGACCTGTGCTAATACAGCGGGAGCCTGGAGTGAAATTCAATATGAAATAATCATAAACCATCTAAGAGGTATTATCCACGCTGAAAAGTAATGCAAGTAAGCAAGCACAAATAAGTAACACTGGATTTCTTTTTAAACTGCTCGGCTATAAATGTGCAAAGTCTTACATAGAATACTTCTACATCTACATTTTTCATGTTATTTTGAACGTTATGGGGCTGTAAAACAGAGTGTCATTGGAATAGGTTATTGAAACAAGCTAATGGTCTCCTACAGCTACAGAAATTAAGAATGAAACAGAAATGTATATTTATTTTCTTCTCCAAGGCAGAAGTAAATGTCCTGTGATCATTTTTGTCTCCAACGGAAGAACCACTGAGCTGCATTTAGTGGTTTTCTAAATAACATTCATAAAAGAGAAAGGATACTCAGAGGCACTGAGTACAGCTGAGTATTGCTGGCTGGCCCCAGAGCTAGCTGAATGTCCAGATCCCCAGGAGAATTAAGAGATGCTTGATAAGGAAATCATTGTGATACCTATGCTTGGATAAACTGAGAACAATCTCCCTCCTCATTTACATTCCATTTTCACCACTGTCTGATTAGACTCAATCCCACTGTCATCAAGATTTGTCATCTGTGGATATATATCCTCACAGTTATCGTGTTAACCAAATTGTATGCATTTAAGATATTTTACATAGAAGATAAATGGCATCAGGCAAGTGATGCTGAGTAAAAAGTAGAGCAACCAAAGATCTCTTTTTCCTCCAAACCTGGTCAGATGGAGCAACAGATTACAGGAATCACAAGTGCCAACCAAGTTGCATACTGTGCTGCAATCACAATTCTGTGATCCTAGTGGGGAGTTCTGCTTCCCTGCACACAGTGCCTTCCCGGCAGACAGAAGTTTCCAGATACCACTTCAAGGTGCCCTGATACTTACAAGCCTAGACCTGCCAGGTTCTTCCTGCAGAGAGTGAAGGCTGAAGCACTCTTTAGCCTTCGCAGTTTATGAGAGGCCCATTTGCCACACTGTCTGTCTCTTGCTGGGTATTCAGATTTTGTCACTTCTCTTGATGTGCCTCTCAATTTAGTGGAAGACTTGGAAGATGAATGACTGTTTTTTCTGACTAATACAATGTCAAGATAAGAACAATCCAGTTGCCTTTAAAATGTTCTCAGATCCATTTTAGAGAGCTATTGCCTCTGCTTAAGAGGCAAGAGAACTGGAGAGCATAGATATTAAGCAACGTGCTCAACGTTAGGCATTGTGCCAGAAGGACAGAACCCGCAACTCAAACTGAGATGCGTATTTCCTACCCTCTCTATTCTGGTGTCAGCCAACCTTGGCAATATGGAACAATATTTTCTCACATACGATTTTGCTCTTTAGCTCTTTTTTTTTCTTACTCCCATAATCGTTTCCTTGAAGGGTTTCTTCTGTAATTAACAGCGAACATTTTTCCATTTCTGTACAGATGGAAAATGCACTGGAATAGAACGGGATGTTTTAAGTTCATCATCTGTTCATCTCTTGATAGAGATCAATATAAATTAGAGATAAGTCTGTTTATCCATATTCATTTTCAAAAACCAGAATGATATGCAACAGATTTATAATTAAGCAGAAGTGATGATGTTGTACAGCTTAGTTAAATGGATTTGCTACCATCTATTAAAGAGGTAGCTATAAAAACAGAGCAGATGTTACAAGTCTTTTCTCCTGGCTGCAATTTGCATGAGAACCCTATATCCTAAACAAGATATGAGCTAAAAGTTTAGAGATCTGTAGGGCTAGTATTAGACTTCTAAAACCATTCTGGGTATCCTGTTGAATTCAAAGCTTCTCATGGATCTCCTGCCCTGTTGCCTGGATGTGCATTTCTGCTGTGACAAAAGCCAACAGAGCCATACCACCACTAGGCTGATCTCACAAGCGAGCTGCAGCAGGAATCCTGCACTGCATCACCTCGCCAAATTAATGCAAGCCCTCAGCACACACAGCCTCCTGAATATACAGGGGAAGTCAGAGAGGCAAAGAGTGGCACCTCTGCATGTCTGAGGCCTGCAAGTTGCAAGCTTTGCTTTCATAACCTCACTTTGCCAAACCCAGGGACTGGGACTCCCATGGATTTTGTGGGAGTGCTTGGCTGAAAGCAGGATTTGGCCTAAGCATATAAAAACTAGACTGCATAAAGCAACACAAACTTTGAAACTTGAAGACATTGACAAACACTTCCATGCTGGAGGCTGGCCAACATTTCACCCCTCTCTCTTGGCGAGGACATCAGAGCACTCCGGCCCCACGACTCTTTCCCAGCTGACAGAGCTGCAGGAGAAACCTTGTCCTCTGTGAGCACAAAGGGTGCTTTGCCATCATCGTTGGTGGAGTCGGGATTTCAGGATAATTTGTATTGCATTCACAGTGTAGTCACCAGGGTAATTCATGAGGCAGAGGTACCAGGAGATAGCTCTCACATCATGGAAAAGAACGGGCTCGGGTTAAAATCAACATTACCCAACTGCTGCCATGGAGAGCTGTTTTCGCCCGTTATTAGCCACAGTGATTGAGTGTCTTGGGTGACTCACAGACCTTGTGTTGCCCATCAACAGCAAAAGCTGAGTGGGGTTAGATAAATGTATTTTTTAACATACAAAGCTTGAAATAGCATTGATAGCTGCAATGTGAATCATCTGGATGCACTGAAACTTTGCTTGTTGCTACCCAGGTTTTTAAACAAACAGCTCTTAAAAACTACGAGGCGGCCCCCATCAAGAACAAGGAATGAGCACTGATGCTGATGGAGATGTTTGTTTAATGCATTCAGTTTCTAACGTCCTGGCCTTACAGCGAGCTCCACACCCAGCACTGCCTTGGTGCAGCCAACAGGGAGAGCATGCAACTAAGGAAAACCGTTCTGACGTGTGTGACAAATTACTATTTTTAGAGCTAAAGGGAGACAATTATTTTTCACTTCTAGGGTCTCTTTAATTCCCAATTGTCTCTCTACAAAAATATCTTAGTTTTTGAGCTCTGCATACTGCTCACAGCACTTCCACTAATGTGAGAAATTTTAAAGAGGGAAGAAACTAGTTGTAAGTACTGGTATCAGAACAACCAGGGATTTTTGAAGAAATGTGGTTGCTCAAAGTATGCTGGGATGTTAAAAAGGCCTAAATACATCATTAGCATCTCTAGGCAGCTAAATGTCTTGTTTAACACCTGTCCTTTAGTGTCTGGGATTGATTAATGGGACATTTCTTGTTGTGAATAATTCAATGCTTTTGAACAGTATTCCAATCACAGTTGATTATAAATGAACGCTCGTTGTAACTGATGCAGATAATCATGCCAACACTACAGCAAATACATTACCAAGCATTACATATGGATACTATAAGGAAATAAGAAGCTGAGAATTCCATCATCTGGCAACGCATCGCTATCAAGTAATGCCTAAATATTTCACCACTGTTTAGGCTGCATTCAGATTGCATAGAATAGGTTGTTCCTGATAAACTGGTTCCTTAGGTATCATTAGCAACATAAATGAGCCACATTCCCTTTGTTAACAGATTAAACTCTTGCTCGGGATACTGGAAATCAAAACTCCTTCCACGACTCCCATTATAGGCCACAGCTCCCTTCCAGCAAGTAAAGAGCAGGGGAAAGGAATAATAAATGACTGATAAATAAGTTCATGTTTTTATACAGGATCAAAGGAAAACACAACTGCTCAAGCACTGCAGACAACAACTTGCCTCAGGTTTCCCTCCTTTCTACGACTGGCAGAGCTACAGTCCTCTTGCCATTACTTGCTTTCTGCTCCCCACACCATCCTCACATTCTGTGAGAGCCTGCAGAAAGGAAATGGCTGCTGTCCCCAGAGCACATTGCTGCCTGCTGTCCTTTTCCAAACACAGTCCTCCTGCCTTGTTGCCTGGCCACCAAGAGCTGCTGTGGTGCTCAGCAAGATTTTTCTGCTTGTTTCCTCACAGCTTTTTAACCCATAGCTTTTTTTAATGACTGCATCAGAGCAGGACTACACACAGGTATCTCATTATTGGACTATATTCTGCCACTACTTTTTTTTTTTTTTTTTTTAATTTGCCCATGTCACCTTAAAGGCTTTGTATTATTAGGCTTGTTACACTCTAGTATGAAACTCACACATTATTTAAGGATCCCCTGTTATTTCAGGGTGAAAGGAGAATTACTAGAAGAACTAATTAGGAATGTTTCTTCTGAAAGGAAAGTCCTACCTAGATCACTTGTTTGCAGACACAGTCACCATAGTAAACTACTCCATAACTCAAGTTTTCCCTTATGCATTCCTTTCTTGTTTTCACAGAATCACAGAATTGCAGAGGTTGGAAGGGTCCTCAGTAGATCATGGAGTCCAACCCCCTCGCCAGACCAGGTACCCTACAACAGGTCACACAGGTAGGTGTCCAGATGGGTCTTAAAAGTCTCCATAGAAGGGGACTGCGCAATCTCAGGGCAACCTGTTCCAGTGCTCCAAAGGGAGATTTTTTGCAATCAAATGCAATCTAGAAAAAGGCACTTCTAGTCATGTGTGGAAGTTGATCTCAGCAATTAAATATATAGAGACATGTAGTAACTCTGTGGAAAGGAAAAATGCATAGACTAAAATAACCCTAGAATATTACTCTAGCAGAAATGCTAAGTCATGGCTTGAACCAGTGATTGAGCACCTGGTGGGAAGGCAGGGCCAACCTAGGAGAGCTCAGGTGCATGCAATGTATCCTGAGTGACCAGAAGGGGTGGAGCCAGGATCCACCACATCCCAGACCTCATTTAAGGGTTGGCAGTGGAGACAAGGGTATCTCCACGGTGATTCTTGTATACCTGAGGCTTTCTTAAGGTAAGCTAATTTTTTTTTTTTTTTTTTCCTTTGTTTTTGTGTCTGTTGTTGCTGCCTTTGGGCTTGTTCTTATTTGCTGTGGCCTAGAATTGTGCTTTCTGCTCTTATTGCTACACATTCCATTACGTTATAGTAGTTTAGCTTTACACAAACCAACTTCTACTAGTCAGTTCTGAGTTTTTATCTTCTGTAAAAGGCTTTCGTATTTGTCTCCAGAAATAGAACCTTGTTCTTTAGTAGCTGTGCTCTAGCCTAAGCTGTTTCATAGCCATTAGTTATGATAATGTATATTTATTAATTCTCATCTCTTCCCTTCCTTATTTTTGATTGTCAGTTGTAGCCAGGCATAAAAATGAAGCCTTTGTGCAGTCATAGCCTCCTGATTTTTTTTCACATGTACTTTGCTTTGTTTGTCTTTGGGAAGGATTATGAATTTGAGGTGTGTAGAGATAACAGGACAGTTCACCCAGCCATCACATTTTGACATTTGATAATTTTTCTAAGGGAAAGAACAGCTGTTAAGAAGATGCTTAGTGGCAGCACGGTGATGACTCTAGGCCAATCCACAAACCCCTTAAGCCCCATTCAAATCTAAAATGTCATGAGATGCTCAGCAAAAAAATCACGATGCCCCTTCTTTACAATCTAACAAAGAATTAGCCTTCATCAGCTTGAATATCTGAATGCACCATCAAATAGTCCTGTTCTCTAGTGCGAGAAGCTTACATGGCCATATGTAAAGACCATGCAAGAATGTTTGACGTATAGCAAGTACAAAACAAGACATTTTTACAAAAGGGATCTTACTGGATTTCTTTCTTATGTATTAGCTAGCTTTCATGATACAGATTTTCTTGTGTCAATAACTTTAAGAGATCAGATAGATTAAAGTTGGTATGTTTGAAAAAGCAGGTGGTGACTTAATTGCAACACTGGATGAGATAGAGAAGAGGTTAAGAAGTACAGGCAATACAGGAAAAGAGCGATAGAGGTGACAGATAAAACAGGACAGCAGGCTTATGAATGAAACATTTGGAGAGCTGAAAAGTCAGCTGACCTGTGACCAATAAAAGACTATGCATAAAACCATATTATTAGTTTGCATGATATGGATGGGAAATAAATAATTTTGCTTCTCTAAAGATACCTTATTGAGGTACCTTCTTAACCTGTGTCCTAGCTTAGAATGTTATTAATAGATTTCTCTTAGCTCCACAAGAAGTTTGAACTCAGATGGCTGCAGTAGTAGGTAGGGGATGTGCCAACCACCAAACTAGCCAGCATATGCCTCAGCCAGTCATTACAAATTCTGCCATTCTCATTTTGCATTCATTGCGTTCAACTGTGTCATTGAGGGGTCATTGTTCTAGGACAAGCATTCAACTGCAGGTGATTAATAATACTTCTTTTGTATGCTTCAAAAGAGAGGAAAAAAATGAGGTAGGAGGTACTGAACACCATTCTCCATAGCTGCTGACTGAAACGGATTTGTCCCAGACAAGCAGAAAATCTTGCCATGTCTCCTAACTGCTTGCTGGTGATATTGCTGTAGACATCTGGCAGATCTGAGTGTCCTAGGAAAAGGATGAGAGGAATCCTTTTGGCTGGAGGTCACTGTGCCACATGGGACTGGTTCTGTCAAAGAAAAGACCAATTGGATAAACGCTGCAGGGATGGAATTAATTCTGCTTCTAGAAATGGGGAAGAGTAAAAACATTGTCCAGCCCTGATAACAGAACCCTAGGGAAGTATCAAGATGCCTGTAAACATGAGTTGGGGAGTGCAAGCAGATGAGCTAGCAGGGGAAGGCCACCATGGATGCCATCCAAAACAAGTCAGTGAAGTGGTAAAACAAATACTGCAGTGTCCAAGCATTGCAAGACAAAACAACCATCAAAGCTTCACAGAGAGACAAGCATGCTCTAGGCAGAAGCTTTATTAGAATGACAGGCATAACTGGACTACAGAAAATTGAAGGGATGCTAAATGCCAGGGATAGAGCCTGCAGCCCGCTGCAGTGGTAGAGATGTGCATTTCTGGGGTTGTAGGGGTTCTGACTCCATGAAGCTGCACTGCAGCTCGGATGCCATATTAGACTAGTGATTAGTAGTGGGGAAGGGAAAAGCTTCAGCAAGCTGTTGGAAGCCTGTGACCTTTCTCACTGAGCTAAAACAAAGTGTTGCAAATTCCTTGAGTAACTGCCAATAACAGGTTGGACACGTGTTAGTGTGGCAAATTTGACCTGGGAATGAATGGCAAAGCAAAGGTGATTAATAGGAAAGGCATTTCCCAGCATGTCCAGGAGGTCCAAGAACCCCAGAAGAAACAGGAGCCATTAATCTTGACAGTCACAAACCATTGGGATCATAAATATTGAAAGACTTTCCTGTTTTAAAATAGAATTTATATTGGAAATGTAAAATGTGACCAAATATTCTTGTACATCGAGAAGCTGACATTCAGCAATAGATGTGAAATTGCTCATAGCACAGAGTTTTCTCATGACAATACCAACTGGAAAGTAAGACTTGTGTATATTATGATGTTTATATTCAGCATGAATGTAGAACGCAGAGCCCTTGCTTCTACAAAATCCCTTCCCTGACTATAAGTGCATTTTAAGCCATTCACAGGATGTTGCAGTGCATTTATGAAAATTGAAAAGTGAGCCCCTGCAGACAGCAGCACTGTGCTGGGGCCTCGTTTTGTATCGTTGTTTTTATGATGAGATTTAGAAGTGGAGCAGTTGCTTATGAGATTACTGGGGTTTCACAACCAAAACCCTCCATGTGGTTGCTGTTTATAACTAGTTGCTAGCTTGAGGTCAGCTGAAAAGGCAAGGAACAATTGGACAGCAAAATAAATAGAAAGTGTAAGGCTGTTCTACAAAACAGCAGCCAAACAGATCCCATCTGACACTATGGCATACCAGTTTCGGGCTGAAATTCCAAGGCTGGAAGTACAGTTTTAAAGGGTGCTACACATAACTTGTTGCAAATTACTGTAAAACAGATGCACCTGTAACTCATTTAAGAAGTTGTTTACTCACAATGGCTCTCCTACAGCAACAGGCAGCCTTGCATAGAGCTCTTAATGAGATCCTAAAGGATTTTCAAATGAAAGTTTAGCATCTACATATCACAGGGCAGAGTGTCTCAGATAATTTGTATTAGTACACTGCTTCACTATTCTTCCAAGTAAGCGCTGCAGAACTGTGCTAATGCTTATTTTATTTCTTAACAACACTGTTCTGGAGCATGTCTCCTTTGAGTAAAGGCTGAGGGAGTTGTGCTTGTTCAGCCTGGAGATGAGAAAGCTCCATGGAGAGCCCACTGTGGCCTTCCAGTAACTGAAGGGAGCTTACAAACAGGAGGGAAGATGACTTTTCACACAAGCAGGTAGTGGTAGGACAAGGGGGAATGGCTTTAAAGAGAGAAAATTTAGGTCATGTGGTAGCAGGAAATTTTTAACCGGAGGTTGATGACGCAGTGGCACAGGCTGCCCAGAGAAGCTGTGGGTGCCCCTTCGTTGGAGGTGTTAAGGCCAGGTTGGATAGGGCTGTGGGAAGCCCAAACCATTCCTTCTAGAACTCTAGATGTGACAGATACAGCATAGATAACTTGCTTTGCACGATAAAAATCCTCTTTTCATTTCCATCCTAGTACCTAGAAGTGAACAATACCGTGAAATTCTTGGCTAGTAAATAGATTCAGCCCCACAAGGGAAAAGGGCCTTTCTACTGTGAGACATACTGCCAAGACCATGGCTGAGTTATGCATGAATTCCTTGCAGGCAAAGGACTAAATGTACACAAGCGTTAACTGTGCTGATACTGCTTTACTAACAATATCAGCAGCTGCAATACATTGCCTGTTCCAGTAGGAGCTTCTATGCTTACATTTGTGCATACATTTTCCCAGAGTCACGCATAAGTTGTATTTCAAAGGCTCTTGGGAGGTTTGTGTTAATCTGTTTATAATTTATATATATAAATTTATAATTTATCAACATTAGCTGAAGTTCCCCCTTCTATCCACTGCAAACCTCTCTTAGCCAGCGCTGCTGTGCCTTTGGAGTTCATAGAAGTCCTTGCAAGCAGTATGTTATCCTTGAAGTGCTGGCTATGCCAAGCATGAGAGGGTCCTAAGAACACATTGAGGGAAGCAACACCCACATTTTCATATTTCAGATGACATCCAGCTGAGTGCTCTCAGCAGCGTTGTTTTCATTTTTCAGTTGTGGTGGGGGAAGAACAATCTGCCAGAGCTCAGCCTACTCACAGCCTTCTCTCTGCCAAGCGTGTTCCATGGGGAATATGTGGGCAGCAGCCTGAGCTCCCCAGATCTGCTGTTCAGCCAGCCCTTATGCGCCCTGGATTTGACAAGGGGCTGTACGCAGGACAGCAATGCCACAGTCAACCTGTTAGGGAATAGCAGTGCTCAGTCCTATTTGGAGCATATCATTTTTTTTCAAGCACAGCACGTGTTTTCTGTTCAAAGCAAAGCCTGGCACCAAGGCTTGCCTGGTAATGAAGGTAGCCTTGAGTGGATGTCCAGCAAGCTTTGACGTGTCACCTCTCTTTGAATTATCACCTTCCTTGAGTTCAAGCAGCCTGCTGGCATCACTTGCTGTTAGACCAATGGTTTTCCTTTTATGGTTTAGAGCTTTTTCTAGCTAATTGTGAAGAAGGCCATTTTTAGAATGCCTGGTACATGCAAGCATCACAGCAGCGAGCCCTTGCCTCTGTCTCCTCATCATGGCACTGTTTGCTGCCATCCTTTTTGTAGTACAGTACATTCTATGTTGTGAATCATTTTCATGCAGAAATAGAAAACGCCAGTGCTTCTGTGTTCATTTCATAACAGAATCAAAAGCTGGCACCCTGTAATTAAGGGGCCAGGTTTAGTGGCATTGTAACAAAGGGCTGCACAGACAGGCTTGAGTGGCAGCTGCAGAGAGATTAAGAGACCCCTGAACAAATGTTTCCTAAAAAAAGAAATAATTCAATTCTGGTCCTTAGGGAAGATTCAAAATAACATGTGTAGTGCCAGGTTCAGAAAAAAAAGGGGCTCAGATACTATAATAATAATGCTGTATCTAAAGGTAAAATGAAATGTTCTTGTGCACAGTGCTAAGTTGATTATGATCCCTGTGCTGTGAATGGGGGAATTAAGAGCCCCAGAATCAGTTCACAATGATTCAACCTGCTGGAGATGGGAAGGCAGATGCTGGGACCTGGCAGCATTTTGGCCATCTCGTTGCTCTGCAGACAGCTTCTGCTGAGCTGTTCCTCCTGGACATGAGCCACTCCAGGCCAGGAGCAGAGTGCCAAGTCTGCTGGATTACTCGGGCTTGCTGCTACTCTAATATGGCTGCTCAACTTCTTCCCTAGCCCACAGCTTGGCACCTGCCTCGGATGTGGGCAGAGACGGCCCAAGCCTCGTGCAGAAGATCACGAAGGCATCCCCTTAGGAGCCTGACTTGGGCCAGGACAAATCTTCATTTTGTGACTGGAGACTTCACTGCTTTCCAGCTGCTCAGCTTGGCTGTTATTTAGTCCTGCTGGAAGAAGAGGCTGTGTCAATACTTCCACTTCTGATTTAGCAAGTTCAGTCAGGTAAGCATAGACAGCTGCTGTTTCATCTTATGTAATAATCCAGCAGTAGAATAACTTAAGTATTCTTGAGTGGAAATACTTTTTTTTCCCCCCAAACTGAAAGTTCTATGACTAGAGAGTCATTCAGCAAGGTACAGAATGCACAGAGGTGAACCACAGCTATCTCATTGCTTGGCATGGCCTTTGTGTTGCTGGCAATTGAATAAATTACATACGTGACATTCTGAAGGAAGAACTAAAATGGAGCTTCTGTGGCCTTGATTTTCATCTCTTGCAGTAAATCAGGAAGTGTATTACAGAAGCCAGAGGAATCATGTGATAGAGTGCTGCTACCAAAGTGATTAGGATCAGCCTTGGTGTGGCGAGAGCTTGAAGGCATTTCAAATTGTATGCAATTGTAATTTAAGCAAGAATGGAATTTTATACATTATGCCTGTGCCACATTGGCATGCAGTCAATTCACCTGCTACTGCTTCAAAGTGAATACGCAGTCTCAGCTTCAAGATGAATTCATCCTTGCTGTGCCTCCTTTGAACCTGACAGATGCTCTCAGTCCTTTCAAACCCACAGAAGGTAAGAAGACCATATTCTTGCCCATTTTTATGGGATGTTTAACAGCAACAACAACATGGATTGCTTTTCAGTAAGCACACCATTAATTGTCTTCAGGATTGAAAAGTCAGGAGGAGAATGCTGATGGCTTTAGTAGCCTTCCTAATGCACCTTGGCCAAAATCATGTAAAAAGGAGCTTATGTGTGACCTCCCTTCCAGCAGGGCCCTCGAGGCCATTACAAAGACACTTCATGCAGTACAGCTCTGTGTGAGCTGTGCTTAGAAGATTGATGCCCTCATGTTCTACAAAAGCCACAGGTATGGGGATAAATGGTCATGAGGGTAACAAGATATCACACACCAGCTGAGAGGAAGTTACTGTTGATTGTTAGGGTGTTAGTAGCTGAGCTTGTTATGCCTTTCTGCAGTTATCTGAGGAGTCACTGTCCCATAGTTGTGGTTACCACACTGAAGTTGAAATAGGAGAACACACTCAGTGCCTTTACAGCTTCAGTGTGAAGCCCAGTGGCTCTGCCTACATTTAGAGGCAGAGGTGCAGGCACACATTCTGCTCAGCTGGTTTTGCTGCAGACAGGGCAGTGACCAAGGCAGGACTACCAGCAACACCTGAGCTGATGATCTAGAGAGCACAGCTGATTTGAATTACAGACATGTGCTAGGCATACACAGAGCTCCAATGCCTCAGCTGGCATAAGGTGATTTATGTATGTTTTGCATCTCAGTTATCCATGTGTGCTTTAGGAGTGGAAATCTTCATTTGCATAACACTTACTGGAATGAAGTACATGCTTGAAACTCTTGAGACAGCAGAATGAAACAAGTTGTGTTCAAGGAGAGAAGGTTATATTGGATGTCAGGGGGAAGTTCTTCACACAGAGAGTGGTGAGGTGCTGGACCAGGCTGCCTAGAGAGAATGTGGAGATGTTGAAGACTGGGTTGGATGGAGCCCCAGGGAACTTGTTCTAGTACCAGATCTGGAGGTTGGTGGCCCTGCCTGTGGCAGTGGGATGGAACTTGACGATTCTTGGGGTCCTTTCCAACCCCAGCCATCCTATGATTTTTAAGAAAGAATAATGGTCAATTCTGGTACTATGTTGACTGTTCCAGATTTTGCAATGGCTTCTATTAGTTTTTACTACATAACTGTTTATAATTATGAATATCAACATGCAGTACAAAAGAGTTTACCATAAAATGAAGCACTTCTGTGCTTGATTGGGTGTTGGGCTTTTTTTTTTTCTCCTTCAAAATAGCTGGATTTTAAACAGTTCTGGGCAGAAAAGACTGTAACTGCCACGATACCTACCAGGGCTACACGCCAGCAGGAACTCTATCTTTCAGGATGCAGAGTGGGGATGTTATCTAATGATATTTACTATTTCATGCCCCATTGATAAATTCTGTGCTAAAATTTCAGCACAAGTTACTTCTTATTCTAGTTCAGCATGTTTAACTGAATTGGGATGAACCTGAGCGTATCCTTAAAAATGACTATACCCACACCTACCCCAGAAATGGTCAAGATATTGAGGGCTTAGACCACTGAAATCAATTTGAGACTGCAGTGCCCTTTAGTTGAAGTGTATAAAAGAGAGTGACAGGTGTACTCCAGTGCTGAAATACACACATCAGTCTTTCCAGCATGTGATTTTCATGTGATTTACTTACTTGCAAACTTGGGAGCTAGAGAACTGAGAATATTTTCTGGTGTGAAGTTAATAACCTGGAAGGAAAGGTCAGTATAGTCAGGAAGGTGACAGGACCTCCATGTTACTGGTTCTTCCCAGGTTTCCCTACACTGGATGAGAATGATACAGCGGTAAAATCCAACTCACAAATACGGGAGGGTTGGACTAGATGATCTCCAGAGGTCCCTTGCACCCCTGTAATTCTGTGGGGGAAAACAAAAACCTCACAACCTTAGAATAAGAACTTAATCCTCAAGTGTTGAAGCATAAATAGAAGAAACTCAGATTTGACCTGGTGCTGTTTTCTGCCTCATGATGGACTTACATAGGCACTTGTACATGTCCTGAGCATCCTTCTAATCATCACCTGAACCTGAAAACCAAAACAAATGTCTGTTCTTGCAAGGTCAGGAGCTTTGTTACTGGGTACTGGGCACTGTTTCCAGATCCCCATGGTATCCTGAGTACAGAGATTCAGGACAGAAGTACTGCCCAACCCAATACAGAGAAGACAATTTTAGAGCAGAGCTGAGAGCAAGTGAAGAGTCCAGTGCCTCAGCTTCAATTTGCCAACAAATAGAGCAATCCACAGAAATGACCATGGATCAGAGCACTTCAGAATTGCTGGAGTTCAGCAAAGAACTAAACCCACCTGCTCCATAATTTGAACAGAAAAATAAGAACAAGGCTCAGAGGCGGCAGCAGCAGTGCCTTTTGCCAAGGAAAACTCAGAAATTGAACACAGATGCAGTTCTGTCTTGTGATTGCTTGCATTCACTGGGACAGCTGGGCAAGTAGGCAATGAAAACCTTTTACTATACCACTCAGAGCAATCTTCTGGGGAATTGAAAGATCATGTATATGAAAAGTGTTGAAATAACATTACTTGGTATATTATGTTTTTAAAGTTCAGGTGAAATAGATAATTCAGGTCATATGGATCCAACAGTCACCAGAACCATTCCCCACTTACATCTTGAAAGTGAGCTACAACTGCCATCACTCCCTCATTTATATCTACGTACCTAGAAGTGCTTACCTAGTCTTCACAACACAGGGCACCAGGGTTTCTTCTTTGTGCATTTCTAATACAGTTAGTATTTTCCCTGTGAAATCTACTGAAGTAGGAAAAATTCCAAGCAGAAAGACTTGGCAGCAAAATACTAGCTTTTGGTTTGAAAATGGATACTCTCCTGCCTCCTCCTTTAGAATTGCATGTGGCCTTCACAGGACTGAGCTGGGCTGCTTGAAGAAAATTGCATACTGTGTGAACTGATGGAGTATGTGAATTGAGTTTGTGTAGTTTATCCCCCAAGACATTATTGCAAATGTGAACAATCATTTCAGTTTCTCCTTATATTCGTTAAGCATTCCTCAAAGACTGATGAAAAGGCAAACTGACATTAGATCCCAATTGTTCTATCAGTGAAACCTTTAAAGAGGGAGGAGAGTAGCTTCTTAGAAAAATTATTGAAATAGCTGATCATAAATAGCACTACAGCGTGACACCATTATAAACTAACAGGAGTCTGCTCTGGAAGGACTCCAGGCTCCTCCCCAGAAGCATGTCAGGTCAGCAGTAAAGCTTTGCCTTTCAGCGTAATTGGCAAAGCAGTGTACCTCTGCCCACAGAGGAAACAAGGTGCAGCTCTCCTCATTCTACAGTACTAACAGTGGATAACTATTGGCATTCCCAGTGAAAGCATCCTTTTAGTAGGTACGGAAGAGAAGGTTGCATTAGAGCTAAAAGAAGAAATAGATTTGAACACTGGATGCTTTTTCCCCATGCTTCTGGTATTAGAAATATAACTGCACCAGGTGTTCTCTGACTACTCCGTGTTTGCTTAAGACTGTTATTCATCAAATGACTGCAGCAGCTGCTTGCCTACACTTCATAAACTGCAAAGAGGTGCATTTCCTAAGATGCAGAATAAAGTCTTTGAATTGATGTAGGTGTTTCTAATGTAGATGCTTGCTCACTGCAGTGAGCAATGACTTTTTTTTCCCTGAAGTACTAACATGGCAGACAGACCATCAAACAGAGGCAGCAAAGAAACTAAGACCTTAAAACAAAGCCCATAAAACAAAGCCCATACAATTTCTGCTGAAATTCAATCAAATTTCATCCCATTGTTTTGGTAATTCAAACATTACAGCAACATCATGATACTTCTCTTCCGTAGCCAAACAGAATTGATCAGACCCTTGGAAATAAAAGCCATCATCAAACCTGATTTCTACCAGCTAAATCCTAAATCTGCTGCACAGTAACTTGAGCTACTCCACAAAGGGCCTCCAGCCTTGATCTCATGGAGGTTTCTTCAGCATTTATTCTCCTTGGGTGAAGCACTCTTAAGCAAGCAAAAGCTGCCCAAAGGTTTTCTGTAGTACCCATTTTAAAGCTCAGCAAAGAATCAGACAAGGATTTTAAAAGGTTTCTTGAGGTGCTTCAGGGGAGCCGTGGCCTGTAGGGAGCCCTAAGCTTGGCCTAGTGAAACTTCAGTTTCACTTTAGCTTTAGTTACTTCACCAGATGCTGTCAAACAGCTGTGCATGGAATGCCTCTTCTTAAGCTGCTTTTACTTACTCTTCTAGTCCTGAAGACTTCAGCTTAAGGTATTCTACCTAGACTGCATCTTCGCAGTTTCCTTAACTATCTCAGGACTCCCAAGGTTAAGACATTGAAATAAACACTCTCCCTTCTATAGCTCAGATTGAGGAATCAGTGGCGATTTCTCTTTCAGGGAGCAGCCAGCAAAGAGGTATCACTCTCAATTTAAAACAGACATTTGCATCATCTGAAGAGGACACTATCTGATATCAGAATCATACTTCTTGGAAATCAGAAAACTAGGGTTCTCATCTCCATCTCAGTACAGTTCTCACTCCAGCCACAGATATTAAATACAGAATGCTACGTGTAAACAGAAAAAGGAAATACTTCAATGTACAGATTTACTTACACAAACTCTCCATTCTTTCTCTTCTGGTTCCCTTTCTCAACCCCAAAGATTATTATCTTATTCTCTGTCGAGCACAGATTTATTATGTGTGCCCATATTATTTTGCCATCACTCCTTTTGGCAGAACAGGACACTTTTTGACTCTGATTAGCCCAGTATATTCATTCAAATCATCATCTTAAATACCTACTTCTCTCACTCAGTGAAGACTGAAGTGCTTCTCAAGATTCACTGTGCAGAAGTTCTCAGCTAGTTTGGTTATGTAATACAAAATCTATATCTTCCTTATTCATTAGCTGCCCTCAATTTACTGGCTCTATCTTAACAGACCACAAGCTCACCAGCTCCTATTACTTATCCAGTTATGCCTTCCTCCACCAAAAATCCACAACTCCAGCTGACCAGGGAAGTATTTTCAGAACTCACAGCCTTCTCAGTCTTGAAATACATAGCATCTTCTTGCTTCCTTCACTTTCTTTGCTAACTGTAGGCCTGCTTGATGTCTTCTGCAACTACTAGGAGGAGTCAGAGACACTACCATTCATCAGGCTACAGCAGCAATTGCCCATCTTCCTTTAGATACCCAGCAGATTCTCCCAGCAAAGGCAGCACACCACAGCAGTCCTCCCTACAAAGCCAGAAGGCAGCATTATGACTCTAGAGCCATTTAGATTGCCATGGACAAGGTAGTCACTTCACACAAAACCCTGTTCAAATAAGGTCAGGAACCACTAGCCCAGAAGTTTCAGTTAAATTCTGAACATGCAGAAACTCTGTACAACATATGAAAGTGTTCTCCTGTTCAGAGAATTTGTACTGATTGCCATTAGTTTCCACTTACTTACCATCTTTACTTCCAAAGACAGGCTCCTCCCATTCTACAGAAAGTACCAGAAAGAACTACAATCTGTTTTCCATTTTAACTACAAGACTTCAATATTTGACCTAGAAACTTCTTTTACGTATCAGTAACATGAACACTGACATTAGAATCAAGCCTGCTCTTTCATTAGTTACAGAATGCTGAACCATGTGCAGCTGAGACAGTGTTAGAGCCACCTTCTTAACCCACTCATTCATAGTCTTCACCCATTCATTGTATGAATTGCAACCATCTCGGCCAAGGCAGTCTGTCAGAAAAGTGAGGCCCCTTCTCTCTTTTTACTCTAAGTTGGACACATTCAAATGCATGCTGAGATGTAATAGCAGACTGTGGCTGCTGAAAGACACTGAACTGACAAACAGGGCTTCCAGTCAGACTCTTGCATACTTTCCTTACCTTAGAAGTGACACTTCCAGTAGCCCTACAAATCAGAATCTCAAATTCTTATCCCATACCAGTTAGAAATCAATATCTTATAGCTAGATGCTAAGCCACAGGATGAGCGCTGTGTAAATGGCCTTTCCAGTTCCTCATATTCAGCCTCCATGAACTTTGTGAATCCAATTGTCAAGGCACAAACAACTTAAGGCACTCTGATGGATGCCATTTAACCACTTTTGATAAGCCCTCAAAATGGAGGTACTTATAGTCCTTTGGAAGCTGTGCTTTTGGAGATCACTGACCATGAACATTTTTCACGTATTTGTGCAATCAGGGATACCAGCTGTCTTAATTCTGCAAGAATCATCATATTTGATGTCTTTAAAAACATGAGGGAACTGCTCTGCAGGAACCAGTGGGGTCATCAGGTGCCAGAACACCCAACTAAGACAACCCCACAGCATATATAGAAGTCAGTCAATTCTCATCCAGGGTACAGAGGCAAAACAACATGAATAGCCTCTGCCATGCCTCTGAGGTCTTGGATTTGCCCTTGGTCAAAAAGAGGTTTGTTTTCTGTGTTAGAACATTGTAATTGTCAACAAAAAGGGGTACAAGCACAATCATGCTTACTAGCAGATCAGTAAGAAAAGGTTTTCCTTACGTACTTTGAGTTGACCACATCCTGAAAAGCAACAGACTCAGACATGGCAGTTTCAGAAAAGCCCAGGTGTGAGACTATGTTACCCCAAAGTAGCAGCTGATAGGGAATAAACTCCAAAAAATAATTAAAAGAAAGCAAACAGGTTTAGTTGTCTGAACAAGGAATTTTAATTTTAGGTCAACTATTGAACTAGGTCAACATCCAGTTCACAATGTCTACAGATAGTGGGCATAGCCAGTCACTATGGTAAGTATATTGAAGCACCAAGCTCCACACAAGACTGTAAAATACATTTTAAACTACTAGTAAGAAAGCTTCTTCAAGTCAACAATACTAATAAAGGGCCAGAGTTTACGGTCTAGGATTTCACCTTCCAAGCTCTTAAGACAGCCAATCCATCGCATAAGCAAATCAAACTGCTACATACTGAAACACAGAGCAGCAACTGTATTGAACAAATCCTGTAAATAATTCAAGGATACATTGAAACAGTATGGGTAAATTGTAATTTTTTATTGGAAAACAAATATACAACTTGGAATGGATTTGAGGCAAATCGTGCCATAAGCAGATTTTTTTTTTTTTTTGAAAATAAGTGGCTAAACAAAGTTTAAAAAGCATAGTAACAAGAGGAGAAAATGTTTTCTGGTACAGGACCAGCAGTACAAAAAAAATTGTGTACGAGTACCTGGATAATACACCCGTTTTGCATTAGTGCAACTTTTAAGATTCATATTGTTGACTGTCAATCGTCCACAATGTTAAGACTCCACATTTCAACAACATGTTACAGGTATGGCCACAAACAAGTTACTATGAAGTAAGTCAGAATACTTTCTACAGTGCATTAGCCACATATGCTATCCACGTGGTTTTATCTTGCAGTCAACTGTAGGAATCTTTAATCTCCATTAGCAGAAGCGGAATAAACTCTTGTGCACTGGAAAACTGGAGTCAGCATCTTGCTTTAAATAAGGAACTGCTAATGCATGGTAAAACCTAACTTACTTTATGTAACTTGTTACACTAGTCATACCTACATCTTCTAGAGAAAGCTATTTTTAAACAATCCAGATGTTCCCTCATTGAACCAACTCCATCTAACATTAGATGTGCAGAAGGGCTTAAATATCCAGAGTAAGCCACATGCAACATTTGTTACTTAGATCAATTTTCCAAAAATCAGAACAATGACAGTAAGATAAAGGAGAAAAACATGGAGGAATGGCCTTCTAATTACTATACATGCATATTCTTTTGACAGTAAGGGAAAAACCTTTTACAGATAAGTTACAAACAGAGAAAAGGCAAATAAACAATTTTGTACAAGAAATTTAACACATTCTGTACAACGTCTTCACTTCGCTGTCATCATTTGTACAAACTCTGCAAAAGGAAAGAGGCCAGAAGTTATTTAGAGAAGAACACGAGTTGCAACATCTGGCAAGTGACTTGCCTCACTAGTGGCCAATGACATTTCAAAATGTCATTTCCAGTTACATTAAAAAAAGACATTTCCCTTTTCTACCAGTCATGCCTATGCACCTCCTTTTTTTTTTTTTTTTTTAAAAAAAAAAAGGCAATTAACAGCTAAAGGCCTCTACTTCCATCAAAACTGTCAGTCCACCACAGACTTCCAAATAAGACTGTTCAGAGTCATCTCCTGTCAACCTGCAGTCACCCTTTACATGCCAAGAGAGGAGCCAATGCTGCTGAAGTTACAGTCAGCTACAGACACAAAACAGGTACAAACATTGGCATGGACTTCACAGCAGAATAGCTTACTGAACCACAGACTCAGTTTAGTGTCAGGAACAACAATAAAGTTTTAAAGAGAAGCCACACCTATTCCTTGGGAACAGTACCCTGGATGAGAAAAACTGGAAATACCCTAGCTGGTACTTCTAATATGCTTGGAAAGCTAAAATGAAAGCAAGCTTAGACAGCTTGCGTGCTCCTCAGAAGAGGAAAAAAACTTTTGCTTGCATGAGTTTATCTAAGTTTCAACATCACAAAAGAGAAGTAGAAAGTTAGCATTGCAGCTGATTTGTGTTAAAGTTTATTTTAAAGGTTTTCTAAAGATTGTAAAATTGATAGGTATTTTACAGGCTTTTCCTCTTAAATTTTTGAAATATTGTGGAAAGATCAGTGACCTGCCAGAGGTCAGAACATTCACTTTCCTGATGTAGTTTCAGATCAACATTTGTTAATAAACAGAACAGTATGTGAATAGCTTAACTAGCTTTCTTATACTAATGGCTATTAGCATTAAGAGTTTGTTGTTGTTTTGTGTGTTTTTTTTTTTTTTTTTTTTAATGCTGCATAGTTCACAGCTGCCTTAGGAACAAAATGGCAGTGACCCACTCAAACCTATGTATGTACTAAAAAGATGTTAGCTTGAAGAGACATTAAAACTGCTGAGGACCTCCCTTGTGAATGCTGTCCTATTTAAATTCTGCCATTACCAGCAACTGGAAAGTGCACCAGCATGGAAAGCGCACCACAATCTGTTAACAGCTCCTTACCTTCATAGTTTACTTGACCATCACCATCAATGTCTGCTTCCCTAATCATTTCATCAACTTCTTCATCTGTTAGCTTCTCCCCAAGATTTGTCATCACATGACGGAGTTCTGCAGCACTAATGTAACCGTTACCATCCTGGGAGGGGAAAAAAAACACGTTTATTCCAGTTTCCCTCAGGCCTAGCAACTCAAAGCTACGATTCCTAAGATCAGCACTGGAAGTTTACACAGATAGAACCACTAACATTTGCATGAGGCAATAAAGAGCCACAAGCGTATCTTATGTACTGCCCAGGATCTCAGAGGATAGGTGGATCCAGGTGAGATCCTTAAGGTCTCTTCCACTCCAAGCCACTCTACAATTCTGTGACTACACCATCTTAGAGAGGACTTTCAGAAAGAGCTTAAACGACACAGCCTACCTTACTGTCCTGAGGCATTACCATCACTGATGGTGACAAGCATCTCAGTCATGGGCCATTTGGGTCACTTGTTTATTTCTCAGACCAGGAGCAGTTTCTCACACTCCCACTTTATGGCAATCCAGCACAAAACCACAAGGCCTTCAGAGGCCACTTTTACACATCCCAGCCAGGACAGAACATCAAAATACTGGTGCATATGGACTCAAAGCTGCTTATTTCTTCCCCACACTGCACGATACTTGTGTGTTTTCTGATTAAAATTACATTTCATTTAAGGAGCTGATTAACAGTAGACAGCAACTTACTTGAAGTGAAAGATTCACAATGTATTTATTCAATTCCCCTGCCAGCCAACAAGTACTTAGGTACCACAGCAAGCAAAACAATATAGCAGATCTCTACTGTCACCCACAATGACTCATCTGGCTTTCAGGTACAGCACCATAGTATAACTCAACTTCAGCACAACTAATTAACTAGTTCTAGACAGTAGGACTGCAAACGCCCCTTGTTCACTAAGGAATCTTATCAGAAGTCTGAGCTCTTCCAACAGAAGGATTTGTTGAGGTAAACATCTCAGTACCTTGTCAAACACACGGAACGCTTCTCTAATTTCTTCTTCACTATCTGTATCTTTCATTTTTCTTGCCATCATTGTCAGAAACTCTGGGAAGTCAATTGTGCCATTGCCTGCAAGATAATCGCTTTGTTAGAAAAAATGTTTCTCAATACTCCAGTAAACAGTTACTTATTGTTAAGATCTTACCATCAGCGTCTACTTCATTGATCATATCCTGTAATTCTGCTTCTGTGGGGTTCTGACCAAGTGATCTCATCACAGTCCCCAACTCCTTTGTAGTTATAGTACCATCACCATCCTTGTCAAATAGTGAAAAAGCTTCTTTGAATTCTGTACAACAACAAAAAGGAGTTAGTGCTTCCAGTTTTCCAATGGAGAGCTTATTTAACCTTTTCAGAACCACTGCTGTTTATTGGAGCAAGTTATTAAACCTGACTTCATATTCTTGAATGTGTAGAGCTCAGCCTGCTGGAACTGAAACATCAACAGAGTTGATGCCCTGATGGTGATGTTTCTGTCAGTCTAATCACCACGTTTTGGCTTGAAGAAAATGGAAGGTCATCCATTTCAGGACCAGTTGGACATTTGCTACAAATCACCTTGAAGAATCCTCGATACAGAGCTACTCCTTTCAGCTACCAACTAGAATAACACATCCTTGGCAAGATTTCTCTTATGAAAAAGTAGTGGGAATTACATTAAGAAAAAGCTTGAAAGTTGTACTCAAAATGCAAATGCTACGGCTTAATACACTTCTATTAGTAGTAAGAGACCATTCAATGGGCAGATTGTAATTAAGACTCAATGTAGAACAGCTTCACTGCATCTCACTTCTGCTGGACACAGAACTCTGAACAGCTACTTCAAGCCACAGTCCAGCACCATGGTTCCCACATTTGGCCATACCTTGCCAAAAAAGAACACCACTGCAGTACTGCAGCTTTTCAGTCTAGACTGTATCACAGCAGCTTCAGTAATCACTTGTTCAAGAGAAAAGGCCACTGCAGTCACACCAATTTCTGCAAACTTGCCTGGAAAACTGTTTCAGCCCTACTATATCTTGAAACAGCCCTCAACAGAACTAGTTAAAAGCAGCTGCAAGACTGGCTGTTTTTCAGTGCTACCTCTCAGGCCCCTACAATAGCTGTACTGTTGCCAGCAATATTAATACAAGCATAACATGTTTAATTGTAGTCCAAAAATGGAGTAGGTTTTAATCCATGCCATCTGTTTGTCTTCAGCTACAGACCTTCAACTATTTCACTGGACTGTAGCTGTTCACAGAAAAATTACAGTTAAGCCTGAAAAACTGATTTATTCCCTTATGCCATTCAGATCCTTTTGCAGCACTCAAGGCCACTCAATATCATGCCTTTGGGGAAGTTAGCTCAAGAGCATTAGAAATACTTCCACGAATTACAGTTCCTCCCCCATTTCCAAGTAACCTCCTTTCCAGATAGTGGATTTCCCAGATATGAATTAATCAAGTACAGCATAAAGCCTTCACCCATTTCTTACTCTGAAACACTAGATATTGAGGTACAAACTGGCAAGTGTTGGAAATGCAACTAAAAAATGCTGTTTGTAGTTCATGGATGCAGCTATCATATGAGAACCAAAGCCAAGTTCCATTCAAAAAAACAAAAGCAAACAAAAAAAAAAACAAAAAAAAAAAAACAAAAAGCAAGTCTTCCACATCTTCAGCTCCAAAAAGCCAGCTCTCGCTGTTCAGCACACAAGCCTTAGAGGAAGGCTACCACAGGACCAGATGGAACAGTTCTCTCTGCAGTGTGATTGTAAAAATATGGGCTTAGAAGCCTACCCAAACAAGAAGCTACAACCTGTACCTACAATAACTTGCAAGCAATCCTCAGGGCTAGGTTCCAGAAAGCTTAGAGGCAAATGAGTTTGCTAGGATCAGACTTTACATGAAGAAAGGGCTTTTTGGTCAAGCCCAGTAGCAACAACCATAGGCTGCCATCATTCAAGAACCTCAGAAGAGTGTCTCCAACAAGCATCAGGTACTCAGGTGTTGCTCAAAACAGCCACCTGTTAGCCACAGCCATAGACAAAGTCAGAACAGACTGCCACTATAACCCAAACACGAAGCAGACAACACAGCACTGCAGCAATTCCTGCAAGTCCAAATACTTGCTTTCTACACTTCCATAGAGTGCCCTGAGTACTTGAGATAACCAAAAGACAACTTCATCTTTTTTTATTCAACGACGCTGAAGTTATAACCACCATTCTACTCAGCCTCAGCATAACATCACCTTCCTTCAGTTAATTGCTACTGTCACTCTTGAACAGCTTAGACAGCTATTTCCAAACTTTCAAGGGTGAATGGGAATTGCTCTCCTATGACCCACCAAAAGTTTGTAACTTAAACATGACTATTTTAGCTATGAAACGAATTTAAATAGCTGTTGTGGTCAGCTCCCCAGAGGGCTGCAGCACACTAAGAACAAAGCACAGCAAAACACCATACATAGGTCTGCTTGTTCTGAGAGTCTATTTAGAGACCTCTGAGGTTTGGTGAAGGAAGAACTGCTCACTACACCAGTTGCCTTGGGACAAAAAGTATCTTTAAGTTTTCTTAGCCATCCACATCAAACAGTTCTGGCCTATTTACCTTGCTTAACGCAATGCTTAAGCAAAAGGAAATCCATCCGGCCTGGCAAATACAGTTCTGAACAGAGCTACAGCCACTATCCACACTCTGTACATCCCCAACTTGTGCAGTTAAGCCATTCATACAACAGATAGGCCCAACAGGTTTTTTGCCTCAGCCCATAACAAAAAAAAAAAAAAAAAAACCTCCAGCCTTACATCAGGGCAAGAATTTCCAGCATTTTCACAGAGCAGAAAGAACATATGGAATCTTTAATTGCATTCTGGCAAGAAAACCATATTTCAGATGAGAACTGCATTTTACCACTTAAAAATTCTACTCAATGAAGGGAAGTCTGTCTCTACCTTTACTACTGTTTCCTTAAGCCCATATTCAAATCAAAAGCTAAACTTCTGAAACTGAAATGGATTAGCAAGGGTTCAAGACCACCACGTAACCACAACCCTCGTCAATCACTTGAACTGGTACCTTTAACAGGTTCCCCATGCAAAGTACTAACCTTCATAGCAAAGCTAAGCAGTACACTTAGGCATCTGCAACTGTTCCTAAACATTCAAGCTAGCTGCTTTACAGATGAGCCTTGTTTTTGCATCAGAGGGCGATGGCTTTACTTGCAGACATTTACTTCATGAAATACCACAGCTGAGTTCTAAGTTCAGCCAATTATCCAGGCCATTATTCTTCCCAAGCAGATGAAAACTCTATTCTAGCATGACACACGTATTAATACCCACTTTTGGCTCCAGGAACTACTATACTATCATCGCTAATCCCAAGGTAGTGTTAAGAATAAGCTTCCTGTTTATACTCCATAATCAGCCAGATCAACTAATAAAGCTTCAACAGTTAAGAACTGAAACAATGAACCATTATCAAAGCAGCAGCAGCAACAATTGATAAAGCCTGCTCCCAAACCCCTTTAAGATGAGGCAACTCAAAGAAGTATGTAGCTGAACTAGATCTGACGTGTGCTTACAAGACAGCACCATGACAACACATAAATAGACTAAGAGCTTTCCACAAAACCATAATAGTCTCTTATGAGTTAGAGCAAGCTTCTGAAGTCTAAAAGCCACCAGAATATTCTTACTCTTAAAATTTAGCCGTTAAAGTAAAAACAAACTAGCTCACTTCTGTTTAATAGCGCCTGCAAGAACCACACCACAGCTAAATACCAAAGCCTCTCAGAGGTTGAATGCTTGAGTTGGTACCACGCTTCATCAGCTGAATCCAAACATCCCCTAACATCGTTTCATCTGACAGTCACACAGACATCCCAGTACTGTAGCTACACCCTTGTTAGAACAGAAATCTCAAATTGGAAAGCATCTGCAGCAAGGCTGAGTTCTGCATTACCAACGCATCGATATGACTCCAGGCTACAGTTAGTCAAGCTGAAATCAATCTTCAGAGAGAGCAGCAACAGATGCTGTTTGTGCAGGGTGCACAAGAATGAGACCAGTCTCAGGGGCCAGCACTAACACTTGGGAGTTACATCTCTGCTTAAGCATTTCAGAGCATGTACCAGACCTTCGGAACAGTCCAAGTACACAATGCAGTTCCAAATATGGAACATCAACAGTTATCGTGAAAGCACTGTCTGCTACTATCTGAACAGCTAGTCTGAAATACCTCCACTGACAACAGGAGAGCACCAAGTAAATTATTTTGCCTTATGCTGGAAGGTGGTTTCAAACTTTAAGTCCACAGACCTCCCCCATCCTCCCCCACAACCCACACACACTTGTTTGCATTTAAATAATCTTCACAGCTTCAATAAATAGTTCCAGTGCCTACAGAACTATTTACAACTGTTTTAGCAGACAAAGCTTCAAATTCATCTTGTTCATTGGTGTTTTACAGAATAAGCTTTTAAGATTTAGGCAATAAGTAACAGCATCCACCAGTATCTCCTCAGTATTTAAGAAAGCTAGGTAACTTGCATAACATGGACTGTCACTGGATTAAGAGATGCGCCAGGTTAAGTAGGAGTATCAGCACAGCATATGAAAACCTCACCTGCGATCTGCTCTTCTGTCAGTTGATCAGCCTGCAACAGAAGAGAACAGCATTATAGTTACTGAAAAATTTCAGCAAAGATACATATTTGTAGTTGCCTTTGAATCCGGCAACTTCTCCTCAGGATTTGCCTTCCTCATTTGTAAATAATTCCAATGAACGCAGCTCAGAAGTCATCGAGATAGCCTGCTAAGAACTAGCAGATTGTCATTTCCTGACCCCATAAATATCTGATACACCAAGAATGGATTTCCATGCGCAATTACCCAAGCTACTCTAAGAAACCCAAGGCCTGCAGGTCCCCCCAGATCAGTTAAAGGGGCTCATTAACACACCAGGCTATCAGCGCTTCCATTAGACACTTTATACCTTGCAACAGTATCCCCCTACATCCCAAATTTAAGGTAGGTTCTTGTCTCTTCTCAGAAGTTACAATCCTGTAACTAGGAAAAAAAAAAAGATGTTCTTCCCTAGAATTAAGTACGCCCTCCACTAACAGAACCTCAGGTCCAAGGCAAGATAGCAAAAAACAGAGCCCACATAATAAGTACTAACAGCTTCCACCCAATCTGGTAGTTTCCATGTATTTGCATTTTAGTTGCCTAGACTTCTTTCAAACTTATCTGCAGACAGCAGTAACGCAAGGCAGCTTACAGACTCACCAGGCAAAGGCCCAGCAATACAAAGGCCTACAGGTTTGGCATCAGTAGTTAGGTAAGCACCACTTCATACATTCTGTTATCTGGGACCAGTTTAAGACCAATTGGATTTGACAATAAAAAAAAACCCTTACAGTCTTCAAGGACAAATCCAACTAAGCTTCAGCCTTGATAGAATACAAAGGTGTTTAAGAACAGTAGAAATGTCTTCCCTAGGTTTCCAAGTCAGCTGGTTCTTCAAACAACTTCAGGACAGCTGCATTAGAGTGGTGAGGTACTGGAACAGGCTGCCCAGAGAGGTTGTGGATGCCCTGTCCCTGGAGGTGCTCAAGGCCAGGTTGGATGGGGACCTGGGCAGCTCCTTAAATGGGGAGTTTAGTGGCCCTGCATGTGGCAGGGGGGTTGGAGCTTCATGATCCTTGAGGTCCCTTCCAACCCTGGCCATTCTGTGACATTAACAAGGCAATCCATTTCATCAAGGAATCTCTTTTGAGCTCCTTACCTCATAAAACACTTAATAGTCAAGACTTCAAAACACCAAAGACACCTTCTCACTGCAACACTATTTCAGTTCATTCCCATCGTGATCATTTTATCAAAAACCTTTCTATTATCTCTACAATATCAATAGCATTGTTTTCAATTGTGTTTGCCTACAAAGGCTGCCCTACACAACAGCATTCTGTTAGTGTAGTACTGAGATAGGTAAGCATCACCTGCCCATTTCTGCTGATTTTGATGTACATTACATCTCCACATTGTTTACACTGAGCTCACACACACAGCTAAACCGCTTACAAGAAATATATGCATGGTAATAGTCCAAAATAAAATAGCCCAAGATAAGGGCAGCGATAAGCAGTTTCCCATACAGCCTCTGACTCATCTACACCAGAAATCAAGATCACAACCACAAGCAACTTCTAAAAGATCAGGTGAGGAGCATTCAATAGCTATACCCTCTACTTGCTCCCATTTCAGCAGCTGTAGGCAGTATTTCTTTAATGAGCTTCTCAAGAGTGGTATCAAGACAAGTGAGGAAGTCATCAATTCCACATCAGGCTTTGAGAAAGTGTAAGCATCCTGCTGGACACTTAACAGAAGCCTAACAGATTTCTGCTCAGCAGGAATGTACCATTAACACAGACATGTACCTCTGTATAGTATTTACATTTTTATCACTCAAGTGAAGAGAGTTATGTGCTACATTTCCACACGATATTTTTAACCCCAGAAAGCAGTACATCAAGTGTAAGTAGCAAGAACCTACTTTATTTAGGTCAGTACCTCAGGGTTACCAAGTTGAGTCACATACTGTTTTATATAAACCGTTTTATGTAAAGACATGACATTAAGCAGTGTTTAAGCTGCTAAGTGTTCCTGAACTCTTGCAGAGACTTACAACTTCCTATAGCCAGCAGCCACGAATTTGGATGAGCTCTGTCACTAGCTTCAACAGGCATGGCCTTTGTGAAGAGCACGACACTTACTAGGAGCCATAGGTACAGGGCAGCTGAAAGATAAGCAAGGAGGTGGGGCAGGGCTGAACAAACACCATCTGCACTCCGCAGTGCCGGGCACTGCAGGGAGCACTGCGCAACAGCAGCCAGAGGCGGAGCCAGCAAGGCAGCCACCCACTGGGCTGCATGGAGGCAGCAGCGGCCCTCAGCCCCAATCCCAGATCCCTGTTCCAAGTACAGGCCAATGCATTTCTGGTGGAGGTCCTTTGGGGGTTCCATGCCAAACTGCAGCTAGGTACTCCCACATCACATCATTGGCCAGTACACGCACCTTCAGTAACACAACCCTGACTCCAATAACAGTCACATTATGACCACCTAGTGCTCCTCACTTTAGCCCAACATGCTTCTTTCTTAAAGAAAACATCCTTCTGAAAGCCTCCTCCTCAAAGGCTTCGCAGCTTGGGTACGACCTCCTCTCATCTACACTGCAGCATTTTTACTGCAGTACCTCCCCTCCCCCATTAAGTCAGGGGCCTGACAACGTATCCACACTGCCTAGGGAAGAGGGAGCTGCAATATGCAGCAAACGCAGCCTCTGGAGGTAGTGTTTCATTACAGCCGGCTGTTATGCAGTAACACCCCTGAATATCCCTCAACAGATCCACATCTCACCAACACTACCTGACATGGAGCTAGAGGCAAATCACAGAACAGATAAGGCAGCTCCCTTCAAAACCTGGCAGTCTGGTATACCTCACACGTGCCAGATCAGAACAAACAGCTCTGTTCTGCCAGAATTAACCAAAGAACGAGAACCACAAGCACACACAGACTAGAGTGACACCTGCAGCAGGTCGGCTTACACCGGCACGAAGTGCTTTACTTCCCCCAACACATGCAGCACCGGGCCGGGAGCCCTGAGGCTCAGTCCGCAGGGGCTGCCAGGAGCCATGACCGCGCCTCCTGGACACACCCATCCCTCACTGGAAGATACTCCATTTTTGGTTCTGTACCGATGGCCACGGCCAGCCAGCTTGGAATTACTGCTCTTTACAGACAGCCTGCCGATTATGCTCACAATTAAAGAAAAGGCACAAAAATCGAGCTTCAGTTCATTTAACTTCTTTAATTAAAGCGGGTGAAAAAGCTTTAAGTGCCCATCTTTCGTGTTACACAGCAGGAGTCCATAACGGTGGCAATGAATGAAAGCAGTCAGTCCCACCACACTGCACCTTCTCTTAGTGCACAGGTCGCTCTGAGCAGCCATCGGTGGAGGCTTTGCGACACAATTATTTTCTGTATATTTCAGCATCCGCTGAAATTTCAGCAACCGAATCCGTATCCTTTGCGATTCTCCAATCCCAACCTGCTTTAACTCGGCAGAATCGATCAGAATCCTAAACAAACGCACCGCTTAAAAAAAAAAACTGCACTGCGCTTGACCAAGACAACGCAGTACCGTCCACCGCAATGACCAAAACGGGAAACCAGAACCGCTCACAAAAAAAAAAAAAAAAAGCTCACACAGAGCAGCAGCAGGGCGGTACCGCGGCCTCGGCCCCACCGCGGGGCCAGCGGGAAGGAGGGAGGAGGGAGCGAGCCAGCCGCTCCCCGCCGCGCTGCCGGTGCTGCCCAGGGGCTGTGGGCTGCGCAGCGCGCCGTGCCAGGCACAGCGCCCTCCAGCCGACCGCACTCCTCCGGCCGCGTTCCGCAGGGGCAGAAGGCGAGAGGCTGAGCGGCGCAGGTGCCGCCGTCGCAGGGTTTCCCCCCCACTCCGCCGCTCCCGCGCTCTCCTCCCCGAAGGAACCGTTATCCACCGCCCCCACCACCCCCTCCCCCCCCCCCACCCGACATGGCGCCCGAGCTCAGGGCAGTTTGAATTTTGAATCCGCACCAACGCCCCAGGGCGGGAAAGGGACCCGAGCGGGACTCGCCCGACGCCACTTCCTCCTACGCGCAGGTCGCCTCCGAGTGGGACCCTCTGCCCCTGCCCGCCCCGCCGCGCTCTGCCCGCGGCCAGCGGACCCCTCACCTCGCCCCACCCCGTCCCGCCGCCCGCACGGCGCCTCGCCCCGCAGCCCCCCGCCTCCCTCCCTCATCCCGCAGGCACCTCCACCACCCGGCCCTCCGCCCGCACGGCCCCGGTGCGGCCCCGCGGACTCACCATGGTGTCTCGTCCCGGCTGCGGGGTGCGGTGAGAGCTAACGGCTGCACGAGGCGCACCAGCGACCTACCCGCTCGACGGCTCGCCTCACACTGAGCCCTGCCCGGCCGCCAGCCGTGCCTCATAAACCGCCTCACAGCCCGCGCGGATCGCTCCGCGCCGCTCCCTCCCCCCACCCCTCTCCCCGTCAGGGAACGGCGCTGCGAAACGAGTCCCGGCTCCCCGCGCTCAGCCCGCCGGGCCCTCCCGCACCCCCGCCTAGCCCTGTTTCTGCCCCCGGACCCCCGGGACCCGGCGCCGGGAGGCAGGGGGAGAAGCGAAAAGGGTCGGACGCTCGTCGAACGCCGGCGGTGGGCGCCGGAGGGGCGACCCGCGGGACTATTTGTCCGAGCGGAGGAGGATTCTAGAAAAAACGTCGCTCCGTAGCTGGGACTCCGAGCGGAGGGCGCCGATTGGTGGATTCGTACCTGCAATGCGTCACTGGGACATGCACAGTCTGGGCTGGAGCGGCCCCCTCCCCCAGCCCGCCCGCAGTGCGCGGAGCCCGACCCGGTGCGGCGGGTTCGGCCTTAGGCCGGGCTGCGCCGCCGCCTGCCCCGCCGCCTGCCCTACGGCGGCCCGGCCCGGTCCGGTCCGTTCCGGTCCGGCACCGCACGGCTCTGCGGCAGGGCGTGCCGGGCAGCGCTGCGGCGGCAGTCGGACCGGGCTGCGGGCCCATCGGCGGCGCCCGCCGCTGGCGGTGGTGCTGGGCGTCGCTGCTCCCCGAGGGCTGCAGGGCGGCCTCTCGAGCTGACACCCCACCGACACGAGTTGGTTGAAGGCGGCCGGGTTGTCCAGCTTACAGATGCGTGTTCTTATGGCTGTGGTAGTGTAAGGCAACAGATAGCCACTGATTTTTCAGTATGAGCAAGGCTGCCCGGTGTCTGAGAATCACAGCTTCAGGGCCGTGAACGTGCTGTAAAACCTGGAGCCCGAGTGTGGGTGTTCTGACCCAAGTTGGAAAACAAATCTTCCTTCACCACTCAATAAAAGTGATCTGCTTCCATTCTGCATCCATTGCAAAGATGGTTGGGTTGGCGCCGGCACAGTGCTCACCAACAAGCCTATCTACCCATCACTGTCCCACGCACGGGGCAGCAGGCTCTGCTCAGTGCAGGGAGGGATGCCTCGCCCAGCCCTGCTCTCACAGCTCCTCTGGCTCGGGGCCATGGGAATGTGGTGGGGGTTGTGGGCCCTCGGCAAAAGCTCTGAGTTCTTCCCTCCAATCCTTAACTGGAATTCCTGGGCTTGCTGTCTTCATGGAGCTGGTGTCTGCTGAATTTGGAACTGAAGGGGAGCATCAGCCTTGTTCCCAAGAGTGCATAGACCTTCTATGAGCCCAGGGCCTCTCGCCCTCTGCTCCCTGCCTGCGTTGCTACTGAGAACACAGAAAACACCATGATATGCTTAAATTCGGCTTCCTGCCTTGAAACCCAAAGTTGTGCTACCTTAGCTTTTTAGGCCTTCTTTCAACCTAATGCATTCATCGTCCAAAAATCAAGCACACTGAAACTGCTGTCCTTTCAAACCCTGGCAATGTTGTAAAACGTGTAAATACTTTTAGATGAAGAAAAGTTTCCAGAGAAAGCAGCGAGCATCCCAACCATCGCCATGTGTGCTTCCCCACGCCTCTGTGGTGTAGAGCAGCAAGCCCTCACCTGCAGCTCCATGCCAATGAGCGAGGAGCAATGCAGCACTGCTCCCCACTGTCACTCTGATACACCACCTAGGAGTGACATGGCCTCTGTGAAGCTGCTAGCACAGGTCCTGGGAAGGCAGCAGCTCCATCTGCACGGTGCCATGCCATGCAGATTGAGCCCTGTGGTGGCACGTGGTTTTGACACTGTGGCACTGGAGCCGCAACGATGCTTGTGTGCTCCGTATGAGCCACCTGACGGCTCTTTACACACTGATCTGCACAGCATCTCAAGTGGGACAAGACATCACACACTGCCCTCACAGGCGGGTTACGCCTCTAGTTCAAAGAACCACCTGAAATGAGGCGTACGACATTTCCATGCATTGGCCCCAGGGGCTTGCCCAGAGGGCCGTGGCAGTGCTGTCTGAGGCATCGCATCCTGCCCCTGTCCTGCTCCTGGCATCTGCTGCTGGCCTCTTGGGAGCACTGAGGCTATGGGAAACACAGGGCCCAGGGCTTAAACAAAATGTAGGCTCTGTAATTACAGCCTGAGGGTCTGCGGTGCAGTCGGGACTTGAACACAAGTCCCTTGGAACCCAGCCACTGTAGCGCTTTTTTTCTGTATGTGTCCTTTTAAACTACTGGGTATCTGTACTGTATTCAATTATTCATACCATTCAGTTTCCTTTAAAGGCTGAGGAAGTCATGAAGATAATCCTCTTTCTGCCGTATGTTTCCCGTGCCCTCTGCTTCTCTCCTCTATTCCTCTCCCCTTTCCCTGTTCTCATGTGTCTCCTGCTTTCCATCTGCATTTCCCTCAGCAGCACCCATTTCCTGTGGGTTTCATCACCACCCCCACCTCGACTCCATCTGTTGCAGAGATCAGCAGTGAAGTTAACTCGCGATTACACTCGCAGGGAATCTCGCCAACAGTGTGGCACTGCCGGGTATTAAAGTGAACGCTGTGATGCCAGGAGGAGCACAGAGGAGAGGTCACTCCTCTCCCGTGCAGCCACCGCAGACAGGTGAAGCTGCAGCTTCCCATCTCCTGGAACAGGTGCCTTTGCTCGCAGCCAAGCTGCTGAGAGCTGCTATGCAGCAGCCAGGCTGGCAGCCCGTGGGTCCGTGCTGTGGGAGGCTGGCAATGCAGCAGTGGGCTGGGTGCTGATGGAGCAGCCCCGGGAGCTGCCTATCATTGCCCTGTCACAACAGCCCGGTGACTGGGACTTGTTAATGTGATAGTTTCTCTCCCTGGTATGTAATATAATAGATTTGTCAATGTTTGTGTGCTTTGGGTTGTGGGTTTTGTTGTTGTTTCTTTTTTTTCCATGTAGAAATATAGCCTTATGTAAGCCTGGTTCCAGGACTGGAGCAACAAATTTGGAAAGCAGTTTGAGGTAGGAGGTTAGGTGAGCTGCATATGCCAGCAATGCACACAGCTACTTTATGTGGTATATTTAATATTGTGTAAATTTAATTTATTCCCCAGTTCTAACAATGCTTTAATGGACTGTGGGTTGATGTATACAGAGCACTGTGCAGTGATATAAAATGCCAGGCCTGTCTCCTAAAGTTTTGCTATGTCATTTCTATGTAGATCATAGTAATAAGTTGAACAACCTAATTAGAAATTAACTGCAAATTTTATAAGTGAACTTCTCAAGTAAGAAGGAAAAGTTCTCCACTTAAATTTGGGACTTAAGCTAAGCATTTAACTGCATATAGAATGAAAATAGCTTATGGCTCATTTTGTGCAGTGGTTCTAATTTCATTTCAGGTTTGTCTGTAACAGAGAACCTGCCATCCTAAGAAAGGGCTTCAGCTCCAGTCCCAACTTTAAATCACAGAGCCAGTGCCGCGGGGATGAAACTGAGGAGCAAACCAATATTTAGCTGTCCAGATGTACGTGGAGGGCCGGTTCAGCCTTCAGCAAGGGGAAACTTCAGTGCTGTGTCCAAAATTTCAAGGTGCTGAATGAGAAGTTCATCTTCCTGGCACCCTGACAGCAAATATTGATCAAATAAACCTGAGTGCAGAGAATTTGCAGGAACTAGGCGGCTGCTCATCCAGCTAACCACACCTCACCTGGATGGTAGCAGCTGTTAGGAAAAAATATTGGTCTGTTGACTGTGTTAAATGGATGACACCGCCTCTAATAAAAATATATTATAGAGAAACAGGGCAGGGGATGCCTCCCGATACCTGTCTTTAATCTCTGGATGCTCTGAATCCCCAAGATAAGGTAATACATGAAATGCATTCAGAATATGATGTTGAATAGTTTTTTCAATAATGAAGGTAATACTGATATATCCAAATTAGTGATTAAGCGACTTGGGTACAGACAGCAAAGCAGCTCTAGCAGTGATGAATCATCAGAGCCCCTCAGAAAGCTATTCAATTCTGTGGTTAGCGGATACAGAGCTCCTCTGCTGGGATTACATGGCTCCCCAACTAGAGGCTGGATGTTGTAAAGCTTATTTAGATGACCTAGAGCTTTACTGGAGACTTTAACTGGACTGTAACCAAGCACCAAAAGAAAACAAGACAGGGGAGTCCAAAAATGCAGGTGAGTGCACTCAGACAAAACTGAGGAATGGAGGACGATGATGTGAGATCTAGTTATAGGCTATAGGCTGGGAGTATGAGTAGAGAGCTGGTGGGACTCACAATCTTCCCTCCCCTCCTTCCTTTCTTTCTTTCTTTAAAAACAAACAATTAACCAAACAGCTGCTTCAATTTTATGTGGCCTTCTAATGAAACATTGCCCATAAGCCTACAGTATCTTTAAGACTCGTATGAAGGAAACATAGCTGTAGGTCTTCATTACACTTTATACTTTCGGAGCAGTCTCATTGGAGATGCAGAATGTGGGAGGGTAACCTGTGCAGGAGCAGCAGACGCTCCCCTTTCCAGCCTATGTTCTTGAAATACAAGAATTGATGGCCCATAACACTCAATTATGAATTAGATTTTGCTTTTTCTATTTTGTTTTCTGAAATACCTCAATAGGAAGGAAAGCATAAAAAATGTGTTTGCTCCAAGATGACAGAAATGTGCTAATCAGTAATCAAACAGTTATTACCTATTGGACAGTTCTGTTTTTCAGAGACTGAAGACAGTAACAAGAGGTAGCATTAAATCCAGAAAATGACTGGGTGCATTCCGATTTCTCCAGTTTCTGCAAAGGCTTATTTTGATTTCCTTCAAAGAGATCTGAGAGAGAGTCTGTATGAGTCACCTGCACTTCCACTGGTAGGCCAGAAGGCTTCATTGAAGGGAAGTCCTGCATGGCCACCCAGTATGCCATCACACTTGGGTTGCGTGCAGCCTATCTGCAGGCATCAGGTCAAACCTTCGTCTCCTCTGGAGACTCTTTGCCTTGATGAACACAATGGGCAGAATACCCGTGAACGTTCAGTGGCTGGAATTTTGCCATTTTCAGTGGGAGAACACGTACAAATTAGACTGCTTCACTAATCAGACTGTGCCACTGCTTAAGATTCATTTCTGTTTGCCTATAGCTAATCTGCCTAATATGAAGTGAAGAAAGGGAATAATGGAGCTATCAGTCTTGACAAAACACATCCAAGCAGGTGGTGCTCAAGTCACTGCTTAAACTTCCCTGGGTGTGGGATAGGAAGACAGCAGTCAGGGAAGAATTTAGTGGTTGTCCATTCCGATGGGAAGACAGAAAAAAAGAAATGCTTTTCTAGGTCTGATGACAGCTAGCTTTGGTTGCTTTCTACTTAGGAGGCTTTCATTGTAACATTTTTTTCTTTATTAGCAAACCAAAATAACAGAATAATAGCTAACTCCTATTAAAAAATTACCAGGGGAGACAAAGCAGTGCTTATAATAAAATTACTGCTACAACCTTAATTAGGGCATGCTGCCAAATACCTCTGTGATGAAAAACAAATCAATATAATGATGTTTTCCCATTACCTTTTGTTTGGGGAATGAAATGTCACAAAATATTTTGCATATTTCGTCTTGGAGACCAGGCTGTATTGGACCAAATTACAGGAGAACATTAAAGGATTTTGTTTAAAATTGGTATAGGCAGACAGACAATTCCTGGAACCAAAGGTTGAAAACATTTTTGCTTTCTAATGAGAGCAGAGGATGCAGCACTGGTACTTACTGACTATAAAAGTTTCAAATATAGCGTAGAATCTGACTGGACTAAACATGGTATATCTGCTTCCCTTTTTCGCCCACCTAGACGTTGTTTCAACTAACCTGAACCTGCTCTGGCAATTCATGCCGTGCTGTAAGGTCCTGCCCTTCTGAGGTGACTTCTCCCCATGTACCTGCCATGCAGATGCTCACTGCTGCTGGAGCTCCTGGCCGGACATGCTGCCTCTCAACAGGGCATATCCCCAGCACCTGATTCAGTTTTTCCCTTATCTGCCATCATGCATGCTTTCACAGGAGTTTGTCCATGTAAGAGCTGTCTAAACAATGAGCAAATGGTTCAGAATTTGGCTGTCTTTTATAAATAATGATTCAAAGGTTTGATTTAGATACAGACGAGCCCAAGCCACAAAAACTGCAGATGGCTCCCAACAGCATCAACTTGCTTTTTTCTTTCCCTATTGCGTTTTATTTCAGCCAGAGCCTGGCCTGAAAGTCCATGTGGAAAGACAAACTAACTGTGAACCAGACGCAGACATCAGTGCCCAGGGTGCAGCACGTACCAAGATAGCCCACAGCCACCTGCCAGCTTGCCACTGACCTTTTATCTGCATAAATAGTTGTGACCTTTGGGCTGCTCAAATTAGTGCTAGCTGCTCACCCAGGCCAGCATCGTGGCCCCATCGTGCACAGGCCTTCCGCTACTTTGACTCTGTTGCCTTTGCTTGGTGAGCCAACAGGCAGGGGCACTGGGCTGGTGGCCTCTGTAAGCTGCAAACATTAACTGAAGCCTTCATCCACCACTGAAGGTCACAAAAACCAAGGGAGGGGTCCTGCCCCCTGTGTTGCCACTTCTTGTAGGGCATGGTGAGCCTTCAGCTGCACTCTTGCTTGGGGCATTAGTTCGGCATGTCCTTCAGGAGAAGTCCTGAAGGAGTTTTAAAATCAACAAAAAGAAGTCATTACCAAAATGGCTACTCTTTCAGTAAGCCTCAAAATGAGTTATTTTGGTTAATAGAGAAGTAGTTCATTACATCACAGATACTTCTTTCCAATAAAGTCTATGTTTTATTCAGTGGACTGTTAAGTTGTGTAGGGTTTAATGCACATTATTTTCTCAGTAGATGAAAACTAGCATGCTCTCTCATGTAAATAAGCATTTAGTTCTAGTTCCAAATGCAGCATTTCTAATCCTGAAACCACAGCAGTTTTGCTTTTTTTTTTTTTAATATATATATTTATGTATGTATTTGCATGGTTTTACAAGCATGTTCTTTCAGATAGCTGACAATATTGACTAGGTCTGAAAAAAGAAGAGTCGGATACTTTAAAGACATAAAGCAGAAAAAAAATTAAAAAGTTCTAGGTTCTTTAAATTGAAGAGTGCATAGACATATTCCAGAGAGACTTTACTATGCGTAAAATTTGTTCCAAAGCTCCTGTCTTCTGCTTAACTTTAACTAGAGCTTTTTTCTTTTTTTTTTTTCTCTGCTATAGTCATGGGATAGTGGATTCCAAGAGCATTTTTCCACCTGATGTCCCTTGTGTGCACAATGCTTTAAAAATTCAGTTGACTCCTTTCAACATGAGAGACTGGAGACTTGTTAAGTTGCACCAAGGCGAACTATCAGGCACAGAATGAGAAGGTGCTGTTTACAACCACAGCCCTTGCTGCCTGCTTTTACCTATGACAGCTGTGGACAGGAATAGGAAACCCCACAAGGTTGGGAGGTCAACTTGTTTGACTTGGCTAGCATCCCCGGACTAGCACAAGTCATAGAATGGCTTGGGTTGGAAAGAATCTTAAAGCTTATCCAGTTCCAACCCCCTGCCGTGGACAGGGCTGCTCCCCACCAGCTTGGGCTGCTCAGGGCCCCATCCAACCTGGCCTTGACACTTCCAGGGATGGGGCATCCACAGCTTCTCTGGGCTGCCCATAGCTCAGATGTACAATTGCCTGCAGAAAGTGAATCCCAGCCATAGTTTTTAGCTCCTTCTTTTGTTTTATCTTTTACAGCAGCTCCGAAAGTGCATTCATTTGAAACTTCTTCTAAAAGCAATTTGGTTTGCTTTCACTTGTTCCACGTTTCAGCTATCTGGCCTTCCCTATCTGTGGCTGCACCGGCAGCAATGCTAGCCTGAGCCACTCACGGGTAAATAAGAAGTCAACACGCATGTTTGCAAAGCATGTTTAACTTGCGTCTTTCATCTGTGATTAATATTAAATCTATTGAGCTACATAAATAAGTAATTCACTTACAGACCTGTCAAACCAATAGTGATTTCTTCCCCTCTGAAGCTCTAAGCTATTCGTTCTAATTGTTTAATTTCCTTTTGTGTACCTGGAGATAAAAACAGCCTGCTAGGCCACTTCCACTTGGAGAGAAGGGCGGGCTGCCCAGTCTCTTCTGCCTCCATCCCACTGCATATAAGGTCTGCAAATATCCTTAAAAACCTTGAGTCATTTTGCACATCATTTCTGTGGTGGTAGTTTGTGCATGGAAAGTGGACTCCTGCTCGGCCTTCTGGCTTGGATCACAGCCCTGCAAAATCATCTCCACCAAGAGACTATGGATCTGTTTCTGTTCTCCTGCAAATGAAATTAGGAAAATTATATAAACATAAAACCACGGGGCAAATGAGAGGAAACTCTTGTTTTCTCTTTTGTGTTGATATGGAGTTGTGCTCCTTGAACACTAATAAGGCAGTGCTCTTGTGGAAGATTGAGAGCATGTATTCAGACCCCTGGCCTCCCAGCGACTGTGCTTAGCACTCAGCTTCTTTACAGGTAGTTTACAGGTTGCTTATAGAGAAGAGTATGAAGTTTGTTTGAGGGAAAATAATCCCCAGGTAGGGAAGTCCCTTCTAGCTAAAGAAAGCACAGGGAGTCGAGAGGAAACCTCATCCCCTCTCTAGTTCATCTAGGTGCCTGTATCAAAGCAGTAGGGGAGGATCTCAGCAGCAAGGGATCCTTTCCCAAACGCACTTGTGTAGGACCTCTCTTTGGAAGCAGTGATGAGAGAGCACTCCCTCAAAACCCACCCCAGCACCATTTCAGGCTGGTGGAGGTGGTGGTATTGGGCTACAGCTCTCAATCTGTGGGAATTTTCCTCCTCCCAGCATTTGCTGCATATGTAAAGCCCTGCATAAGCCATTGTTGTCTCTGGGATCTGGGGGTGGAAAGAGGAATGGAAGAAATCTTGAAGCAGAATATATTTAGCTTCCTTCCCTTCCAGGATGCTTCTTCACACCTCACTGTTCAGCGCATCCAGCCCTGCACTGAGCAGGGGAAATGCAGCAAAACCAGCAGAGCTTTCTGCAGCAATGAAGGGGCTTTCAGTAAAGCAGCCTCAGTACTGAAAACATGAAAGGAACACCATGGTTATTTATCAAAGGACGTTTCAACACAATCCATGTAAGGGATGCTAAGTTAGTTCCTAACACTATTTAGGTATACTGAAAGAAAGGGAAAATGTTGCTGTGCAGAAATAAAAAATGGGATCAAGATTACTGGCGAAGGGCAGAAATGACATTTACTAAGCTGCCTTTTGCCTGTGATGTTTGTTCTTTACTGTTTTTCACTTAACAAGACTGCAGAAGGCATTACTTGTCCTTAAAGAGTGCTACTGCATGCAGAGAGGAACCAGACGGTGGTTATCTGCTGTAACCGAAAAGCTGACATTTTGAAATGGTCATTATTCATTGCAACTGCTCAGATTGAAGCCATTTCACATGGAAACAATTAAGAGGCAGAATGCATATCATAACAAAGGAATGAGAAAGAAAGATCAGGAAATACAGGCCGATTGGATTAATCTCTTAAAATGAATACCATATTTACTGCTAGTGATTATAACAAATCTAAGACTTGTATTACCACTGGAGAGCAGACATGACTGAATTGCAGATTTTCTCATGCAACTTCAGAGGAAAAAAAATAAGATTATTGATTGATTTATAATTTAGGTCCAGAATGGAAAAAACTGTATCTCATTTCATATGTGTGCGGGATGGAAGGCGCCTGCAAATAATGAATTCTAAAAGTGGTCACAACTGGAAATCACAGAGAAATGAAAACCAAATTGGAATTCAAAACAATATAGTCCATTTGTATTTCTGTAAAAGCAAGGGAAAAATGAAAATGTGCATGGAAGGGCATCCACAGGGATTTGCACATTCTTCTCGAGATCAGTCTAAGTGCAACTGGAAAGAAGAAAAAAGGATAAAGAACAAAATCCACTTCTAAAGAGGCGTGTTGTCTTACATGCAGGAGATATGGGGGCAGGGTTTCTTTACACTATCAGAGAATGAGCGAGGTAATTACTGGAAGGCATATATTGCAATAAAGATTTATGAAACACCATTTAGTACTCCTTTCTGGTTGAGTAATTAAACCAACAGAATATCAGCACTAAACGGTGTGAGATAGATGAGACACCACGAGCCATATACAGCCCGGAGCCAGGATGTCCATGTCCCTCAATCCTAAAACAGTCATCTGTGTTTGCAAGGAAGTTTGGAAATCACTTAGAGAAGATATCAATACTGGATCTCTTAGTGGCATAAACATCACACCTCTCTGCTGTGTATACATTCACACACAATTTTGTTATGCCCCCCAAAATGAGTGACTTAAACTTGTACAGTTAAGTGACAGCAAACTACCCTCCAATTCCTTCCCCCCTGACCACTGTCTGGGAGACTAATTTTTATTGCCATTGAAATCAATTTGAGTTTTATGACTAACCTCACTGGAGCCAGGATGCAAGCAGCTAATGGTCTGCTGACAATAGCTGGGAACTGGTGCAAGTCAGAGCAGAAATATTTAATGCCTTGTGACTTTGCGAATATTTCATTTGCACTGTCAGCTTACCTGGCAAAGGGGATTTCAGGTGTGGAGGCATTAATTCCTCTTCAGATATCCAGTTTTTCCCCTTAAGTACAGAATCACACCATGGCTGAGGTGGGAAGCGACCTCTGGTCCAACCCCTGCTCAAACAGCAAGCTGTCCCGTGTCCAAGAGCCACATCCAAGTGGCTTTTGAGCAACTTGAAGGAAGAAGACTCCACAGCCTCCCTGGGCAACCTGCGCTAGTGAAAAACAGTAAGTCCTAAGTGGAAGGCATCAAACATCTTCAGGAGGCCGCGCGTGCACTATACAAAATTAGCTAATACAGATGGAAGAGCAGAAAGGCTGAGGGCACATCTGAGCCTCTGCAGGGGCAGAGCAGACCCAGTGTGTTACCTGTGCTATCTGCCTCCACCATCCTCATCCCTGCACCTCAACAACGAGGGATATTTCACAGTCACACTTCTTTGAAAGTAGGGGCTGGCGGGAAGAGCTGTGCTGCTGAGGCATGTGATGTTTGCCCACACTGCTCCCCTCCTGCTGGGGCCTCAAGCTGTAATTATTCCAGGTTACCATTGGACTTTCCAGTTGGAAACTCGTGCCGTTTCCATTCCTTTCCCATCTTTCAGAGATGCTTTTGCCTAAAAAGTAGTCCATCTGCAGAAATCAGCATCTGCAGAAAGAGTCATCTTGGGTGCCATTCTAGAAAGGGCTCCATTTGACATAGTTTATACAGAAGATCCCTTTAAATAGTAAAACTTTCGCACATTTGTATTCAGAGCTGTTACGATTTTATTTTTGAAGGGAATGTAGGTGTTCGTGAGCAGTGGGTGGGAGACTGACAGCACTAGACCAGAGCTCGCCATTGCGGAACAACTGCTGCATAGCCTACTATACTGCAAACCTCTGTGATGAAGACACAAAGGTTTGAGATAGGCTGTCCTTCTCAAGCCTGTTACTGTTCCTGTGCCTGTTCTCTCCTTGTGCTCAAAGGGAATCAGCTGCTAAGATGGCCTGTGTGTGTGCACTTGCAGGAGCAGACACAAGATTACCAGGCCTTCCAGATAGTAATTACTTTTAAGCTTTAGCACTGCATTTGGATTTTGCACTCCAGTGCCAAAGAAGTAGCTTTCTGTGCAACGTCACACTCACTTAACCACACGCCTGGGTCTGTTTTTTCTTTATTTGTCAACTGTTTGTTCTTAAAAATGAACAGCTCAAACTCTGATGCAAAAGCTCTTACCAGCTTTCTGAGGGCTGGTACATATGCATGCTGGTCTCTTCAAGAAACCACCCTTGATATGCAGTTTTCCATAAGTGAGGTAGCTTATGCCTCTCAGCATCATTTAATGGGGACTCTGCAAGGAATCACACTGATCCTTTCTCCCACTCCACCCCACTCAGAAACACAATGTGGAAAAAAAAAAACAACACAAAAAACACCTCCAGGACAGAACCCCTCTGAACACTTAAAACCCTCTTTTAGTTCTTACCTGATTCCACATATGATAAGGTCAGTGGTGGTGCCAGCACAGTGTAGATACTTCCTCTTTCTTCAGCTGAGCCAGGTAAATTACTAAATTGAGTTCACACATTTTTCTCCAAGACTATAAAGAAATTTCCTTCATGCTATTTCTCTGGATCTTCCAGCTAATGTGCTTCAGATTTTGGTTCAAGTTATTCAGAAGAATTCTTTAGCCTATATTTTATTTCCTGGGTTCCTTTGAATAATTTAGGGTCAGACTACTGGCTGTAGTCTTGTACAGAGAACTCTGAGCTGCAAGCCCAAATACCAGAGCCAAGATGCTCCGAATTCTGACCTTGCAGAGAAATTCTGCCTCTGCACAAAATAACACTCTCTTGCTGTGAGATCATCTAAGGCTTCTTGTTCATTCTCTAGATTTTATGGTAGGATCTTTCGTGATGAGTTGCAGCTCTGCCCTCCCTTCTTTCATGTTTTGAAGCACTTTTGCTGTAATCACTTCTCTGAAGCACCAATCTTTCCATTGAGAATTTGGGTTAAAGTGACTGAAGGGAGTGACAACAAAGGAGTGATTGTCATCAGGTCCCAAGGATTTGATATGCTGTTGGTTATACAATGCATTTGGACAGCCCAAGTTGTGTGCCAGATTAATATTTGATGTCATTGGACTTGACTGGCTGTAAAGAAAGAAGCTGGAGACAGTGTTGGGAAAATGGCCATCTCCCTTTCACCGAGGAGCTGGTGCTCATGGAAGTTGACAGCCTGACAGCCCAATCTCCCATCCACCCATACACTCTAGCTGGTGCAAGCCGTGAGCTGTGGCAATGCAAGTTTTCCCATATTTAATCACTGGTAGGTGAAATTATCCTTGTCACCCCTATGTATCATGTTTACTTTATATTACCAGAAACAGCTTTGCTTAGTGTGTATTTTATCATTATTTCCTAAGTCATTAAATTACACTTATAGTACTGATGTTTAATCTGTCCTTACTGCATATATGTGGGACTCCTCTGTGTAGTCCATGAAGGTATGTGGTCACTTGGTATGCTCAGAAATTGTACATTCACTCACATATGTCTTAAACAAGTAGAAGTAAATTTTGGGCTGTATCATTAGAGATGTCGTAAATGGTCAGGTTTTGTTTGTCTTCTGATCCTTTATCTTAACTTATCCAAAATACTGCTAGGCTAATGAGGCCCACGTGCCAGTGGTACTTCATTTAAAAAGGGGGAAAAAAAAAGTTAGTCTTGTGGCACACGGATATTAAAAAAATAAATCAAATAAAACTTGGCGTTGTAAATGGAAATCAATGGACTGCAAAATTGTATTTGTTCTAGCTGGATAGAGTACTTGCCGAGTTCCAAGCTGTCTGTCCCCTGCTGAGGAGAGGCAGGGTCTGCACTATGCGTAGCGCAATTGCAAAGCTATTGTGTATAAACCTGCACCTCTCCATATTCCATGCAATTTATACCTTAAAAAAATAATAATTAAATTTTACAACATCCCAGGAGATGCATATATTAGTTCTCTTTTACGGACAGCATGAAATGAGACTGGATATTTTGTCCAAAGCAAGTCCCTGTAAGGGTTGAAATTTTTGGCTCCTGGTCTTATTCTCAGGAAATTTGACTATGCCTGTCCTAAAATTCTTTCACTATCTATGAACTGCAGACAGCATAATATCTGAATAATAATACTAGGTATAGTGTTGCTCTGTAATTCCACGTGACTTCTGGCTCACGCTGACTTCTAGCTCATGTGGACATGTCACCAAGGACAGTGTTGCTTCTCAGCAGTGCTACACTCAACTTGGCTGCTTTTCTACAAGTCTGGTTCTTGATCTTTTGATAAATCCTAAGAAAACCATATGACATGGAACTCTGCTAAACTGAAATAATGGAATATCACCATGTAGAATAAATAAAGATATTTCTATTATAAGCAGCTGATTACCACTATGTCTAAAATATTTGGGTTTTGTCTTCTTCCCTATTCCGTAATTTTAATAATGATGACTATTCGTATTAGGCCTATAAACAGCTAGTGTTTCTTGTATGTCCTCATTGACTTATGATGCATGTATTTACCGTACAACAGGTAACTTCTTCAAAGAATTGTTATTACATGAAACGGCATTGGTCCAAAACCCTCCAATACTCTTTTCCCAGGATTTCTATGTGTACAGTCTTGAGAACCCAAGTATTTCATTCTGCAAAGCCTGGGTTTTGAAGTTTACCATCCTGAGGAAGGAAAGCCAACCAAACATACTTTGAGAGTCTAAAGAAGACTTTTTCAGGATGGAGGATGTACAACTGGACAGGAAGACTGGCAACCAGGATAACACCTGCCAGCTCTGGCAACAGGCTGAAAGCTAAAATAGAAGAGAGAGGTAAAATTAGCACATCTCATTCTTTGAAGTTTCATCAGGTGATACTTGACATTAGAATAATGCAGTAAAGAATTATTAGAGGAAAATGCTGTGCTGTCAAAGAACCTGGATGTTACCAGGACTGTCCTACCAAGGAGTCCTGCCCTCTAAAACCGTTCTTTGAAAATGTTAACCATATGGAGTATGCTATGCAAAGCAGTTATCAAAAAATAGATACCAGCTCTGTCCTTGATATTAAATAGGATCATTTGGATTACTGCAATCAAATATGAAAAAATAGCATTCATTATGAATGTGAATTTACATCCCTTCAACTGTAGAAATTATCAGGAGAATATCTCATTTAAAATTAGCACTATTTAAGTAAGGCTTAAAAATTAAATTGATTGGAGAATAACAGCCTATCCAGACCTTTGGTGCCTTGAACTCCTGCGTGCATTTACTGCCAAAGTCTATAGTAAGAACTTTTTTCCTCAAAAGTATACAGAACATTATTCTTTTTAGCCCAGATCAGTTACACAGCCCAGATCTTGGGGCAGGAGTTACTTTTGGGGTGGTCCCTTTTGGGTGAGAAGGCTGATGGAGTCAGGTAGTTCTTTAAATGAACACCTTTGATTAAAAAAAATGCACAAAGCCTTTTTTCCTTGAACATTTAAAACAAAGGTCAAAGAAAAAGTGGGAGTTTCATTTGCAATTACAATTGTCTTTAGCTTGGAAAGAACTCTGCCCAAAATCCCATTCTTAGCCTTAGAGGTCACACTCCTGCGGGTTCCCCTAGCTAGGTCTCAGCCTTCCTGGCTCTCTGTCTTGTTTCTGTCCCTCTTCTATCCCACAAGGAATTGCTGTATTCAGGTTGATCTCTGCCTTAATGGGAATGCTAGCCCCTAGCCAAACCACCCTGCTGCTGGGTTCAGATTCCTGAAAAGCCTTGGGGAGCACCAAATATTTCTGTTATACGTCAACAAAAGAATGCTTAATTATTCTGTTCTCATCCAGACCCAGCCCACTGGATATGATGCTGAGTACTTTCTGAAAACCCCTGAACTCAATCATCATCATTTCAAAGGCTGCCCCACCACTACTGTTTCCTTAAAGCTGGGGCCCAGGAATACGTCAGCCCAGCATCAGGTGCTCCCCATCACTTTGTACAACCTGCTGGTGTGTCCAGATGCTGGATGTTTTTCGGAGTGAACGGTACTAGGCCATGGGCAGCAGTTTGGGACTTGACTTTGCTGCTCATGCTCGTATCCTGGCTATAAGCTAGCATCATCTGTGATGGCTTTTCCTGTGTGGATTTCCTGACATGCTTAATGAGACATTACAGTGGAAACGGTGTTAAATGGGAACCTACTTTATGGCTCCTTAAACCTGGGCTCCTTCCTTCCCAGACACCATCTGCCATGAACTTGTCCACTGAAAACTGTCATTCCTATGTCATACTGCCCAGGCTGGGGTGCACAAAGCTCTTCATTGGTCCATGGTCTACAGTATAATTTATTATATTTTCAGAGGTTTTCAAGAGGGAAATATGCACTTTCGTGCTTAAAAAAAGGACAAGTTATCTGCAAAGTATGGACAAGTTCTGGCAGTCAGCATGACATGTTCATAGATTATGTGCTGAAGGAAAGGCAGATAATTTCTTAGGGATCATAATCCTTATAGTCCTTTTTGGTTCTGTGTTTTCTAGTCCGTGTTTCTTGTCAGTTGGCCAACTAATTTTCCTTCTGTTTCAGAGGAAATGTGCTGAATGGCAGATCCCAGGCTGGTCACTCGACTGACATTTTATGTTAGGCTAAAACATGTGATCTTTGACCCTGACAAAAGCAAAAGTCAGCCACACGTACACAATATGTATATATACACAGAGTGCGGAAAAAGAAAAGGTAAGAGATTAAGCCACACCACCACAAAAGTTATAAGTAACCAAGCAGAACAAAGGTCTGCCCTTAAATGCTAAAGATCAGTGTAACACTTTTTATGGCTGATAACATGCCATGCCCCATTGTTAGGCTGAGAACTTTTTACAGCTGAGCAAAAGATAACAACCAGCTTTTATGTGGCATGCCTTGTAAAATAATAACTAACAAGAAAGTGCTCTGCAAAGAAGGCCTGTATTGTTATCTCCATGTCTCAGAAAGGAAACCTGAGCAGCAGAGGGAACTTGCTTAAGGTGCCTTACAGGTGCAGGTGACTTTCCGTGTTCCAGCACAGAAACAAGGATGGAGAAGCCAGCCTTGCTTTGTTGGGCAGCTGAATGCACTGCCCTGCTTACAGCAAGTATCTCTGGAATGCTACAGGCATTGGCTCCACTCCGCAGGCTGCACTGCGGGCACTGTAGCAGCCAGTCTGGGGCTGTGCTGGAGGCAGAACTGGTGGAGCAGCCCTGCACCATCAGCTGGGTGGGAAACTGCAGCGCTTTGTCTGCTTCTGAAAGTGGGACACCAGCCATGCTGGGAGGGCAGGAGGCTAAGGAAGGGCAGGGTAGAAAGGCAGCCAGGAGAGAGGATTTACTGAGGCTGTCACTGCTCGGGGATGCTGGCTGGTCTGGTGTCCCGCATGCCCCTGAGAAGCAGTGATGGCATCCACTGCCTCCACAGGATTGCTTGCCCTCCATCCTGCATGTGCAGGGAAGGAACAACCTGTATAATAACTCATTAACCCAAATTGCCTCCTGTTCTTATCTAGCTCTGCCACTGAAGCGTAGCAACAGCTCTCCAGGAAGCCTTGGAGTGCCCAGTGAAGGGCCTTCATGTGACTCCCTGGGCCCACCAGACACCCTCCAGCAACATGCTGCCGTGGGGCTGAGCAGCTCAGCAACCAGAGCTCGAGTATACAGCTCACCCTCTGAGAAGGTTCTTTCATTTGACACCGGCTTATCCTGCTTGAATGATGAGCTGCAGTTTCCACATTAAATCCCAGCACCTTTCACTGCAGCAGCCCTTGGCCTGCCTTCAGCTCTGTAGTGGGTGAGCTAAGAGCAAGCCGTCTGCCCGTGTGGATGTATGGAGCAGAATGTGCATCTATACGTTGTCATGGAGATGCCATGGGATACATCCTCGGGTTTTGCTGGTTGGGCTTCTTCTGTATCACGCGTTTGTGCAGAAATGAGGCTTTTACTAAAATACAGTATCCAAGATTTTCTGGAGCATAAGTGGAATGTAGATCTGTGTCAGATCAGATGAGGTCACTTCATTTGTGATCACTTGCATGGGTCTTACTTTTTGTTTTCCACTTACACTGCTCCTGATCACATATGCACATAGCATCAGCAGTTTAGAGAATTAAACAAGTCCGAAATCATGGAGGGGGGAGAGAAGCAGGCCATATGCTTCAATAGTAACAATTCAAAGATGCAAGATGAGGTGGCAGGATACAGTGGATTTTGCAAATACAGTGGACTTGAAATAATCAATGGGAAATTGCCCTTAGGAGCTAACTTGAGATATGTGAAATCTCTGTAATTTTCCTATATTACCTCATGTGTTAAGGTAAGCAGTGTTATTGTTTGTGTCCATCTGATCTTCTGTTTTTTCTTAGTAATAGTCTCACAAATATAGTAACAGATATTTTCAGTGAAACAGGGCCTTCAGAAAGAGAGTCATTAAAAAGGAGAAAGAATTATCGATTTTTAAATTATACCTTGTCCATAAAAGACAAATCACTTGGCCAGTGAAGATCACATTCCCAATATGTGTAAGCAGTCAAGGACTGCAATCAGAGGGCCCGAGGCCCTGTCTACCTGATAGTTACATAACCAGAAGCTAACTCCAGAAGACAGCACCATCTCACAGCCTGCAGACCATCTTCAATCTAAGCACTGTTATAAAAATATCACCTTAGTCTTTCTACATAATGTGCTTCTGATACAAGCTTTCCTGTGTACCCACAGCTAAACCTCTACCCAAGCTCTCATCTAAGTGTGCTAGATTTTTTTTCTAATTGTGCTTGGAAATGATCATCAGTTGTTGGCCTCTTTCTGAAGTTATTCAGATCTGAGATTACTCTGGAGAACCTGCTGCATTTTCATAGCACTGCTGCTGCAGGTCCGCCAACCAAGAAAAGCTCCCTTGTGCCTGTTGACATGAATAATCCCCAGCATTTTTAATACAGGCTGTCTTCGCCAGTTGGCTGACACTTGTGCTATGCCATGAATAAAAGCTATTTGATGACAGATGAAAAATGGATGTGAAACACTTGCTGCTATATTTCCTGTGCTGTATGGGAGCTGCTCCCTATTGTTTGTCATGTGCAGGAATGTTAAGATGCTAAAAGCAACTTGAGTGCAGACAGTGATGACATGACAGTGCAAGGCAGTAGAGAAAACAAGACCCCATACCTATTCTAATAGCCTGCATCTTGCATATATTCCTCGAACAGCTTTAAGTATAAGTTCAAAAATGTGTGTTTTAATGTCTTTACCTAGCCAAAGTGTGCCCTCAAATCAGCACAGAAAAGATTCCCCTTGTTACCTGGCTGGAGACAGTTTAATTTCACCAGGGAAGAAGATGGGGATTCAGGGTAGATTGGACAGAATGAGAGAGGGAATGTTTGGCTAATGGAAGATAGGAGATGGACCCAGCTGCCAGATGAGCACGAAGAAGAAAGGGGCGTTGAACCATCCAAGAACAAGATAAAATGAGCAGGAAAGAGGAAGGACTGAGAAACAGAGGCAGGAGAAGAAGGGGGAGGAGCAAATTCAGAGATTAAATTATGGGGGGCCTCAGAGGGGAGATTTGGAGGTTTCACTGGAGATGAGATGCTGGTGGGCCAATGTGTCACGGCTGTGGAATACTTAGCAGGAGCTTCCAAGCAAAGTGACGGAAGAAAGTGTAAGGAGAGGAGGGAGGACGAGCTACTGCAGCACAAACTGCTGTGACACGGGCAGGAGTGTTCTGAAGATGGGCAGCAAAGGAAAGGCAGGCTATAATGAAGGTTTAAGACATCCTAACACCTTTGGAAACAAAGCTTACAGATGACCCCCTGAAGCCTTTTCATATGAAGAAAGCAAAATATGCCCAAGTTTTAAAGGACTATCAGGAAGAGAGCGCGCATCATGTACTAAGCAGACAACATTCCTTAGAAAACATATCCAGTGGAACGCAAAAGACATCAACAAGAAAATGATCATTCTCTACCATTCACTTGATTGCAGACCACGTTGATCCTTGCTCTGGGTTTTGCATTCATTGAGAAGGATCAATAAGCAGACTTATAATCAACTCTGAGCTTTCTCTCCCACTTCAGCCTCCGCCAGGGCTCTCTGGAGAGCCTCCCTCCTCTCCCTTATCGTCAGCTCAGAGCTGGAGCTGGCAAAGCACACCTGCCGCAATGACTCGCTGCTCACAGCCCTGTGCCTCCAATATAAAGTTTCAAGCACCTGATATTAGTATGACGCAGGTGAGCTCTGCAGCATCTGTACACAGACCTGGGTTTTGCAGAGCCTTTAGCTGCTGCAGGGCACCTCAGGGCCAAGCAGTGCTGATATAGTTGAGGGCTCAAACGAGGGGAGGTGGGATCGTGGCACTTCATAGCCAGCTCTGCAGCAGTAAGGTCTCTTTTCTCTGGCAAATGGCTGAGCCAAGAAGCAGTATGACCACAGCAGCATGAGAAACAGAGAAAGAAAAAAAGAATTTCTTTTCCTCTAACAGAGCAAAAAAATTGTGTGTGTGAGCACATATAGTGTCCGGGTGATTGCAAGGCAAGACACGGTGACAGCATGATGGCATAATTTCCAGATGACATATCAAGCAAAAATGCTTTGGAAAGCTCTGCTAGCCAGATCAGCTTTGGAGATGTGTGACTAACAGCAATAGGCCATAATAATTATTTTTTAAATGTCACTTTAAGCACAGTTTTCTCCTGATTATCACTAGAGCACATTTCTGGCACAAAGTGCCTTTGTACAGTATATCTTTATAGTATGTGAAGCTAGCACTCAGCTCTAGGCAAGGATGGTAAAAAACAGTATATCATTTTGCTCTTGCAAGGGAGAATCTAACAATTTGGCCATCTGCTGCATTCCACAGCAGTGACAGCTCATGCTTGTGTTTGGTGCTAGAGCTGGGGCTGGCGATGCAAGAGCAGCCCTTCCTCCCCACCCTCCTCCAGACTTAGCAGCTATACCCATCCCCATTGTGCCATTGCTCCTCTTGTGCCCTTCCCACTACCAATTTCCCTTCTCACCTGAAGGTGGGTGAACTGTCGTGCTGCCTTGCTGCATCTCCCTGCAGCTGGTCTCTGCTCCTCTTGGTTTGCCCAGCCTTGCTCTGCCATTGCCACTGCTCAAGGTGGGGATGCTGTAGCTCTAGGTCACTGGTTGCACAATGTTCATTCCCATGTCATGGCAAATGGCCAGTGAGAAGAGAGCTGCTCCTGCCTGTCCTCATGCAGCTTGAGTCTTCAAGCCTATTTCAAAGAAGAATGAGAAAGCAATTATTTGGCTGCACTCATTTCAGCCTCCCTGCATTCATTATGAGGGGACCTGATAAAACGACATCTCTGCAAGTAACTGCACCCAGGCTCAGAGATATCCACTCTACTTTGAAATGCAGTGGTCAGCTATGATGGCAAGGAGCTTGCCACAGCTGGGCTGAACCTTTAATGTCCCTGCTTGATCAGCAGTTGGACCAGATTGACCCAGAGTTCCCTGCTGCCATCAGCTGCAGCCCAGCTTTTCTCAGAGCCACAGCAGAGTAAATCCACTGCGGTGCTCCTCAGCCCTGGGCACATCCAGCTCCTGCTGCAAGCTCCTTGTACAGCACAAGTAGATAGCATGCCCACCAGGCTGCCACGGTGCTACAGGCCCTCCCTTGCCTTTCCCACCCTGCATCTAAGCACACTGATGTGCATCAGGCACTCTCCTGTTCCTCTTGTCTCCATGAGCCCTCCATGTCTCCCCAAAAGACAGCTCCTACCTGCTGCTGGGAGCAGTGTGCCTGACTCACAAGGACTTGCTTTCTTTTAAAAAAGATGGATGTTTCTGAAGGTCACCATTTTTACAGCTTTAACATTCATAATCCTGTGATCCTGCAATAGTTACGTTCAGCATCTGAGTTACTACAGTGCACAAATTGTATTTGTGGTATCCTCAGAGGCCGAGTGCCAAGCTGGGAGCAGATAAACACATTGCACACGGCTTACGAGGCACAGAGGCGCAGAGCAGCCCCGTGCTCTCCGACACAGCAATTTGCCTTCTTGTGGCACATGAAACATATCAGCATGTGCTCATCGGGAACCAAAGACCCAAGCACAGGAAGGCAGACTTGGGGCTTAGCTTCACAACCAATTTTCCTCTGGTAGCTCTGTAGAAAGCTAAATATTCACGCACACTAAATAACACTCGTTTCTTTAAGAGGGTTTGCTCTCCTAGCGCTAATCTCTGCTGAATTGCTGAGTTCAGTGGGATGCATTCACTTGTGGGGTTTAGCGCAAGGGTCTCAGCATCCTGCATGCAGGCTGCTTTTGGCTTTCTATTCTGAGCAGGGATCTGGAGCCTGGGAGATGGTCGGGTCGATGGAGACGATGCTCAGTGCTCGTCATGGGGAAGAGGACGCGCGTGCTGCCAGGCAACGGCTCTGCAGCGCCCGTGCCAATGGCTGCAAACACCTCTGCAGAGGCAGGTCTGCAGCATGAGCATCCAGCCCCGTCTGCTCACTGCCTGGGGGCCTGTGGGCACATGCCTGCCAGGCAGGGAGATTGAACTGTGCCCCTCATGCCTGCAGGGAGCAGGGCAGAGAGGACAAGCCCCTTTTGGAGTCTGGGCAGGGCTCTGGGGGTCTCAGTGCTAGCATCAGCCAATGCTGCTCAGTGGCAGCTGAGAAATAAAGCCCTTGCCCCACTGTTTATATTAGGGTGGGGAGGAACGGCAATTCAGGCACATGGGCTCCAGTGGAATGTCTGATGTTCTGGTCTTCATCTGGGTCTTTAATTGCCATCCCCAGGCTCTGCTGCAATCTGCCATACACAGCTTGGTAAAGGAGGATAGAACAGATTTTAATCGCAACAGATATGCATTATGTACATGCATTCACATATACCTATGCATGAAAAATTCATTCAATGGGATTAGGTACAATTACCTTAGGGTGTGCAAAGCAGCAGTGCCATCCACAGCAAGTGTTCCCTTTGCTTACTCTTTTCAATGAACTACTTTGATTTCTCCAGTCCTTCACTCCATGAATATTCTTCCAAAAGCAGTGCAGTTGTCTTCCTACTCAGTTTCCATAAGTTTGCCTGCAGTGGTAGTTAGGTCTTTATTACTTGATATTGCCCGAGGAAATGTTTGTAAAGATTCTTATTCAGCTTTTATTTTACAGCTTAGGGGCAGATACCTACAATGCTACGGAATAAATCTCTTTCTGTCCTGCTTTGTCCTTCCTGGGCAGGATTTGGCCACAAGTACAGAAGAGAGACATAACTTATTCTGAGACATGCAGATGACATGCACTCTCGACACTCAGCACAGCTCAGACCCTAGAAATACCAATGTGAGGTGAGAGCAGGTGAAGAGAAGGGCGAGGCCAGATAATTTATTGCAGCTCCCCCTGCGGGAGTTACAGATAAATCTCAAGGGATAAAACAATGTTTGCGGAAGAAGTTTGCAGCTGGGGGATAAGAACTGCGTCTCCTCCTGGTCCCAGGAGCAATTCCACTGTGGGGACAGAGGCTCTGCAGCAGTAGCACAGCACCATTCTGAAGCAGTGTTTGTCCCCGAAGCCCCCTCCCTTTCCCACTGAATTCCATCACTTGGGCTGTGGCAGGCGGGCAGCAGGGCTGCAGGCAAGCACCCCACCCATCAGCTGGCTTTTTGGAGTGCTGATGCCCCTATTTAAGGGGAACACCAGAAAGGACTACTGCTAGGAGGTTTGGAGCAAGGGCTTAGACACCTGCCTCAGTGTCCCATCGGTCCAGATGAAAGCCAGGGCTGAGTCCCAGGGCTCTGAGTCAGCTGGGTCCCGCTGTGGCGACAGGGAGGGCTGCCAGCTGCCGGCCAGCCTGGGCACCGCTGTCCCAGCACAGTGAGAGCACCTGAGTGTGACAGCCAGCACGCTGCTCTCCTATGCGTAATTTGCTGCGATCATGTTATAAATCAAGATGAGACTGCTAAAATTACATATGACCTCATTTGATAGATTATCTAATAAGGAATTTGCTAATGCAGTTTATCACTTAAAAAGCCATATGACTGTTAAGGATGAGTACTTTGCTGCAGCACATTTAAACCTAATTGTCAGAGGAGAAAAGCAAGCAGATTTCAGAGGTGAGTTAGAAGAGCATCCTTATGAGGATGATGTCTTCACTAAATCAGTGGTGCAATGCAGCAAGCAGGGTGGAAAGGAGTCTCCTCTGGATAAAGGTACAGAAAGCTGCTAGATGAGACCGGCTGTGGGAGCATTCTGCATGCAGCACTGATCGGGAGAGCCTTCCTGCCTGTAAATATCTGTACCCCAACGGCATGCTTGATTTTATTGTTTGACCTAATGCTATCTTTTGTCATTATAACATTTCAGTTCTGCTTCCCTGTCTTGCAAGTAGATCGAAAATCTCTGGTAGATTGAAAGGAGTTCTGTGCCCAGACCTCCAGCTCTAACTAGCTATTCTGGTTATTGTGCTTGTCAGAATGAAAAGAGTAATTGTTTTGCTGCTATATGTTACCATCCAATATTTTTGTTCTTCCAGTCCTGTGACTCATTTAAAAATACTGAACATCGCTTCCACATACACAAACAGAACTATAAAGCAGCTCAAGCCAATGAAACAAAGCTCGTTTCGCAGGTTTGTTAACCAAGTGTTCTGTTCCAATCCTTGATTTATGATTAATATAGATGCCTTTTTATTTCTTGACGATTTTATAAAGCTCATTGTGGGGTCTGAATGCCTGCATACATTCCCTGGATGGATGACACCGTTCAAAGCCTCTGAGAAAAACATTAAACCTGCTCACAACTCCCTCCGTGTGTGGGGAGGGGGAGGTGTTAGAAAAGTGACGATTTTGAGCTCCATTTTAGGCTTGGGCAGAATGAGGTGGAGACGTGAAAGAGCTCACAAAAGGCCACACAGAAAATCGATAGCAGAGCCAGGGCTAAAGCTCTTGACTTCCCTGATCCCCACTTCGTCTCCTGGCTCCCAAGAGCAAAACCAGCAAATGTCCCCTTCCTATCCCCTGAGCACACCCTGTTTCATTTGCAACCCTCTGAAGGTGGAGCTTGTTCTTTCTCAGAGGAAATCATGTTTTATGGCAGGAATGGGGAAGGTGGACATTGCTTTACAGGTAATAGGATGTGATCGTTGGCAGAATAAGGGAGAAGGTAAATTTTGCAGTGTGCTACTGAGTCAAAATGGTAGGTGAACCCTGTGTTGACTTAAGTGAATAACTGCTGATTTGGGATTGTACAAGAGCTGCCGGTGTCACAAGAACAGCAAAACTACCCACAAAACATTGCAAATGCCAGGGACAGTGACCAAGCGAGCTGAAGGAGGATATTTCAGTAGAGTCATACACTGGAAACATGCAAGGAAACCCCCTGTGACATTTGCATCGAGGCCCACCTGACCACTGTTATGCCTCAATTAGTAATGCAGTCCCAAGAGAGTAGTTGGGCCTGCTTCTGGGAGAACTGGAGTCTGTGTTTCTGCATGAACATGCCAATGTGTGCATGCATCTGGCTGGAATCATTTGCCTGCAGAAGAGGAGAACAGAAAGTAAAGGAAACATCACTGGCCTCACAGAATAGCCCTGTTCTAATCCAGAGAGGCCATGTGAGGGCTGAGCACAGTTCATCACTGTGCCACATCAGTGCTTGGGGTTTCCCCCCAACACTAGCTGATACAAACTGAGTCAGTGGATTTTACATTGAAAGCACATCTCTACAGTAAGCTGGGCTCACTTACCCTGCACTGTCAAATAATGCCAGTGATAATCCTCAGTCACAGTTGACATAGACAAAAATTTCACCATAAAGCCCTCACTAGTCATTCCATGAGCCATCCAGCCTCATGAGCTCTTACCACCACCAAGATAAGATCTAGATAAGATATGATGATAAGCCTCATTCAAGACCAAGGGAAAACCGAGAAAACCAGGAAAGGTCACAAGGTTGTGGCTTTTAAGTATAATCATGGAATCACAGAATCATTAGAGTTGGAAAAGACCTCTAAGATCACCAACCGTTCTCCTTCCGCCAATATTGCCCACTGTACTATGTCCCTTAGTACAACATCTTCCTCTTAAAACACCTCCAGGGCCACTGACATAAAATCTCCCCTGAGCCTCCTCTACCCCAAACTGAACAATCCCAGTTCCTTCAGCTGCTTCCCGTAAGACTCACATTTTTCCCCCCAACACACAGCCATTCAAAATAGACGTTTTTCATTCCTTCCAGGCAGTAAGCCTCACCATGTAACTGCAGGCACTGTGTTTGGCCATATGGTTAGTAATGCACTATGAAGCTATACATGTCATAAAAATAGTACTTAGTCAAATTATTCTTAAAACGTCACTTATAGGGCAAAAAATATCCTCTAGAAACAGACTGTAAAATTACACTTTGAGGTTGCTATCTGGCACAACAGTTAAATTCTCCTGCTGTGCAAATCAGGAGGTGGACTGCTTTGAAAACACGAGGTAAACATTCCTAGAAGGACAGAACCAGAAGATGTGGCAGTGAGTTTCTGCTGATCAGCAGCTCAAGACCTCTCAGAACAGCTGAGGGTGCACAGGAGAGCAAGGCCCCAGCCATGGCCGTACTTGAGGGCCACATTCTGCTCTCCTAAAGGACAGAAATCCCACCCCATCATACGTCCTCTGAGATCATCTGGGAGATCTGCAGCTGAGTCACCATTAAATAGCAATGCAGAAATTTCCAAGACTGTGAGCAGCAAAGTTTTACAGACATCCTATTATGTTCAGCTTACGTAATGTGAGTGCTTAGCTGCTCAGATAATACAGTTATAGAGCTTTGTGGAATTAAAAAAAGGAAACACTTCCTTCAGTTACTAGTATGGCAGGAATGGAATTGCAGTGCTCCAGAAATAAAGTCAGTGCCACTTTTTTCCAGGCTTTATCAGATATTTCCAAGAGGGACTTGCTGCAGCAAAGATGACTCCTCAGCTCCTATAGTCGTGACATAATTTACACTGAACTTTGGCTTTTCAAAGCATTATCTTGCTTTTGGAAACAGAAGCCTCTGGTGACTCAGAGGTACAAAAGAGCAATGGTCAAGGTTCAAGCAGCAGTCTAAAGACATGTGTTTTCTTCCTGCTGAACTGCAAGACTTGGTTTAACTTCTGCTTAAATTCTTACTTCTGTTTGTACACAGCACCAGCATTTTGCAAAAGACAGGCAACTCCTATCTCGATCTTCCCTAAAGATAAACATGAGCCTTGCACAAGCTTCTGCAGCAAGAAACTGCAGCTAATGTGGTGGAGTAATGGCAGAAACATGTTATACCTAGAAACATTCTTTGCTCACAAATTTATGTTACATAAAATACCAAGGAGTTCAATCTTCCACTGGCTTAAGTCACAGCTTTATCAAAGCAAGTGGAATTATGCTGATTTGTATTAGATGACCACGTATTTGAAAAACATCTTTTGATCACCATCGGCCTACGTGGCTGATGGACTCCAGTGGGGCTCTCTAGGGGAAGATAAAGGCAGCAGTAGGAAATGAGCCCTATAGAAAGTAATACGCTGTGCTTTAGTGAGAAGCATGCAGGGTGAAAAATGCACCCTGTATATGTACAAGACACACCGTATCCCCAATAAAATAACAACAGTTCATGATCCAGATGCAGCATATGCACACACATAGACAACACAAATTAGTGCTTACTCCAGATGTGTTTCTTCTGCGTGGCTTCTGGTGACTTCCTCTGCTTTCTTTTCTGAAGTAGCATCTTTGGTGTCTCAGACTCCAAGTGGGTCATCTAAGGGCTCTTTTTCCAGCACTGCTGTAGTTGGAGAGATGTGATTTATCTGAAAGGCAGGCTATGCAAACAAACATACAATAAACTTATGCAGTTTCACATTTTTTCCACTCCGGAGATTCTTCCACCATCGCCTGACCCTTTGGTGCAAAACGCACCAGCAGCCTCAAAGCTGGTATGTAAACTTAACATGCCAGACAGGGGGAATGCTAAGGGCATCCATAGTCACACAGTTTCCATGATGGGAAGTGACTGTATTCATGCGAGAGTGGAAAACTTGGTGTACAAGCAGCCAGATCATTTGCTGTGGAATAACTCATTCAGTATTGAGCAATGACTACATGGTGCAACTTCCCCTGGGCTCACAGCTGCCATGATCAAAAGCAGGGCTGAAAAGAGCAAGGAATGGTAACAGAAGGACTCACACTCCCTGCTGCCACAAAGCAGGCCTGAGTTCCAACCAAACACTAGCTATTAAAACTTGGCTCACGACAACATCAGCATTTCCTCTGTGGAGTCTCATGCCCAAGGGATGAGAGATATGGTGCCAAGCCATCTTGCTTATTGACAAGAAAAGTCCGCCAGTTCTCTGCAGTAATAGTAATAAAAAGGTCACTACCAGCAATGCTGCTATCCCATTACTTTGAAACCGATGCTCAGGACTATTACTTTTTGTCTTTATTTATTACCAAGCATTATTGCTTGGCAGGCAAAACTCTTGGACTGTGATGTGTACCGATCCTTCCAGCATCTAGGTTTTCACAGTGATATTAATACTGAAGAGTACTGGAACAGATCTAAGATAAATATCCCAGTGTCCTCTCTGCTGAGTCCTACACATCAGCCACTGAGTTCAGATGGAGAAACATTCGGTGTTCCAGAACAGGATGGAGAACAGCCAAGGGAGCTTTCTGTATGCAAACGGAACAGAATACAAACCAAAGCTGCTCTTTGGGCCTGCTACCCTGCAACACACACTGTTTGACTTTACACCCACAGCCCGCAGCCCCTTCTCTCCTACACTTGCACAGATGCAAGGCACCACCTCTTGTCCCAGTGCTGCTAAGTGGCTGGGTTGGGTTGCTGCTGCATTAACAGGGCCAGAATGAAGATAGGCAGGACAAATAGGAGCAGAGCAGGTGCCACATCCCAAGGAACAGTGCAGCAAACCTCCCTGAGAGGAGCAGCAGGCTCTGTTGTTCAGCATGCTTCCAGCTGATCGCCATCCCCCCCTGCTGCTCCCAGAGCGAGGTGTTCCCCAGATGCTATGACTTACCCCTCCCAGGCATCAGGCCTGTGCACCCATGTGAGGACAGCTGGGTGTTTAATGCTGAAACAGCCGAAGAATATATTCAAGAATCTTTGATAAAAGCTACAATTTTATGCACCATAGAGCATCCATCAAGGAAATGCGCGGAGCTAGTGCCACAAAATAATTACATGTGCAGAGTCCATTGTAAACACAGCTTTTGTGTGCATCAGCACAGCTGGGGACAGTGTTTAAAAATATAATTATGTAGTGCATTTTATGTAGTCCGTGAGCCATTCAAGTGATACCATCAGTTCAGCAAAATTACATGCAGCAGTTCTGTGTCTATTGGCCCGAGCAAAGAAACATTTTTCAAGAGCATTATTTTTTTTTTCCTGCTATGAAATAGATTTGTCTCTGATGCTTACGGGGAAGTTGTGTCTCTGTCATTGGCCACTTTCTCTTCTCCTTTCACCAATGAAGGAGAAAGAAATGGGGAGTTATTTTTGGCCCTGCAACAGACTCCAGCGTCTAAATCAGTTAGTCCTGCAACCACTTGGGGTGGTGGTGTTGGTTCTCTTTTAATGGCTTCACAGAGAAGGAATTTGTGATGTTTGACTGCTAGCAAAAGGAAACAAAGCAGCTGTCATTGGATAGAAGGGCAAAACAAGGTTAAGACACTGTGTAATGAAGCAGGGTCTGGCCTTTAACACTGAATCAGTGTGCAGCAAACGATGAGCCGTGGCCAGATCAGCACAGAAGAAGCTATTACTCAGCCATACATATGCTACAGCATAGTGGGTGATCTCCATCATAGCAGCTTTGCAGCTATGCTTATTTCTGACCCTCCCACTGTTTATTTTATCCTTGTAAAGCTTGTATCATATTAGCTGCAGAAAACATACAGGAAGCTTTCTTTTCCTTCTCATGTAACTGCAGCTGCAGCTGAGTTGAGATGATGCAACAGTAAAATTCTGAGACAGTGCTTAACCACTGCTGCTAAATGGCAGTAGCAGCATGCACGCTTACCTGAGACAAAAATAGAGCTTTATAGATATTATCTGAAGGCCATTTTAAGGCCCCAACGCTTTCACTGCTTTGTAGACAGTAGGTTATGTGTGTTGGCCAAATCCCACCTGCAAAAATTACGTTTGACCTACCAAAATCTACACCAAAAAAGCAGATGGCTTTTGCTTTTAAGACCATTAAAAAAATCTGTACCTAGTTTTATAATACGAGATTCACAGGTGGGAGTAGTGAGATAGCTTCTGCTGCTAGTCAGGAGCTGCTTGGCACAGAAATAGGACTTGATGCTAATTTCTAAATATGGGATCTGAAAGCTGCAAAGAGATTTCCTCTTCTCTGTTAGCTGCTGGGCCAGGTGTGGCATACTGGATTGCACAAAAAGGAGAACATGGACAAAATTTCAGGCATCTGTATTCTTGCTCCATGCTCATTCTGCTCCTCCCTAAGAATATTGCGTTTCTTTTTTCTTAGTGGAACAGCGTTGATTGGAAGACAGAAGATACAGCCTGCCGTGGCAGAGCCTACTGAAGTGGGAGCCATGCACTGAGACCTCATTAGGATGATCAGCAGTGTTCAGTAGAACAGCAGAGCAGCCGAAAGTTCAGCACGGACATGTTTCTAAAGGGAAGTAAATACAACAGAGCTGTTTGAAAAATAGCAGAATTGCCATATATTTGTCTCCAGAGCTACTAAATGATTTAGGTCCTTCCTTCCCCACTGACATCTCTGTAAAATACATTTTGAAGATGTAGCTCTTTGTGCTCTCTGGTGGAGTCTGCATGCATTATCTAGATAAAGACTTGCATAGTGCATGCCACCTACAATTCACAAGGGAAGCTGAACAGCCATCATTCCTTTGCCTTCAATGCACAGACTGCTGACAAAGAGGTACGCTGGTGACCATATGTCAGGTCAGCTTACACAAGGAAAATGCGTATATGTATTCAGGCTTACATATATACGTAAGCGTATAAATACGCAGTGTATGGATACTGAGTAGAATTATTATATGGTATTAGGGAAGACTGGCACTGGGGAGATCAAGGTAGATAAATGGCATCTATAATTAAACTTGAGGAGAAGCAAACTTCTGCATTTTTAAAGTTGCACTCAGAAGCAGAATTTTTGGAGAGAAATTTATCAACTGAAAACAATTGCTTCTTTGCAGCACGGAGGTACGTGGTGCAGTCAGTCAAAATGAAACTGTTACTGCTTCCTACCATGTAGACAAATGGAAGGTATAAACAAGCAGCACTTTTAATTCAACTTGCTAAGCAGAACTGGTCAGTAGCCCACTGAGAAATACTACACTGTGTGGTATCAGCATTGAATGTGGGAGTTTTGTGGCGGCTGAGTTGGTTTTCTCCCTCTAAAATGGAACATTTTATATTCTCATGGGAATTTGTGATTGTCAGCTCAAATGTGTTTGTTGCTCTGAAACAGGACGCATTTAACACCGTTCCTGTGTACAGTGAGCTGGATTTTCAAAAGCACATTGTTGAACAAATACTTTGATATGGATATACATCTGCAGTTTGCTTATGCAGAAGGCAGTATCTTTGAAAGTCTGGCTCAAGAAGTATCTCTGTAACAAGTGAAGACCAAATTCTTCTTCATCTATCTTATCCAACCCAAGTGAAATGGTATCTCTAAGATGAGGTGACAGATTTACAGTCTTGGACCCTACAATGCTATACTAATTAACGTGTTTCCTTTGAAACGTAGTAGAGTTCTGTCAGCAGATGTGACATGGGGAGAGGCAGGAACGGACAGGCAATGGAACTTCCTAAGGATCACATAACAGATTGGTAGAGGAATTCACAGCAGAGCTCCTGACTTGTGTGTCACACATTACTAATTGCACCTCAGGTCCAAACTGCTCACGGTATGCCTTTCTGTACAAATATCACAACACTGCTCTAACACAGCAGCATCAAAGAATGTGCTCACTGGACATTTGTTATACAGATATGTTTTAAAGTTCTTAACACAAAATTTACTTGAAGAGATATGATCTGTCCAGGTGCATTCAACACAGACATTTGGATCAAATGCTAACAGAAAAAAATTGATTGAGAAAAACACTTGTCAGTAGAAACTATTTTCGACAACCAGAAGGAATCTTCAAGAAGAAAAATGTAAATAATTCACTGAAGTATTTTCTAGGTGAAGCCTAGCTGTGAATTTTGAGGCAAAAATGTGCAGGCATCATACTGATGTCCTAGAAATAAAGGAACAAAGCCACTTCTACCTTTACCAGCAAAAGGATCCCAGCATTGACATTTAGAGCAAGGAAAATAAAAGTTAAAAACAGAGGGAATCTTTCAGTCTGTGTCTGCAGATACTCCTGAACAGCCACAATGAGGTTAGTGCCAGATATATTCATTAGTTACCAGATTTACCTAGCTGTATCCACAACTCTCATTCCTTGAAACCAATCTATCATTCTTAAAATATGGTACATATGTGAAACTGTTACCTCTTCCAAAACAGACAACTGCCCTGGCACTGCAGAGTAAGTAATACTGCAGGGTAAACAGGGGGTTTTGGTAACATGTTCAAAAGAATATTGTAAGAAGAACCGTCAACTCTACGACCTTAAATTCCTACAATGCTCTTCTTTAATCCCTCTTACTAATGTTATTTATCCAGTGTTAATTAAGGACTCAGTTTAAAAGTGGTTTCTAATTTCAGGTGCCTCACTTAAGTCACCCAACTGTTAGAAATATGGCACACCAAACCCCAGCTGAAATAATGGAAGCAGTGGGCAGTGTGTACATAATCCCATCTCATTCCCTGCATTCACAGTAATAGCATCCCCACTCTTCCAAACACTGCAGCTAAGCCAACATAGCTACTCAAACTGTATTTCCTTTCAAACTGGGAGTTAGGAAAGCATTAGATATTTGGAGAACATGCATCCACAATATAATTTTTTAGGTAAGAAGATATCAACATATAGATTTCTTGAAGAAAAAAATGCTACCCAAAATACCATAGCCACACTGTTAAAGAGAACAGGAAACATGAAACAAACTGAACCTGTAATGATGTCTTGGTGCTGTGCAGTTGCAGATACTAATCATCTTCACAGTTCAGTTTCTCATCTACTTCCGTGCTCGTGAAATGGAAAGTTGAGAACATGGCTAACTTGACTGGCAGATAGAACAGGTGGATGGCAGTTTTGAACTGGGAAACTACAGGAGAGATTCAGCCTTCAGAACAGTAAGAAGGTGCCATGATGATCCTCAAACACCTCTGCTCATCAGGATGGCTCCTGCTACTTGCTATGCATGACAACAAGAGAAGTGGTGCTATGTCCTCTTCTCATCAACAAGGGTAACAACAAAACAAATTATTTAAGGAGTGTGTGATGAGCATCATTACCTAAGAGCACTGAATGTTTTTTTCACCATGGAAATTGTGTAGGTAGATGTGGAAGAAGTTCCATACAAGTGCCTACCTGCTGTAATGTCCCAAGTTTTTATGGCTGTTTGCCAACACCTAGATCCAATTTTGGGTACCCTTTCAAGGATCATGCAGTTGAGAACTTGGTCTGTTATAGATTCACAGAGTTTAAGTCAAGCAAGGACTATTACATCCTAATGCACATATCACTGCTCTTTTAATTTCATTCAGGAACTCTGTATAGAACAAAACAACTATTAAATAAATAGTTGATATAATCTGTCTTTTCAAAAGTTATTCAGTATTACCTTAAGGAAGGGTATATCAAAAGTTACTAGGAAGTTTTTCTTTAGCAACGTGTTACCTCAAACTCTAAGCCAAATTTCTGGTTTGAGTGTGCTTAGCCTCAAGTTCCAGATAGTTGAGCTGCTCTCCACCACTTTGCCACACATTCTTGAGCCATTCAAGATATTTTTTGTGTGTGTGTGTGACAAGTACAGTATTACCATGAAATAACTTTATACTAAGTAAACAACTCTTGTCTTCCTTTTAAAACTAAATAGAGAGATTCCAGGCTACTATAATCTGTTTGTGGCTTTCAGCACAACTGTTAGAAATACCCGGGCAACCAATGTATCAGTCATAAACACTCAATGTTGTTTTGGTGTTCGATTTTTACATGCAAATATAGAAATAGAGAAGGAGGAAAAAGTGTGTGTGCCCTAATCAGCAAGTCAGCAACATCACAAGAGACATCATTCAGGTTTAGACTTCATCTGTCTTAGTTTGTTTACCTAAGTTCAAACTTTACCTTGTAGCACCATAGGAAAAAACCCAAACAAACAAGGGAAAACATTGCATTTCCATATCTGAACAAAGATTTTAGATCCCTTGTGTTGTACATGGGACTGCTTAGCTGCTGCACAGAACAGCATTCAGACAAAGGCTGTGGCTGCAGCAGTGTAAGGAGCACAGCCAGGCCACAGATGCACCCCGCAGGCTGGCTAGAGGGGTGGCTGGGCAGCAGCACGCGTCCCATTGCCAAGAGTGAACTGGGACTGCTTCCATGCAGCCCTTCTGTGGGTCACCTGTTTTGAGCTGGAACAGAGTGCTGATATTTGGGCTTCGGGCTGTGGCTATTCAAGGACTGAGTTCATGTTTGCTAAGCTGTTAATTACTGCGCAGGACTTAGTGTAATACCAATGACACAGCAGGAACTACAAGAAAGTGAAGAAAGTCTTCCCTTTCTCATTCTCCGCCAGTACCAAGGGGACTGTAAACCACTCCTTACTTGACATTATTCTGTCTTGAAAAGAGGTAACCATCCTAGGAATGGCAGATAGTTGAAAGAAAGGCAATTTCCAATTACTACACTGGGTAAAAGCCAGAGATCAGATTCAATTACATTGCACTTTGCAATTTACAATCTGTTGGTGCTCATTCCAGCAGAGGCTTGTTAAATGCTCTCTTACTGGAGACCTTCAAAATATGCTTACCTGCTGAAAAAGAAGAGGTTCTCAGCCCCCATCCTCGCCATAACTTATGCCATCAAAATCCAGGCCAGACCCCAGCCTCCACTTAAGCAAGAGCTGCACATGGCTGAGCTCTCTCTCTCTACAGAAACTTCATGGGTTACAGAGCAATACCGGTGGGAGACCAAATTTGAAATGCAAATTCATCAGAATGCACAATTCTATCATTCAGATTCTGACAAGCACACTGGCCTACTACTTACATGCTTCTAAATCTAATACTTGAATGTCTTCCTTCAGTTTTTCTTTTTTGAGAATCACACTCTTGCAGCTTCACAGTGTAATTGCTATTGCTGCCATACATCAAATCTCCAACTTGCAAAATCCAAAGGACCATAGACGTAGTGAGATATGCAGGAAGGTGTCCATTCAAGCCTCTTCTCATATCTGCAATGCAAATTATCCCTTAGGTTTGCCACTATAAGGAGCAAGCAGCAGTGCTTGCTTTTGGACCTCTGTAGCAAATAGCGTAACTATGATATATGGATTGACTGAAGACACCAACACAAGATTCCAACGATGTGATGGCTCAGGAGAAATGTGAGGTGACCTATGACCTGTCACAACTAAGCCAATTCAGTGTGTACCATCAAGAATGCTAACAAAAATATTTGTGAGAATGGAAAACGATTACATTTTTACACTCATCCCAGAACTGAATTCAACCCATTCACGGATCTACTCCTTTCCCCTTCCTGCACATTTACTTGTGCAGACCTTGTCAAACACCAGAAAACATGTAAGAGAGGAACACCAACAGAAATAGCAGAACACATCTCTTAGAATTTAAAGATGAAACTCATTTCCAACAACAAAATCACCAGAAACAACGAATAGGTCTTCTAACAAGGCAGATCAAAATGATCTAAACATTATGTGGGGGACTAGATATCAAAAAGAGTAATTTCCATCAAATCTTGGCCATTAATAACGGTAGAGTGTGAAATCAGAACACGCATCAATGGGCCACTGACCTTATATTGTGGTTATTTAAACTACTGTGTAATGGAGCAGCATACCATGAAAAAATGCAGTTCAAAGTGGGCAGCTGCCACTGTAGATTTAGATTTCAGCCTCTCATTCATTTTGTGTGTTCAATTCACACCTACTTCTTTCAAAAGTTGTGACTTCTTTGCTCCCCTTTCTGCATTTCATTTTTAATGCTTGCCTTGCTGGGTGCCGGTAAGTTTTCATCTTTGTTTTACTGCGTGGTTTGGTGGAAACTAAAGATACCTATCTGCTATTGTTCCTGCTAATAATGAACTACGTTACTAGTAACACGGGCTAAAGGGTCTTTGTATCATCAGAGCAATTTCAGAGAAAAGCATGGAGTCAAGCTCAGGTTGCATACATTACTCCAAAGTCACAGGAGGAACCAGGTCATGTAGCAGACGGCAATCTAAAACCTAGATTTGAACAGGTGTCAGTTGACCCTCCTGCCATGAAAAATGATCAGACACAGCACCCGAGGAGGATGAGTGGAACGTATCCTGAATGAGCTGTGAGAGCCCCAGTGCGCGCAGATGCTTACCAGCGCTGTGCTCCTCCCTCTGCAGCCGTCGGGAAGCACAGCTGCAGCATGTGGGTTGCGTCCAGTGAGAGGTTCTGCCCCTAAGCAGTGGTGCTGAGGAAGTTCTGAAGAGGAGGAGGAGAAGCTGACTTTGGCAGCCTTGAGGAAAATCCCAAGGCAGTCCCGAGGTTAAACAAGGGGAAATCTGGGAGTCAGGCAGACTTGGAAATGCAGCAGCTGCATTATCTATGAAATGGAAGTCACGTGTTGATTCTGAGCTGCGAGTGTCATAGGGAAAAGGAGCCAAAGGGAGCTTTGGAGCTGCATGTTCTGAGCTAAACAAACTAAATGCTAACAGAAGGCACTGACATGAAATTGGCTTTTACAAGGAAGAACTTTCCCTTCCTCCCCCAGCCAGGCAGCCAGCCAGGCTGAGCACCAATGCCCAAAGGTCAGGCACCACTCCTCAGCCTCATTGGTTACCAGGATCTCCTCTGGAAACAAACGCTTTCACACCACCATTGGGCGTGTTACTAAGGGTTGCTGAGAGCTACGTTTCAATTAATGTGAGGTAATAAACACTGTGGTTCTGGGCAGCATTGGAATGACAGCTATCTCGAGTGGCAGCAGGTCATTACCCCATTCCTAGCAGGCAGGCAGCTACTGCTGGCTTTCCCCACCTGAAAGGGGACCAAGGGGCATGCACACATCACTGTGCCTGCTCTGTATGAGGCCTTTGGGTAAACTGAGTACTGTGGTTCCCATGATTATCAGCTCAGCACCACTACTACAGCCCTATATAAAATGTAATCATAGAATTGTTGGGGTTGGACGGGACTTCTGGAGATTGAGTTCAGACCCTACTAAAACGGTTCTCTACAGCAGGTTGCACAGGTCCAGCATGTTTTGAGGATCTCCAGAGAAGGAGACTCCACAGCTTCTACGGGCAGCCTGTTCCAGTCCTCTGTCACCCTTGCAGTAAAAAGTTTTTCCTCATGTTCAGATAGAGCTTCCCATGTTCCAGTTCGTGCAAAGCACCACTTGTCTTGTTGCTGCACACTGCTGAAAAGAGCCTGGCCTCATCCACTTGACTCTCATCCTTTAGATATTTATAGGCATTGATTAGGCCTCTTCTCACATATTCCTCCAGGCTGAACAGCCCCAGGGCTCTCAGCCTTTCCTCATAAGGGAGATGATTCAGGCCCCTCATCAGCTCAGTGGCTCTCAGCTGGACTTTCTCTGTAAGATCCCTGTCTTTCTTGAACTGGGGAGTCCAGAACTGAGCACAGTACTCCAGCTGTGGCCTCGAAATATGCTTCTGAAAAACCCAAGCTCCTGCAGGTGGAGGGGCTGCTAACACCAATTCTGAAAGCTGGCTTTCATCCACATTACTGCAATGCCCCTCCGGCCAGTGTTGAAGGCCTGCCTACACCCTGAAAGCAAGCATTTACTCACTTCTGCTGAAGTGTCATTTATATTACTCAGAAGACATCATGCATCTGGGGTCACAGAAATAATTACTAATAATTAGGAAACATGCAGCATTTCACATTTCCTGCACAGAAGACCTTTGATTTTTTCTCTACTTGGCTGTACTTGTCTTGGCTACAAACTGCATTCCAATTCTTAATCTTGAGCTGTCAGGAAGTAGCATCTGGGCTAGACAACAAGGAAGAAGCTCAAATCATATTTGAGTCTTTGTGTGTCATGCACATTTGAGAACAAGCTGCTAGGCCCATTGATGGAAGACAGCCCCAGAGCCCATGGGGATTTTCAGCCTCTCTCAAAACCGATCCTTGTACAAACAAGGACTTCCTTTACCACCTAACAAAAGTTCTTAAAGAAAAAAAAAGTGAAAAAATACTTAAAGATCTGTTTAAAAGGCCTCATACTGGTTAAGAGAAAGACAGGGAATTGGGTTGGATTTTTTTTTTGCCACAGTACTGTGCTTGGCAACTCCATTCTGCCCTGTCATATGCACACATCACTGTGCTTGGCAGAAAAACTGCAAGAGCTTAGCAAGGGAAATGGCAAAATCACACATCCAGTACAGGTGGGCTAAAACGAAGCTCAAGGGAAATAAAAGATGATGTATCCATGAACACTGATTAAGTGTTCATGGAAAACAAAACTTATCTTTGTTGAGCTAAATAGTAGTTGAGACTGAACATTACACAAATTCAATAAGCAGAAATGAAATTGTATTTTTTTAATGAATGAAATTAACTTAAGAGAGGGTTGCCACAAAGACTAAGCAGAAATGTCAATTCGCTTCAGACCAAAAATTGAGCCTTAAAAGATAGGCTTGTCTCTTCACCAGTGCTCATTTCATTCTTTGACAGGCAGAGAAAAGAAAGGAAGAAAACAGAGGAAATCAGTGCAACAGCTTTGGAAAAAAAAAAAAAAAAGCATCTAAATTGGAAAACAGCAGCTCAGCATGCTCTGTGGGTTTTCTTCTCCCTTCTAACTTATTGCAGCATTTATTCCTCCACAGTGTATTCAAGTTCCTTGCATGCTCATAGCTTCAGAAAGGAGTCTGAGAGCAGAGTGGGAGTGATAGCTGAGTGTATGATTTGGATTACCTGTGGCTTTCTCCAAAGATGCATATTTGTCTCTAGACTGGCTGATTTTGGAGATGTGCCAGGTAACACATAGAAGTCACCCCATTCTTTTCTTCTTAGCAATTACCTCTTCGCAGTTGGAAACAATTTTTCTTTTTTTCTCAAGGCTTTGTCATATTGCCAAAATATATTTGAATGCAATATCTCTTGTGCAGCCAATAATCCCTACTCCATGCAGTGTCTCGGACCCTGTGATGACAGAAATCTCTGCACAGGGCACTTCCCCACTTGTGCACAGCTTCCTGGCTTCACTGTGGCTCTGGAAAGATGTGGAGCTCACTGCACACAGAGTCCACAACAGCAAAAACCATCAAGAAAGGTTTTCAGGTTGCCAATAAACAACAAGAGATTTCTATGTACCTTCCTTGCCTAAGCAATGCCAGTGTCAAAAAACTGAAACAAAGAGGGCAAAGTTTGCTTTCCTGCTCTGTATCAGGGCAAGGAAAAGCAGACTTATGCTTGCTGCTTTTCCTCTAGGTCTACCTGTTCTCGTTAACCTTGAATGGGGCAGATCATAGTGCAGAAGGCAGTGCTGTACTTCAGCTTTCTTGAATCACCTGGTGAAGTTTAACCTCATTATCAACAGCTCTCACTGTCACACTCAGAAAAGGGCCCTTGAAATCCACAGGCTATAAGTTAATCAGTGCTGCAACTCCCACAGTGTGCTTAGTACTGAAACAAGGATGACTGTGTTTCTTTGGAAGTTTGTCACATTTTATTCTGCAGATTTAAAAATTATGCCATCATGCATACCAAATTCATCTACTTCAGCTATTTTGCATGTAGGTCTTGATTTCACTAGTTGTTCAGTATTCTGCATTCATTTTGTGTTCAAAGACGAAAACTCCAGTCAGAGTCAGGTCCTGCTGAAAGCTCTGACTCACATTCCTTTTTGCTCCAGGGCCTTTCTTCCTAACCTTTCTATTCTCTCTAAGAAAGAAAAAAAAATCTTTTCCCCCCACATTTACCGATGCCAGTGAGAGTAATGGCTTTTGTTCATGGTCTTTATATAGCAACATCTCCATTCTCGTCCAGGTTTTTGAACAAAGAGCATGCTTCATCTCATCACCAGTCACCAAAGTCAGTGGAAATGATTCTGTGGATTCCAATGGGTATTGAAATAAGATCTTAGAAAAACCAACATGTGTAGTTTTACTAAAATCTGTACTTTATATTAGGAGATCTTTTTCAGGAAAGATTTTAATATTCACATTGATTATGTAAGTTACAGAACAAGCCGTAGGCCCACAGCTGCCAAAGTGAAAATAAATGGAAACACTCACTGAAACCTTGGCTGCGTTTCACACAAGACCTGCTTCCCTCAGTCTTCTACAACTAGGATGGGAAAGTGTTTGTCAGGCTCAACGACTTAGTGGCCACCACCCGAAATCTTTAAGCACAATCAGCTCACTGGGTAGCCGCCAGTCGGGAGGCCAACGAGAAGCCAGTCTTACCAGTGAGCTCCAGTCCTTGCTCACCTCTGACACATACCCAAGCCTTCTCCAGGTGACAGCTCACAGCTGTTCTTGTTCACTTGTAAATCCATTCTGAGGACAAGTGCAGCATTTCAGCTACAGTACCAGAAGTACATGGCTCACACGATGAAGTTTTGATCAGACGAAGGCCCCTGGAAAAGGGGAGGAAAAAGAAAAACTCCACTACCTAGTTGCTATTTGCAATACAGAAAATACCTCAGCAGAGGATCAAAATTTCAAGATGGATCACTTTTTGTTTTTTATTTTAAGCAATCTCCTCATCAGATCACAAAAGTTTTTGTTCCCTGTGAGCCTACCACAACTTCAGATGCATTACGTGCTAGGACTGCTCACGTAGCAGTGAGCACTGAGCAAGGTGACTACATGGTGAAGCACAGCTACTACTATACTGAGCAGAGCAGAGCTCTCTCAAGCAGGGGATTATTTGGTCTAGCCTCAGGCTCATTCTTATCACTTGTTTTAATCGTGGGATCATAATTCATCTGAGCTTAACTTAAGTTGCTCCAGTTTCCAGAACCAAAGTCCAAGCAGAAGAAAAAACCTCAATAACCTCATTTTCCTTCCTTCATTCCTTTTCCTCCTTCCTCGCAAGCGAAACACTATCATATTCTCGGGTACAGGATCATGCAACTCCCATTGTTTCTAAAGCAGGAGTCTCACCACTCCCAGTCTCATACTAATCCCAGTGTCTCTTCCTAGACACTATCTGCAAGCTCAACCTAAGGATTTGGGGCATTACAAAATGGCCTTGCTTCATTAACATGAGCACTCACTGTCAGATCTTCAGTGCAGGTGTCCTGTATCTCATAGCAAGCCTGCTTCCCTTCATGTAATGTGAAACTGAGCCCCCTGTTCTCCAGGAGGATCTAGTTCTCCATATGACACAATTCTGAAGGTAGATGCGTGCACAGATTGATTTGGCCCATCAGCATCAAGTCCTCTTTTTACCCGAGCTTCTGGGACACAGGTTGCAGCTCAGCAAAGCAGACAGATGTGTTTAACTTGACACAGGACTGTCCCAAGCAGTTGCACTTGTGACATTGCCTATTCACCAACTTAGATGCTTCGCTGCATCAGTTGGTGTGACCTGGCTTTGGTTCTGGAATTCTCAATTGCTGCTTCAAAGGAACACAACGAGCCTCCTTTTGCAGAGATACTGAACTCCACAGAAGGCTTAGCTAATGTCAGGGGAAATCATGAGTCCTCTGGAAATCTCTGGAAACGTAGGCACATCATGTACAAAGGAAGATTGTACAAACAATGCAGCCAAATAAGTAAATCTTGGCAATAAAACAGTCATTTACTGAGGAAACAGCATACAGAGAGGAAGAATCAACTGGGAAACACTCTTTTGTAAAATTATTTGCCCAATTTCCATGTGAGCTATCAGTGAATCTTGGAAATGACCAGAGGGATTTCCAGTCACTGAAGCACTATTGCCAGCTATTTCCATGCCCACAAAGATGACGGAGACCCACTGAACACCTCTCCCTTCTTCCACGTTGGTTTAAGGCAACTTTTCCACTACTTTCAAAGTGGTGACATTTTCAAATGACAATTCTGTCTGGCGTGGCACTGTCCCTCTCCTCCCCTCCACTTCCAAAGCACTGCAGGACCTGTGATTTGCCACTGCCACATGCACAGTGCTCAAAGGGGATGCAGAGCAGCTTCAGAAATCAAAAAAAAACAAAACACTGTGCATAGGAGTCCACAACTTTGCAATGCAAAGCCAACTTCACCATCTGCACTGCCACTGCAGCACATAGATCTTGGTGCAGGAAAGTCACCAAGACTTAAAGCAATATCAGAGAAAGCTGCATTCCAGCCTGCTCTCCCAAGATGGGCTGCAGAAAGACTGTAAGTTAGGTCACTTGATTTCCACATTAACTCCACTGTATAGAAGTGGGCTGGGCATGAGGACTAATGCAGCAATAAGCTCAGTCTTCTGTCCAAATCTTGAGGCTTGACACAAGCATGAAAATGGAATAGTAAATATCTTTTTTAAGAGGTTCCACTTCTATCAAATATATAGATATACTTATCTCCAAGATTGCAGCTGCCAGCCAAAATTCTATCCATCTCAAAAGATGAACAGTTAATGTGATAATGAGAACATATCCTCTGAAATTAATTCCCTGGTACTCAGTTTGTCCAGCTTCAATTCATGGATTCTGCACAAACTGTTTCAGGGAACATCTCAGCTTAAGATGACTTGTTAATAAACAAGATGATGTTATGAACACAAATTAGAAAAGGTCAATAAACAAACTCTATTTTAATAACATTAAACATTTTCATTTTTTTCCCCAAGAGAAAGAGAGAAGCTAGTAAATATGTTCGTATGAAAACTCTATCTCCACTTATTCTGCTGCTGTTAATCAACATGCTTAATTGCTGTGGGGCAAGCCTATTTGTATCAGCTGAGGATGAGCCTCTGCTAGATTTGATTCACCACTGGATATCAAAGACAACTATGCTAAAAGAGCAATAATAATACTGATACCAAACAAGAATAAGTTGCAGGAGAATGTGACCTCCAAGAAAAGCAGAGTGCACCTGAGGCAGGCAGCCTTACTGTTTTAGAAATAGTTCCTAATTAAATCTTCCACCTGTAAGTGGATGAATGGACTTCTTTTGATTGCACAATGAGCAGGAGAGCCTAACAGTCTGATAAAACATCTTACCCCCTGCACAGCCATTTGCAGCCTATCCACAGAGTGCCTTTTGAGGTACTGCCATGTTAAAAATGTTCTTGCCTGAAGGTATTACCTCACTGTGGCAGATGTCACCAACTTGGCACTATCTGAAAGGTCTATTAAAAGCAATGCAATTAATTACTCGGGTTGTCATCGCAGCACTGCTTTTAAGATATTTAAAATGGTTTATTATTGATAGCCTAATCCTGGAAAGTGCTGAGCATCTTCACTTCTACCCATGGACACCCAGAGAGATGAGGGCTGGAGCAGAGGCTCCCCAGATGCTGGACACCCTCAGGTCTGCTCTGGCTGCTCTGTGTGCCTCCACTGCTGGGAGACCTGACCCAGCAGCAGGCACTGGGCTGCCAATGGTACTCAGAGTCTTGAGTCCTGTCTGCTTTAGTGATCTGAGGAAATTGTATTGATGGCCAGCCTGTAGAGACACCAGAAAAAGTGGGTGAGGAAAGACAAATATTTGTCTTTTTGCTTCCCAATACCCACATCTGTGATTAAATACATATACATTCATAAGCAATATATCAACTTAATTTCCCCCAAATTGAGTCTGTTTTGCCCATGATGGCAACTGATCTATCTCCATCTTGACATCTTGACTCACAAGCTTTCTCATTCCTGTTTTTCCTACTTGATCCCCTATCCTGCTGAGGCATTGAGTAGTAAGAAAGTAGTTGGGTTGACTTTTTGCTACTAACTGGGGTCACCTGACCACACTTAGGTACCAAACATGATATGGACAAATGGTGAACCAGGAGCTACAGCACCTACGGAAGCTCCTGGTGCCCACTGAGCACTGAAAGCAGCTGGAGCTGGAAGAATGCTTCTGCTGGCCCATCTGGCTGCATCTTATTTCTTTATGAGGAAGAAATATCTCTTGGGTTCTGCTATGTTTCTGCCAACACATTGGACTTCCATCTTGGGACACAAAACACAATATAGCAAAGCATCCTTGAAAAATTGCTCAGCTTTCCTATGTGGCAGTAATGACTACAACTATTGCCAATAAAATGAAGAGGAACAAATTCTGGGAGAGGAAAAAATATCTATAGGTGTACAGAGGATAAGTGAAGTAAGAGTAATTTGCTGCATGGGTCTCTAAAGTACAAATCTTTGGTTAATTTCAGCTGTTGATATTGCTGTTGTTTGTTTCAGTTTAGACATATCACCAAGAGACAAAAAGGAAGCGTCAGATATAGATTATAGAAGAGAATTTACACACAGCTTCCTCTTAAATTGATTCAAATTGTCTCAGATATCAACCAGGTCATGCAAAGTAAGATATCCCTAACCACTGCAAGCAGTCAGAATAAATATGGATTTGAAATGAAAAAATGGTTAGTCTCCAGGCACCTCTTTCCCAGCATCCTCGATGGTATGAAAGAGAGTAATTGGCACATTAACAACAGTCATGTACAGTATTAAACTCTAACTTCTCAAGTGCTACCAAGGGCTGAGAAATATTACAGGGAAACAGTAAGTCTGGTTAAAGCAGAAGGAAGATATAACTCATGCAGGTTTAGGACCTACTGAATTGGTCTAGGGCACAAAACCCTGGATGCAATGATACTTCAGATCTTTTTTAACTGAGAATTCAATCTAGCATCTTTTCTTTTCTTTGCAGGAAACCATTGATGCCACAGATAATTCTGAAAGACCAGAGAGAGAGATGTGAAAAGAACCAATAACGAAAGTACTAGAAAATTCTAGAAGTGAAAGGAGGGAGCTACCAAAGCATCAGTGCACCACACAGTTTGGCAGCTAGGTAAACTGACGCATTTTGGGCTGCAAGCACATACAGACCAGTGCTGTGCCAAGACACACAGGCCAGACCTGAATGAGGTACTTGTGTTACCAAAGCTCCTGTGGCCACATGGCCTTGATACCCCATTCAGTCTTAAAGGAGCAGGACACATAAGCTCAGCAGCAGGCAGTGATAGAGCAGCACACCAGCAGGGCTGCACGCTGGCAGAACCCAGGCTGACTAATATTCAGCTACAATGCAGGTTTCAAACCCATGAATGTTTTTCCAGCTGTTGAAAGAAGGACTGCAGAAAAAGAAATCATCCCAGTATCACTTATCTACACAGGCTGCCATGGCTGCCTGCACTAACTTCAACAGCTACAGTGTTCCTTGTAGCTGCTAGAGGACATCCCAGGCATTGCCTGCTTGCAGCAGTAGTGTCCCCAATGAGATAGACTCTCATTTGAAATTGGAAAAATTTGTCCTTGGTCCCAAAGTAGTCAGTGTGGATGAGCAGGCCAGCCTTACATCTATGAAATTACGTGATAAGTTTACCATTGGAGTGCCATTCTATTCCGCAATGATTTCTATTTTTCTTTTCTTTCTTGGGAGTTGAAAGAAAAGGATTAACGGGAATTCAGTTGACCTTCTGTTGTTAAAGGCCAAATCTTACTTGTTACGTTCACACAAGGTGGCACGGCACTAAGCAGACATCTAACCTAGACAGGCAGGCTTTTATGTTATGTAAAGCATAAGCAGATTTCAAAGAAAAGCTACTAATAACCTCTGCCTAATTTTTTCTAAAAAAGATTTTTAAAGAATTTGAGAGCAGGACAAAGTGAAGGCTGTATTTCAGAATAAGGCCTGTTAAACAGAGGCCAGTGAGATAATACAGGACTTGAGCATACTGTAGTGCTTCCTTATATCTTTCCTCTCAAGCTTGAACCCTTCCGCACGGAGTGCTCCTTCTTGTACTACATGCTGCACACCCTGAAACAACAAACTCTCAATCCCTGGGGTGCCCAGGTATTTATGTAACAGCAACGATCATAACTGTTCTGAGATAGCATAGGGTGTTATTCCAGGAAAGATTAGATCATGGTATAGACCTCGAGTTTACTTCTTAGTTGGGGAAACATTTCTTGAATATAAAGAAGCAATTGAATTGATCTCTTCTTCCTTAATCACGTACTATAAGCTTCTTAAGGACATTCAAGTGATCTGCACAACAAAATACTGCTTGAATACTTTTTCTTGCAGGCATTGCTACAGTCATGCTGTCACAAATCCTGCTAGTAACATTACAGTGACATTTTAGCACCATCAGGAGCAGACCAGAGCAAACTAGGACAGACAGTTAAGTTCCTGAATGACACAGATACAGAACCCAATTTCCCCTTAATTCCTGCCCAATGCAAGGAGTCAGGTAAACACTCCAACTCTTCCCACTGCTTCATCATCTACCACTTTGAAGAGGACTGAGTATCTATCTCAGACACTGACAAACAGAAGACCTATCACATAATGCAGCACCTCCCTCCTTTAACAAGGATAGCATCATTATTTCTAGGTTACTGTATTCTAAGCATATAAGGTGGGGCTGACACCATTGTATTATCCAGTCCTCAACAGCTGGATGCTCTACTGCTAAATTTTTCAGTGCATTTGGATAAATGCTGTCTTGTTTGAATCCTTTCCATTTCTTTCCTCAAATATGTCTATCAGCAACGTGTGATCAAAACACAGAACTTCCACAGCATGGGGAATTCCAATCACAATGAAGTCCCACACCCTGCACTAGGATTTTTAACATTTCTGGACAGTCTTTGGTTCCAAATCAGCTACAGGTAGGCACATTAAAGCAGCTATCCTTTAAAAGTCTGAACAAGGTTAGACCTGCAGGGTGATACCTAGGGGTGAATATTTGTTTCTCTATACTCTCTTAACTTTTAAACATTTTCAATTCTTTTTCTTTAGTAATTTTACTTGTTCACTCAAGAGCTGATGATTATTTTCCTCATTTTCTGACAGTAAGTGGGACTTAAGCATAAGCAAGGTACAGGCACAGGAGAGGCTTACTGAATACCACACAGCATACACAGTGCTCTGAATTGGATAGTGTGGATTAGTTTTTACTCCATATTTCCAGTTATCCTGGACTCCCTTAAAATGACAGAGAAACAGCAAATATTCACATTAAAAACCTATAATGAAAAAACAAAATTTGAATTTAAATACAAAAATTCCCCTTAGTCAGCTATGCTTTTTGTCTTTGCAATCCCAGTTTACTTGATCAATCTGTCTTCTGATGACCTACAGAAAAAATAACTTTGACACCCATCTGCACAGCAGGCTGGGCTGAGAACAGAGGTTCCCTTCAAAATGCATTCTTCTCATTTCATGGTGAAACTGTGACAATATACCATACAATGTACATTTAAGGACTTTTAAAACTTCATGAGTCTGTTATATTCCATTCGCTGTTCGCTCACATACAAGACACTTACCATCATTTATCAGCAGTTCCAGTCAACAGGGGAGATCCAAGACAAGTGCAGACTTACCAGCGTGACACCTACCTATAGGAAGGGTCAGAAGGAAGACTGAGAGCACTACTGGCCTGTCAGCCTGACCTTAGCATTGAGGTCCTTGGAGGTGTTCAAGGCCAGATTGGATGGGGCACTGGGCAGCTTGGTTTAGCATTAAACGTGGAGGTTGGTGGCCCTGCATGTGGCAGGGGGGCTGGAGATTCATGATCCTTGAGGTCCCTTCCAACCATGGCCATTCTGTGATTCTGTGATAACCAGGTGACTCATCTACTGGATGACAGAAAGGCTGTTGATGTAGTCTACCTAAACTTTGCCAAAGCCTTTGACACTGCCTCCCACAGTATTCTTCTAGAGATGGTGGCAGCCCATAGCCTAGATCAGTACACTCTTTGCTAAGTAAAGAAGTGGCGGGAGTGCTGGGCCCAGAACAGTGGTGAATGGAGTTAAATTTAGCTGTTGAACACTCGTGAGTGGTGATTCCCAGGAGTTGATATTGGGGCCTGTCCTCTTCAACATCTTCACTGAAGATCTGGACGAGGGCATTGAGTGCACTCTCAGTAAATTTGCAGATGACACCAAGTTGAGAGGAAGAGTCAATCTGCCTGTGGGTAGGAAGTCTCTACAGAAGGATCTGGACAGGTTGGATCACTGGGCTGAGGCAAATGGGATGAAGCTCAACACAACCAAGTGTCGGGTCCTGCACTTCAGTTACAACAACCCCAGGCAATGGAACAGGCTTGGTGCAGAGTGGCTGGAAAGCAGAATGGAGGAAAAGGATCTAGGGGGGTACTAGTCAACAGCCAGCAGTGTGCCCAGATAGCCAAGAAGGCCAGTGGCATCCTGCTTCATGTCAGAAACAGTGCTGTCAGCAGGAGCAGGGATGCGTCCCTCTGTATTCAGCACTGGTGAGACCATACCTCAAGTACCGTGTTCGGTTTTGGTCCCACACTACAAGAAATACACTGAGGCCCTGGAACCTGTCCAGAGAAGGGCAACAAATCTGTGATGGGTCTGCAACACAAGTCTTATGGGGAGAGGCTGAAGGAACTGGGTTTGTTCATTCTGGAGAATAGAAGGCTCACTCTACAGCTGGCTGAGAGGAGGTCGTAGCAAGATGGGAGTCAGCTTCTTCTCCCCGGTAACTAGGATAATGGCCTTAAGTTACAGCAGGGGAGATTTAGATTGGATAGTAGGAATAATTTCTTTCCAGAAAGAGCGGTGAGGTGTTGGAACAGGCTGCCCAGAGGTGATGGAGACACTGTCCCTGGGGGTTTTCAAGGAAATGGTATATTTGGCACTGAGGGACATGGTTAGTGGGCAGGGTGGTGATGTGTTGACAGCTAAGCAGATCATCTTAGAGGTTTTTTCCAATCTTAATGATTTAACAAATTATGAAATTCAGGCTTAAATGTACCTTCGGTACACACCTGTCTGTCTACACAGTTACTTTTTTTTATCACTAATTTCCTATCTTATGATCATGTCACTGATTGGTCAATTGGTCAATTTAGTGGCTTGTAACACAGTTTTGCTAAATCAATCTTTATAGGTATACACAGTGAAACTGGTTTCTAAAAGGAATTTTGTGGGGATATTTAGCTTGAAAATATAGAAGTCCTAGAGAGGCACATATTCTCTGCACAGTACCTAGTGGGCAGCTCTGCATCAGAGCATCCTGGGCACAATCCTCAGAAGGATGCAGACACTCAAGCCTTCCCTGACCCCATGAGCATGATGGCATGGCACAAAGAGAAGGGTCAGGTGAACACAGAAAGCTGCAGTAACGCAGTGGTGGAGTTATGACAATGCTACAATGTGACAAGCTACAAACATTACCAAAGTAAAAGCTTTCAATAATTCATTTTCCTCGCTCCCCTCCTGGTACTTGCCCTACAAGTCTGCTATCTACCCAAAACAGGACTTCATTTGGCATGTGCTTAACCTCAAATATGAAAAGAATTTGCCAGAATGAAATATGTGGGGTTTTTGGAAGATGCAGCTCACCTCCAAATAGATTGCATTTTCCACTCTTGAATAGCTCTAAGCAAACATACAGGACAAACTGCCTTTGTCCTTTTGTACACAGGGCATCAGGAGCACGCTGCTTTGTGAATTATTCCACTACGCAGGTCCCGAACTCAACATTTCTTTTACAAGCATATAGGTAAGCAAAGAAAGGAAATAAATAAGATAAAAGAAAAAGCAGGCCATCTAGCAACATCTCAGTTTGACAAACATCACCGCAAAAGTTAGGAGCTTGTACAGACAGCCACATCCATTGTACCCCTGTGCACAGTACGTGCAATTGGTAGTATTTTTTACCTTTCTGCAAGATGGGCAGTACATATCCCACAGTTACCAGAGAGAAGTTGAAAATACACCCCTAGGTGCAACAAAATGTAAGGCAGATCCTCACCAGTAAACTAGGACATGAGTAAATCCCCCATTCTTCTGAACAGTTCTTCACAATGACAACTCCCTCCTTCCCACACGCACACTCGCACACACAGGGAAGCGGGAGGTGGGGAAAAGCTGAGCTTTATGATGTTGTCTGGAAGCTCATCATACCCAGGCTACTTCCAAGCAGAGAAAGGAAGCAAGTTTCAAAGCCTCTGCTGAGCTCAGCTGTGAACCGGCACTATACTCTGAGACGTCTGTTGAGACTGGAGCTCACTGAACCAGAGAAAAGAGAAGAGAGTATTTCCATATCCCTCATCAGAAAATAAGAACAGGATGGGAGGGAATCCCCAGACCTGCTGAGATGGCTTGCAGCACTGGAACTGACAGGAGGCAGTGACAACCAAACCCAAGTAAAGTCCTGTGGCTCCTGACCACTGCCAAGATGCTGAGGGTGAGCAGAGATACAGAGGAGATGCACAGAGTGGAGGTAACCCTGGCACTGCTGATGTCGCCGTGATGTATGGGTCTGAACAGTGCCCAGCTGAAGCTGCTTTGCAGCACTGTTTTTCTTCTTTAAATGCATGAACTTACCAAGCATGGTTATCTGACTTTAGTTATCATACTGTGAAATAAATTATAAAAAAAAAATATAGTCTTTTGGCAGAGGATTAAGAGACTTCAGCAACTAGCAGGAGAACACGGTGCAGGATAAACCGTACAGCTTGTCACTTCATTTCCCCTTCTACTGTTACAGGATTCTGCACAGAAATAGAAACTACCTGGTTTCAGCTATCAGCTTGGACCTGAATTCGTCGCAGCATACATCAAATTTACAGAATCAGCTCCATGTCTAGAAATGGATCCATAAACACAGACCTTGCATTCAGTAGCACTGCGACAGCTCTTGTGGCAACCCCCCTCTATTGGCCTTATCTAGCCTTTGGGTGTCATCATAGCAGGGAGAAGGAGTGAAGGGGAAAAACATGTACTCATGTTTGTGATACAGAACAACTTCAAACAGTGGAAGGTTCCTACTGCCCTCTGGTGTAACTTGCTTATAAAACTTCTGAGATGGAAGAATCAAACAAGGCATGTTAACACACACTAAATATTAGCAGCTTAAATTTAAACAGTGGTAAATGGAACATGGCTGCTAGAAATAATAAGCTTTGATTTCTTTTTTCTTCTAATTCTCTAAGCTCATACGCATTTTCTGTACATACACAGAAAATTGACCATAGGCCGATTCCTCCTTGCTACATTTTTGCGTATAAGGTTATGTGTTTCGGATTTTCTTAATACCCACAACTTACAGACTATTGAAAAGACGAACACGGCCTTATCTGTACCATTTGCCCACTCCCTTCTGCTTTAAGGACTTCGCAGGTGTTAATTAAGAGTGTACCAAGTTACCAACCAGTAAGTCTCTAGCAAAGTGCACCATGAAGATGGCTGGAAACTTCTTTGCACTACATAGTCAGCACAGTGCCAAAACCATACCAAATTTCCACAGCAGCAAGGCTGTCCAGTCAAAATTTCATATTAAGTAGTTTGAGTACAAAAGGAAAAAAATCCTGGCCTGAAGAACTTACAGTGAAATTCTCTGCCTTAAAAATATGACAGCAGTACTACTTACGTTGCAGATAAGAAAGGATGCTGGTCACTATGCAATAACTGTGTTTATTTGCAAGTTCACCCCTTTATAGGGAACTCCCTTTAGCTCTTTTTCTGATAGCTCATGTTTCTTTGAAGCTTTGTTATTTACAGAGACTTGCATAGAAAAACTCAAACAGTGTTTTCTTCCATCTATTTTCTTCTGTTCCTTCCCTTGACTACTTACACAAGCAGGAACTATATTACTGAAGAAGACTAAGGTATCGTGGTTTTTTCTCTTTACTGTTCAGGCAAACAAAATCAATTCTTGCAGAAGTTATATATAGGGGGAATAAACAAGATACTGCTTCTTGGTTTGATTTCTTTTTTCCCCCCTGAAAATAAAATGGACATCACAGCAATGGAGCACTAGCAAAACACAGACATTGTAGTTCAGAAACACACGTCTGAAAGAATGTATGTATAAGGCACACATACAGAGGCAACATGTAAAGAGCAGCTAAGATTTCTAGTGCCAATATATATTTGGATATATAAGTACTTACCATTAGAAGCAAAAGGAATCAAGCTCTCAAATGAAAGGTTTGAAGGCCTTCTAAGTAGCTTGGAATGCCAGAATTTTACTCTCGTAGCTTCTTTCCTAAACCTTTTTCAATACCTGTACAAGCACCTATATTTAAGTGGGAGCAGAACTTCATGGCCAAGGCTGCTACACATGGATGCTGCATAGGCAAGGCGTGACCCACAGAAAGCTCCACACCTACACATATCTACATCTTCATACAACGCTAACAGGATACCTTGCATTTCTATCATCCCAAGCTGTGGATCAAGTTTCTTGTATGAGCAGCTACACCTTCAAAGAATGGACAACTATACAACTTTCAACAGGCTTGAAGCTTATACTTCTTTTTAAAGGCAGCATTCAACTTTCAACCACAATCAGGCATTTGAGTTATTGAGAAAATCCCAAGGACAGAGCACATTACTGAGTCTGCAAGCAACTGCACCAATGCTAGCAAGATCAGTAATACACAGAATATACTGGGAATGGCTGTGGTCATTTGCCTATAAGACACAAGAGTGATAACCTTTGGAGAGAGTCAGACTCCTGTTTTGATATTAGCTCTCAAATGGCAGTGCACATGATGGAAGAGCTTACTGTGCCTTTGTCTGAATATCTATATATGTAGCTGATCCTAAAACCAATGGACAAATTCGGGGATGAACTAAGATGCCAAAGCCTTCTGCTTCTAACTATAATTTTAATAAACTTCTAATATAATTTTACTGAGGTCAAAGAACACTGGAGAAAACAGCCAACAGTTTGTTTATTTTAAAGACAGATGTGTGGAATGTTGACAAAGCACCTCTTTGCTTGACTCAAGTGGACCAACAAGCTTTTCAAGTAAAGCTTCAGGCAGCTCAAGTTACTGACTGGAGAAAGCATGCACAGACAGAATAAAGATGAGAAACAGGTAAAAGATTAGGATTAATGTACTTTGCAGCCATGTTTAAGAATCTCTATTTATGATACTGATTTGGTTAAGTGCTTGAACACTTCAGAATGCAAATAATCCTCATGATCGGAAGGGACTGCTTTCATGCTTAAAATTCAGTACACACTTCAGTGTTCCACTGAGTCAGTGTTTAAAGGATTAAGGTCTGCTAATCCATTTAAATACTCCCCTCTACGTTAACTACCTGAAGAATGTGATCTGATTGATCTAGAAGACTAATCTAGACTACTGTTTAATACCAATTCGCACCACTGAAAAACTACTGAAAGCCAATGCCACACCAGCCTGAACCTGAACATAGGAGCTATTGCTATTAAAAGCAGTAGAGAAATTACAGGATGGTAGTATCACTTAAAGTGACATCATTTCTGGTTTCACTTTCATCTCCAGTTAGCTCAAACATTTGTACTAGTCTCCTCTAATATCTATTTCACCATGTAGAAAAGAACATTTGTATAGCAAAACATTTCAAATTTTAAATTATATGCTATTCCTCTTGGCACACAGTTATATCACAGAAGTTGATTACCCAAGCAAAAGGCTTGACCCCTTCCTTTGCACCGCTGAAACTGATAGCTATTACTGTCCGCAGGCTCTGCAAAAGTGAAAGTCCATACATGGAAAAGGTTACAGTGCTTCTTCATCAACAATTATAAAGTGCCCACATAGTGATGGGTGAAAGACTGATGAAAGATTCTGCTCTCTTCAGCATAAGTATCCTTCTGGGACAACACTGCACCTTAAAAGTAGTCAGGCTTATCTTAAGGCTACCTTCCTCTTCTTTACGGAAGTCTCACAGGAAAGCATCTAGCTGCCTGCATGAGTAAGAATTCAACTTCTCAAGCTTGTGTTGAGACTAAGCCCACGTGGCTGTAGTCTTCTTCCTCCTCATTTACCTTACAGAGATTCCAACAACTAATATAGCCCCTTCAGAATGCAATAAGCTTATCTCAGATGCTTTCAAACCATTTTACTGACAGGCGAAGAAGCAGAGACTGCTCCTGTCACTGGAGGGTCACAGAATACCACGTGCTCAATCTACAAGTGCAGCTCCTACTTCCACTAGCTCAGGCCTACTACACATTAGCTCTACTGGATGCCACAGCAAGTTGCTGTCTCGCTAGAAAGTTCTCTTTCTTCATAAACATCTCAAGACAAACCCAGATGTATCTTCAGGTTGTTGAGATTACCAAGCAACCTTTTTCTCTTAAGTATAGGATTAGGCTAAGGGGCAACTTTCCTAGAATTCATCTTGTACAGCTATTAGATGCAGAACAGGATGATTACAGTACAAGAAACAATCAAATCCCTGCTAACAGTAAGTTGCACAAGTCACAATATGCATTTTCCTTCTTAAAGCATTCGTCAGTCTTGCAGGCCTCCCCAGCCACGTCCACTTTAGTAACTAAAGACAGGCATAAAATGGAGCCAGGCATTTCCATACAGCTGCTCTGCTACTCAATTTTTGGCACACACCTTGACACAGTCTTCCATGTAAGTCAAAATGCCATTTATCAGACATCAAATGCATCTTTTGCTTAACACGAGAGACCTTGCTATGTGCAAGAAGTTACACGACAGGAGTCCCACAGGGTGGACTCTTCCTCTGGGAAAGAGGGCTCAGCTGGCACAGGCTGTACAAGACATCACAGCTCAAGTCAACCAGACTCTATTTCTCTTCAGCAGAAGTTCCAGCTGTTCTCAGAAATCCCAAGGATAAAGTATAAGCCAAAAGAAAGAAATTCAGACCTCATCCTTTAGGTTTTTTGTTTGTTTGTTTGTTTTTCTCAAACAAACAACTGTAGTCCTTTTATTTGCTTTTTTCTTTTTTTTGGCCATTATTCATTAAAAAAAAAGTTGTTTGGCATGCTTCAATGAATACATCACCTTTTTTTGTTGTTGTTGGGATTCAATGTAAAAGTTCACCGATACCAATTATCAGACAAGCTTTACATGACATTCAAGTTCAGTAAAAAGTTGATTCCATGCTCTATGGATAAGCCTTAAGCCAAATAGATGGCTTTGCCCTTCTGATTTTTTGCATACCATTATGGTTATGACCCAGGGGGTATTCTGGCCAGAAAGCTGACTCATTAGTCTGACCTGCCTCAAAATATGACCATCACAGCACTGAAAGCTTCACACTGGGAACACTTAACATTGCAGATGAACATTTTTCAGTGCCTGGGGTACTTTGTGCATCATTCACTTCTATTTAGCTACTTGAAGGCTTCCCACATCCATTCAACTGTACACTTGCTACAAGTAGGGCTAGAGCTCAGAATGTATCATTACTTTTCATGGAAACAATACCAGTTCATAAAAGCAAGACTGCTGTGCCTTCGGTTTCTGAAATGAGGCATGTACATTCCATGTCCCTAAAATGTAATTCCAGGGATCAACAGAAGCTCCTTGCTTTTTAAGGAATAACCTTTACGTTTATTAGTGAAATACTACTTTGAAAGAACTGACAACTACCAAAAAAATACTGGTTTTGGATACAGCTATGTCCTGTAACTACATGAAAGGTTTATACTTTGAAATCAGTGAACATTTAGTATGCCTGTCAGATGAACAGATTCCTGCTCTGAAATACCTGCTAAGTAAATGAGTTATAGCAGCACGTGACACAGGACCATCACCTAATGCAAGACATCACTTGCTTAATAATAAGTACACATGCTTGTCAATCATGATTAAATTTATCATAGATTAAGAAGAGACATAGAGGATAAACAGGAACGTGATTGTGTGCCCAAGAAGCAATACGGATGATGCACAACTGCAAGTAAGGAACTTAAGTCTTGCATCACCCAGTATCAGAAACAGGATGTAAAGTGTCACAACGGAAGCATGAAGCATCTTAAGGATGTGATAAGCTTATCTCAGATGCTTTCAAACCATTTTACTGACAGGTGAGGAAGCAGAGACAGCTCATGCCATTACTCATCAATGGAAGATGAAACATCTTAAACAAGAGCTACAGTCATTGAAAGAGGAAGTCAAGGAAGTTCAGAACACTACTAGTTCAGGGTATGTAGACTGAACTATTCAAGTCTTTAGACCTGCTGCTCAAGCCTCTTCTCACTGCAGCATCCCAACACTTTCTTAGGAAAAAACCTGAGAGGTGCCTGGTACACAGGTGATCTGGCACTGAGAACAGCTTTTTCTATTTCTGGAAGTTTTTCATTTTTATTTAAATACAAGTTACTGTTCCTGCTGGACACTGAACTCTTGGGAAACACCATCTGATAAAACACTGACATCTTCTGTTAACGCTTAAGGTCTCTTTTGATGGAGAGCATAGAAAAAAGTCCTGATATAAAATTTATATAAAATATAAATTACCAGATATAAATTATATCAGGTAGCAATATATCTTTGATACAGACCACAGAGCTCCACTGATTAATTCCTTTTAAGCAGCAACAGAAGTTTCTGTGTGCTCTTTTCCTAAATTATTGCAGCTCCAATTTAAACGAGCTAAGGCATATCCTTTTACCTCTTCATATTGAAGGTCACTACATCCACTACTTCTGCCAGAATACACGCCATCACATTTCAAAGACATTTGTTCTTGGCATTGTTCAAACTGTTGTATTGTTTTATAAACAATACCAATCATAATCACTTCTTGGTGAAGAGCTGTAAAACTGTAGCTTGGATACCAGTAAAACATTTGCTAAAGCATTACAGATCATGCAAACATCTCAGCAGGATAAGCTACCTTTACCTTACATTACTGCATTTAAACTGCATGACACATATGTTTTTAAGAAGCTTGGGTGTTTCGTAAGATTCAGGGGGTGAATGATTCTCAAACCAGCTGTCTCAATTTTCACCCCAAAGAAAGGAGTTCAAAAATCTACTTGCAAATTGCATCTGTACACACATATTGCATGTAAAGGGAGGGCATCACCAGCAGTTACAGATGAATAAACACAGAGTAGAGGTAACAGAAACAAATCTAATTTTTTAGGAAGGAGAAAGTAGGTACATAAAAACAAAAAATGTGACCACAAGTGGGTAAGGAGCTATGCAAGCAGCTTACTTCCCACCAGGCCTATAAAGTGTAGCACTCCCAAAACAGAAGTTGGTTGAAGTCCTATGGCCAACTTCTCTGCAGAGAAAGTCGGTCCTTCTGAAACAAGAGAAGAGGTAACTGTCAACTGCATCATATCACTTTCATTTTTCCCATAGGGAAACTAGTAAAAACAATGAAATTTCAAATGTTATTTCAAAGAAGAATTTTGAGCGTTCTCCGGTAAAAGCCAGCAGTAGGCTGAGATGCCTGTTTCAGGAATAATACACATTTTTCAATGTTCCCCACTTTCAAGATCTTTTTTTTTTTTTTCCACAGGTAGCATGAACAATTCCTGACACAGAAGGACGTAAAACAAACCAATAATATAGGCTACTGTCACAGAAGTTATACAGGGTTGGACAGTGGAAAGGAGGTGGTGGAGTCGCCGTCCCTGGAGGTGTTTGGGGAACTTAGATGTGCTAAGGAACATGGTCTATTGGGGTGATGTTGGTGGTAGGTGCACGGTTTAACTGGACAATCTTGAAGATCTATTTCAACCTTCAAGATAATACCATTCTAAGTTGGTATTATAAGAAATGGGGACTTAAGAGTTCTAGAGAATTACGGTCACTTTGTCGTTTGTCGACAGGAATAGCAAAAACCACTGTGTGAAGTTTAAGGAATCCAACTCACACCTGATGGACTATTGTGAATATGACAACACTTGCGAAGGAGGGATTGCAGCCTTTCCTGCTTCTAAATGCTAGTCATGGGTCAGCAGACACACAAGAACAAAGCAGCAATTATTAGAAAACGATGGCCACTAGTGCCCATATTGCATACAATTCTTATTGATTACTACCTCTAAGTAGGCCAAATTAATCCTGACCATAGGCCTCAGTCAGGAATTTGCATTTCCACTCCAATCCTCACACTTAGTACTTCCCTATTTCTGTATTCTACTGTGACACTGATCTACTCTAAGATCATGATTGTACTTAAGTGATTGCTGCTTACAGGCCACTTTGAGATGGGAAGGAAGTAGGAGTACATTACATTTGCAGCGAGCAAACAATTCTTATGTATAAAGAATTATCAGTGATTCTAGCACCCAAGTTTTCTTCTGTTTAAAAACTAGAACAAAAATGACTGGGGAGGTAAGTGATCTACAAAAACCCTACACGCATAAATCATCATCACAAACAGTCTGAGTGTGTATGAAAATTTATGCCCAACCATCCCCCCCCCAAAAAAAACCTGACTATAATTACCCATTTACTAGCTCTTGAATTAGGGCACTTTCATAAAAATACTGCACTTCACCTAATGAAGGCTGTCTGTACTGATGTGAGTCACTAAGCAAGCACTGCAAAAAGTTTTGACAGCCACCCTACCTCCTTCAAGTGGTACTGCCTGAGGCACAAATACTTTTATTTGTGGTACAGGGCTGCCACCTCCTGGCCATTTTGACACATACACTATCAACTACTGAATTAAGAGTATTTTTCATGGAGATAGCAATAAATCTACAAGCTGAAGGATGTTATCTTTAGAATTTCTCTGTTACCAACTGAAAAAAGAATATGCAGTACCACACAAATACTTCATGCCTGACAGGTATAAGTATGTGACAGGCAAGGTCTTCCACGTTTGCCAGAAGTGTCTGAAGTACACCCAACCCTGCTTCTGAAGTTTGACCACAAGCCTCAGAATTCATTTCCTCCCAGCCTGCTTCACTTCCTCAGGTTAACACATCAGAACCCCGAGGACAGAAGCCATTACTTGACCTCAACTACCAGATACAGCTACAAGAAATGAACACATTTTGTAATGGACACATGCTACACATCCCACGCAGATGTTTAGAGATGTTTATTTCAGTAGATTTAAACAATCCATTAGTTCTAAGCCTACCCTCTGATGAAGAACTTTTTTGAGAGTTACCAAATCCTTCTAGCTTTACACAATACCTCACAGTCTGTGCTCTAGAAAATCGCATGTAGGGAAGTCAAGTGAAGAGCCCAAGTCTGAGTAGTCAGAACACTTGACTTGTACAGGATCAGCTCACCAACTGTCCAAAGTTTCATTCCCTGTGAAGTGGCCCAGAAATAAGCAGAGACAGAGTCCCTGGGGAGCCAATGGGACCTATATTTTTAGGGGCAGAAAAGAGATAGGAAGAAGTGGGCTAATACAAGCTTCTGATAGTTCAACATGGCCTACTAAGAGCTAAAAACCCAAAGTTATCAGTGTGGTCTAGCCAATGGAGGGAGAATCACACTCCTCAGACAAGGAGACTGTCAGGATTGCGTACAGAACAAACCTTCACATAGTAAAGCATAGCCCTGAGCATCATTCTTTCCTATGATGCCCATGACAGCTTTTTTTTCCTTCAGAATCCCCACATTCTTAAGGAAAAAGACTGAACAGACTTCTTGAAGTCCACCAAATTTATGGGAATTAAATCTGTACTTCTTGCCAAGGTAACCTAGGTTCAATGCAGCAAGCTGCAAGTTATTACAAAGCCAAGCACTGCGGATATATTCCAGTAGTGATCAAGACAGAATGTCTGCATATCAGACAAGGATAAATATGCAATAAAATACCAGTTTTGCAGTAATAGCTTTTCACCCACTGGCCTTCTACCACTAGATGGCATCTGCATTCTAGATCAATTTTAGCAAACAACTACATCAACTGGTTTGGCTCCTTTACATAATCGCTTTTATATTCTTATATAGCATTAGTATAAACTAGATTGAAGGATGTCTTTTCACCCTAGATGGTAAAGGCAAGGCAAGACAAAATCCTCTAAGACTAGTATACCAGTTTTTTGTTGTTGTACCTTTAGGTAAGAATCCTGAGAAGGAAAGACAGAAGGTACTTTCTTTTCATCCTATCTTCAACAGGATGGAGCATCTGGTCTTACAGACCATTCTCTTCGTAAGATCTGATTTTCAAGATATCTGGTTAAATTAAGGTAATCAAGATGTCCATAATTCTCTTAATGTATTCCCTTCCCAGCATTTCACAGAAATTATGCATCCTCTCTCTGTGGGAGTTACACTAAGGAATAGTGAGCCGAAGGATATATACAGAAAATATACTGAGGGTAACTGAAACTTGCTGATTTATAGATGCCCAGAAATTCAAGCTGGCTAACTGCAGAAATGCTGCTAGGAAGTATCCAGGGGGAACAATGTGAAATTCTTGTAAGTACTTCATTACAGTTTGCTGGGACTTCAAAGCAAAATGATGGAAAAAACATTACACTGGAAAATATTTACTTTCCAAGGTTAACATCTTTTGCATTTTAGCAAGGTTGTGTGCTCCTCTGCTTTACATCATGAGCTGCACCACTTCGTTCACAACATACCTTTTCTCCCTAGCTAACCATTCTAGAGCGTTCTCTTGCACCCCTTAAAGCAACATGAGCAGGTAGTACTATCAAAATGAGAAAAAAAATCACCAACTTAATTATTCTGCTCTTTGCAAACATAATTTACTTTTCTTTTTTTAATAAGCTACCTGTAAGACTAGAAAACAAATCCTGCCTATTTGCTTTCCTTCCTGTATTTGACAGTAACTCAGATGAAGTTAGAACACTGAAACTTACTATCCAGGCACATCTATCATATTTCAACAGGATTTTCAAGTGATGCTTGTTTCTAGAGCTCTCCATAGGAACACTGTCCTATTCCAGTCTTTAAGAAAACTAACCTCCACCTGAAGATACAGAATAGCTTTTGCTGATTTTTATATATATATATATTTTTTTCCAGCAGCTGGAACTAGTTCACACCTGCTTTCTCATAAGGCTGCTCCCAAAATCAGAGTTTGCAGTAAGCTAAACATGAAGCTTTATCTGCAGGTAATTGTTAAAACAGCAGAAAAGCAGCAGGAAAGGGAATGTGCTAGGCCACAGACATTGCTTCAAGACAGAAACAAGAGTCTTCCTTAGAAAAGATTACTCTAATTACATATTGGCAAGGGCTTCTGGAACACGTATTTTGAACTACTGTTTCATCCTCATATCCTGGGACATACCGACACAGGAATAAATTTGGTGGAGAACAGAATGAAACTTTGTCCTTGATAACAATTAACATGTTAAAATAAGTAACATTAATAACACCTCAACAAGGCACGCCGAGGTACAGAACAAGTAACCAGACAGCTTTGTACATCTCCCAGTGACTTGAGGTGTCTTCAAAATGATGCTCAAGCACTGCCAGTTCCAGAAATCCATGGCAGATGAGAACCTAGCAGAGCCATTATAAACACTTACCCTCATTTACAGCTTGTTATTTACTGTCCCAACACTGACTGTCATGTGGTTTTACAGTGTTCAGTCCAGTATGTTTTGAGGTTCCTTCAGCAGTGATCATCAGATACAAGCTGTAAGAATGCTTGGGTATAAACTCAAAAGTTATACATGCAGCCACCTGGTTAAGATACTGTCATCAAAATCTTGGTCAGCTTTTGCAATAAAGCAAACAAATTCAGTTTATAAGATAAGTGTACAGACACATTGAGAGTATGTTTGAAAATCGCTACTGCTAATTAACAGAAGCAAACCAATTACAGCAGAGAAAAAGGTATCCAGGATTATGCCTTGACATTTCAAGCTTGGCATTGATTCTTCGAGCTGTTTTTTTCCCTACCGATAAGGAGGACTGAGTACAGTATTCAGTTCTTCTAACAGTCCGGACTCTTCAGAGATGCAAAAAGTAGAATTTCAGTGTGTTCCAAAACATGAACTTGAGCTCAATTCTGACTTGCATAAGAGAACTACACATCCCTGTAATGCATATTAGCCCGTGTTGACTCAGACATCCAACATGTTGTGCTGTAGTTACCTCTGCTCTCTTGCCCTTGACTTCTCACCAATCTACTTGAAGCTCAATGCTCATATTTATCCCCATAAAAATGAGACATGCCAAATGCAAGTCAAGTTACAATTCATGCAATTTGAAAGCAACACAACACAGACAGTATCATTTTGCTTCTGTGCTTTGCTAAGCTGTAATGCTACCTGCCAAGTCTATATAAGATGTCTTTCTCTTCCACAAACATGGCAGCAAGGAACACTCTAGACACACCAGCCACAGATATAACACTAACAGTTTGTGAAGCAGAAGTGAAACACCAGTAATAAAGGCCAGGCTTTTACAACTACTAGCTATGTAAGCCTCTACAGAGGGTACCCTTTTTTGTTAACCTTTGAGCTTTACACCAAAGGCTAAGCACAGGATATTTGTGTTCAGAATATCTGAATTCTAGAATTCCAGCTATCCAAAACTGAGTAGCAGAAATGTCATTTAAATATATTTCCATTATTACAGAAATAAAAATGTGTCTATCAGCCTTTAGATACCGACTGGCTCCAGTAATTTCAGCTCACAGCTTGCACAGTCGGATGGGGCCTTGGGCAGCCCAGTCTAGTATTAAATGTTGGTGGCCCTGTCTGTAGCTGGGGGGGGGAGGGAGGTTTGGAGATTCATGATCCTTGAGGTCCCTTCCAACCTTGGCCATTCTGTGATCCCGTGATAGCAATATCCTCACAGACTTACATAAGGCAAGACACAAACAGGATCTCTTCTTATAAAGAGCATCTTACTGCTCATCAGCTCCCATTTCTATTATTTGGTAGTAATGCAGCATACAACTCCACAGTCCCTAGCAATTCTCAGTGTCAACTACACGGACAAGCAGGATCTTTATCTTAAAACAACCTTTAAACAGGGGTGTAGCATACTAACAGTAACTTTCTTCCTCAAGTCTGAATACTTTCCAGACATAGTTTCCAGAAAAATAAGAAAAAAAGCCAATGCACTGATACCACAAATATACCTACTAAGAGAACGTCCTCCTGTGACTTCCCAGATCACTGATGTTGCTCTACTAAGCAGCACGTTAGAACTGTACATATGATGCTTACGTGGAAAAAGACGCCCAGCAATTAGTCCATCAGCAATTTCCATGGAACTGTTTTTTTGAGTCCACATTGTTAGGGCAGTCTGAGCCTCCTGGACATTGATCAAGGTAATTAAAAGTTGCAGACAGCAGGGAAATTTCTTACTTCTTTCCCAGCCCCCAACTCAACAATCCCAACTACCTTTGCTCTATACCCTAGAGAATATTCATGCAAGAGAAGTTCCCACTGAAGGCACAAGATTGTTTCTCTAGCTTGCAGACAAAGCAATTGCAGACCCTATTTCTGAAAACATCAATCTTTAAAAAGCATCTCATTGTACTGAACTCTTGAATTTATGAGCAATACTCATTTCACCCTGAATAGACTTTAAAAATACTGTCAGCTGGAATGCTGCCCAAGGAATGGGCTATGCCACTCAAAAGCAGCCCTCGCTCTCACCCCCAGCTTTCTGGTCAGTTCCCTTCTGGCATAACTTGCTGACTGTTTCATACCTCAAAGGCTCCGTATGATCAGAAAACAAGATCTCACTGATACTTCACGACAGCTGACAGTAAAACATTTTCATGAGCTGTTTACTTGTACCAACAGTATCACAGCATCAGTGTTTTCCATTATAGTCTCTTCCTGTAACAAGAATTATACTGTTAGTTTACTCACTAGTATATATGCTATTAGTCAGTATTATGTAGCGTTAATAAGCCATTCATCACTTTTTTGGACTTTCAAAGGGATTACAGAAGTGACTAAGATCCATGTTTGTCCAGTATTGTCTCTCTCTTGAAACTCAAGCCCCCAAATCTTTGACAGTTCCGAAGACCAGAAACTGGCTCAGGTATTGCTTCAAAATATCACTGCTATACTTTGAAGCACAGTATTTTAAGTCAAACTTGCCAATCACATCTTACATCACATCTTAATTCCAGTAAGAACTGCGTATGCTGTTCTTAGTTGCTGATTCGACATGATTCAATTAAATACCTGAAGTTATAAGGAGCTCCTGGCTTCTGGGCTGTCTCAATTATTTCGAAGAACATAATTTCAGGCCCTCATTTCCAGAATAAAATTATTTTTACAGTTGTAAAAATGCTCAAGATCTACATGAGCAATGCACATGAAAGCAGAAATAGGATTGTAAGTTTTGTTCTGATGTTCCTGACTTGCTTCCAGTATGGAAACCTCAACCCTATCTGTAATGATCAACATATTAAATCCTGTAAGTTTTCTCTCCACACAGACTGAAAGATGTCAGCAGACATCCCAGGCATATGGTGTGGAAAAAGCATTCAAACTCTTGGCCAGTGATTGCTAGCATATAAAGCAAGCAATTCTTCCAAGATAATACCTCTAGATAAGGTAACAGTTTAACAAGATAAGTATTTCTTATTTCTTTAGGATACTTAAGAAGAAAATTATACAGCACAGATGCTGCTGCAAGAGGAACAAGTGAGCATGTCAGGTACTCACATAAATGGAGCCATATATACCTAGTCTTTTCATGATACAGAAGATATTACTCCAGAAACTAAGGAAAAAGACAGAAAAGTCAATTCAGTTGATGGGTAACGTTCTGGAAAAATGCTGGCAAAAAAAAGCATTTTCAAAACTTGCAAACCTGAATCTCAAGTAAGCAATGACTTCAGAGCATGAAGTTACCTCATCAAGGCTTAAGGAACAGATCTGAATTACCTCATCACACACCAACACTGCATTCACTCACTCTCCTGTCATCAGTGACTTTCAAAAGAAACGTCTGAGCAGTATTGCATGTAATCTACCTCTATATTTTATACTGCATTAAACCGGTGCTTGCTTCAAAACACGGTAACTTAAACTACTGTTCAATAACAGACCAATCCAATATACATCAGCAATGTGTATGTTGCATTAAAAAAAAATTCCACACTTGAGAGCAAATAGTAGTAAAATAACCAGACAGACTTCATTCAAATGAATTAGACAACTTTTACTAAATGAAAAAACTACATTTAAAATATGCATTTAAAACAAAAATGGAATTAGAAAAGACTTAAATCCATTTTGAAGAACTTGCTCACTGTGTCAGAAAGCAATATAACTCTTGCATTATATAATGTGCCAGTTCATAAAATGCAAGTTACCAGAATTCTCAATTTAACGTTTTCAAAGACAATACTGAAGTCGAGATTTTCACATCTACTGATGCACACTTAGAATGGTATAAATCTGAAGCCTTCCCCCAAAGAATCTTACAAATTCAACAATATTCAGTAAAAGCTTTTGTGTTTATATCCAATAAGTATTGCATCCTAAAGCATCACAGATCCGTGCCTTTCGTTTCTCTCTCTATACTTTGTATCTTTTCTATATCTTGCCATTTACCAATGTTTACCCCTTTGAGAAAGGAGAGAACTGAAAAGAAATACTGCATAACTCTCAATCATGTACAGAAATTATTGCTACTATAGTACACTACAAAGCAGAAGTCTATACAATAGTATATGAAATTTGATCATGAAAATCCAAAGGATAAAATCTTGAGTGACATAAGCCTTACAATCATGTTGGACATTCATTTAGCAGTTTTAGCTCACTACTAGTAAGCTGGCCTATTGTCCATTGGTGAACATCCATTTAAATACACCCTCTTATGAAAAAGAATGTCAGCTTTCAAAGGCTTAGCAAATAAGGATCTTCATGTTCTGTGGAACTACGTAAAATGAATTCTGATACAGGTAGGGAGTTACCAGTTACCTGGAAGCTAAGCATGCCAAAGGTGTTTCATGCTAATAAAACTAAAGCCAAGGTACCACATAATCAAGTTACCAACTAATAGGCAATACCATTTTTGTCCTAAGTTAAATGATGTGCCATAGCACAGTGTAATGTCAATAATTTAAAACAGCGTAGTGTACAAATTAATTGTGTGGCAGTTTAAGTTAAAAAGTCAAGGCAGGTTTTCCTATCTCAACTTACGTTGGCTGTCAAGCTGTCCAGTCTGGGCATGTCGGTAATAATTTGCCTTTTAATCACTACCATACTCTCAACCTTGCATTATAATGGGGCACATATTCGAGCGGCACTACTATGAATAACATGAGGATAGAGGGAGGATAAGAGATCAACAGATCTTCTAATTCCTTTCCATATTTCAATTTCAAAGAGAGCCAGGGAATATGACCAGATACCATATTCGCATCATTCTAGCTACAAAATAACCAAAGTAAAAGCAATCAAGCAACAATAAGACCACATTACACAAATGGAACATCATGCTCTCATCTGGTTTAACTATCACATCAAGTTTTAACTGGGATGTTGGTCAACTTTAAAAACTGTGGTAAGTGTGAATATGCAGTTGCAATAGGTTTTTTAATTTTTAATTTTATTTTTTACTCTATGCTGGATATTAGAAGTTGGAGCTATACTTGTTACAATACAGTGTCGCACATCTTTCTACTAGAAAAATTAATAAAGATCCTTTACCCGTCTCTTTAAGTTAAACGTGTGACATCATAAAGGGTGTCAAATGGCTGGATGGTTTTACAGTGCACACTTATTATATACTGTAATATGGAGTTTTGTCCTTGACAGATCTGATGGTTTTTCTACATTATTCCTTTCTTCACCTCTTCTTCGGTGGATTAGCTGTGCGAGGTGGAGTGACTGGACGCCCAGAATTCAGTCCACCATACTGGTACTTGGCTTTCTTTTCAGATGGCTTCAATATCTTAGAGAAAATAAAGAAGTTCTTTTGAGTCAGTGACAGCTGAGAACATTTCAAATACCCTTAAGTCAATGTGAGGCCTCATTCAGAAAGAACAGGGTGGGGGAGGAGTAGAAATCATAACATGACCGTACAAGTTCCTGAATCCTACAGACAACAGCACTAAGAAAACTGTTTCTAACCTCTAGTTCCACCATTTTACTGTGGTGGAAGGGAAAAAAGAAAAGGAGCTCAAAATATCGCATCCAAGGAGGAGTAAGGAATAAAATTCGAGCAGAATAACCGCACTAAATGAGTGCCATCCACCCAATCGTGGATGATAAACAAATTACTCAAATAACACTGAAATGAGCATGGAAACAGAGGCAACAACAAATACTAACACCTCACACACAGTCCAACACTTAAAGGAACACTGAATGTACAAATGCATCATACCTGAAAGGAACACATCAGAGTTTCGTCCACACTCATCATGCCACCTGCATTGTCAAACTCTCCACAATAATTTGGAGCTGAGAATAAGGTGACCAACTGCCGTTTAGCAAAGAATTCATATCCATCTTCAACCACCTGTCAACATCAGAAAAATTAATATAGCTCACAAAAACCAAAAGATGCATTTGGAAGAAAAAGGCAACTTATAAGGCAAACAGTCCTTCTACTGAAGACACAAGAATTCAGCAAAAATGTATTTTATCTCTGTCTTTAAAGAGGACAGATTCACTCTATCTGAACAGTGAGTGCCAAATCAAGTAGATTTAACTGTCTGACTATCCTAATATTAGATATGCATCAGTTTCACTGTTGATATCATTGTACTTGGAAGTCAGTTTACACACTGTCAGTTTAAGGAATTCCAGTGTTTTGTTTATATGCAAACTTGGATACATTTGACCTACGGGCTCAGAGCACAAAAGGTCCACATATCATCTTAACTGCAACGGTAACCATGAACTTTCACTTGCAGTACAGTGATGGTCCTACAAAACTTCAGAGTAGCCAAGTACAGGCTTTTGACAACTTTGATGGTTTAAAAGCAAGCTGGTTCTGCTGCGCTTTCTCTAAGAGCACAAAACACTCTTAAAATACTGCAAAGCAGCACAATACATCAGCTAAGGATATTCCCACTTCCCTAGAATAGAACCTTAACATAATAGACTGAAAGTGATGCACAACAGAAAACTGCAGACTTCAGTCGAACACCAGTCTTTTGAAAGATGTCATACTTTTATAAAGAGCTGAAGCATCTGTATGAATACAAAGATACTAATGGTAATCACTGTGCAGTTGAGACATCTTAGCAACTGTTCTACACACTAATATTTTCAATTGTTTTTAGCAGTAAAACCCTAAGAATGCAAGTGTTCTGACAGAGCATTTGAGTTTAACTAACAAAATTAAAAACCTATTTTTCCTTCACAGGATGCCAGAGCTTTTAAGATCAACTAAATAATAAAACTGGAACATTACACACAAAACTGAAACCCAATGCCCACCTAAGCAGGACATTTGCTTAAAATCACTTCCTAAAAATTGCAAACAAATAGCCTAAAGATTGTCCATGCCTAAACCAGTTCTGTTTTCTGCGTATTTCAGCAAGTAAAACAAGCCTATGCCAAAGTACTCTATAACTAAATTGAAGGCAAAGTTTATGTCCAGACCTGTTTGTAGAAATGTTCAAGAATTACTAAATACCTTCATAAAGACAAGCAGAGATAGTTATCTAGTAGCTGTGGCTTAAAGCATGTAATACTGAAGTAAATTCAGTAATGCAGAACTCAAACTTGTGTCATTCTCAAATTTACTTTGCCACTTCTAAACTACATATTTCACCTCTAGTATTAACATACAGTAGTTTAACAGTAAGCAGATGAGACACAGATCTGAGGAAATCTAATGTTAACATTTTACTTAATTGACATGAGATAGTCACTTCAGTGAGCAAACAAGATGCAGACTTACAGTTCCTTTATTAGGAACATTTTGTTTTTCCTAGAAGTAAAGCAATACAAAATAAGTTTAAATACATGCTACACATAACCAATATCAAACACACACGAAGTCTAGAAGTTTTAAGCAGTAACAGAATCATTCCTACCTGGTGAGCTCGACAGATCAAATCCAAATCGTGACGATTCAGAAATTTACTGACCACATCAGCACCAAAAGTGAAAGAGACCCCGCGATCATTCTCACCCCAACCTTGCACATCTTTGTCTGGGTCAGACCACAGCAGGTCACATAGTAAGCCTTTGAAAAATAACGCAAGTGAAGATATTAGTCTTAAGAGGGCAAACACAAGTAAAATAGATTTACTGTAATCGCCAGAGCAGCTTTCCTAGAAAACAAAACACACCCTAGCAACAAATTCAGCAATATCTGAATTTTGACTCAGGCAAGATGGTCTGCCCAAGTCTGGAGAATACAGCAAGGTTTTTTTTTCCTTTAAAAATGATGGTACCTTGAGATGAAAAAATCAAAACCAAAGAACTCTGAAATAATATTTACTTGTAACATTCAGCATATTTACACAGAGCATTTGAGGAATTTAAAAAACAATGCAGAGCAGCAAATTTTCAAAGGCAACCACCAACTTCACAGCTTGCCAAGCAGCTGAGTTTGACAGACACACTGAACTGTCGAATCCTATGCAGGACCAGTCAGAAAAAACAACAGAAATTTGTACCAGAAACTTCTGAACATGAAACCTTTCTTACCATACATGAAGAACCTTGACTGACTAAATCAAAACTTAATTTCATTTTCAGCATGGTTGAACCGCCATGATTTTTTTAAGAAGTCTCATGCCAAACAGTTTGGAACCTAAATTCAAGTAATTAAATCTTTATTATTTTAACATTGGTGAATGCCTTTTCCCAGCTGCCAACAAGAGGTCAACTAACACTGGAGTTAAATTTTGTGCTAAAGATGATCCTTTAGTCCAGTTGCAACGCCTCAGGCCAATAAGCTGCAATACAAACAAACCAAAAAGCATTCAAACTTTATCTCAATTGACATGAAACTGTACTCTCTCTGCCTCTGATGACTAACCCTTAAGTATTTAAGCAATTAAGTGCACTGTTTCACAACCAAAAGTAGGAATCAGCTGGCTTTGCTACCAAGAGTTCAAAATTTGATTTCAGTGTAAGCCAGGTTATAAGCTACACAAAATATTGAAGACATTCTTCTTTACAAAGCAAGATCTGCAAGTTATAATCAAGCACAGCTATCGATAGAAATAGTGCTACTATTTTATTTTCATATCCAGCTATCAAGTTGGTCTTTGGCGACACAGAGACATCTTTAACAGAGACCAGCACTTTGCTTTTAGAAAACAACTCCAAGTATGAACAACTGCCTTTTAAATCAGGTATCTACCTCAAAACAATCTGCTGAATACAGACTGCATTTTAAAATGATTTTACTGAAATTTAGTCCTATGCTGAATATGTTTTTCACAAGTTTCACTGCAGCACCTGCTGTTTTCTTAGCTGGGATTTCCAACAAGTGGCAGAAGCTGCCAGTCTGAACTACTTAGAAGTACTTCCTTTTCTACTGCCCCACCAAGATACCAATCTTCACAGTCACACACAGAAAAATACAAATCTGTCCTATAATCTTTAATAGCTGTGTAACAGAATCCTGCAAAAAGTTAGTCTCACATATACAACTGAACTATGCCAGTCAGATGAGTTTATTTTTAATAGCAATACCTACCATTACAATAGCTTAGGCTGACTGGAAGAATGTAACACAGTAGACATGAGATATTCAAGATTACACAAAAGAGGGAGCTACAGGTTCCCAGTATGTGAACAGTCAGCAATGTTAACCAAAATAAATAAATATATATATACCTAAGTATTTTGTGAGGGTTAAGTAGTACTCTTGAAGGCAACTGATTCAAGTCACTGTAAGAAGTTAAATTTGGATAAGTAGCTTCTAAACACCATGAAAAAGCCATGAAAATAAAAGGTCTTTAAACTGCAGTTGAGATTGGAATGGCTTTTTCTATCACACTAGAAGAAACCATTGTAATGATCTAATCTTATCAGCACAAGCCACAAAAACATCTAATAATTTTTGCATCGATGGGAGCCATCCCTCTACAAACAGCTTTCAAAGACCTCAACTCTCATGGTGAGACTGCTTCAGTTTACTTTCTGCAAGATTTGTTTCCGTTCAGTCATATTTAACGGCTTCCATCAGTAGGCCCAAAAGAACAAATCCTTCAACATCCCTGCCATTTTAGCTCTACTGGAAAACATCTGTCTGCTTCTGAAAACCAAATGAAGACAGTAAATCAGTGATCAAAAGCTTCACAGCTCCCCCCACAGCCCTCTTTTTCTTTTTCCTTTAAACTCCCTATGCTTATTTTTAGGAGGTACTAAGAATACATCACTTTAGATGAGTGTCCATGGAAACTGGAACTACAAGGGCAAGGGCATTCCTGAAGCGGGGGTGGCTCAAGCAGGAGCATCAGCCTGTTGAATAAAACTACCTCTTCTGAAAGCTCCGATAAATGTAAAGTTTGACTCATTTGTAATGGCATTTACGTTGATATGGAGTGAACTATAAATAGTGTAAGAGGAAGAACTTCAAGTGCCATTTATACTACAGAAACACTCATTTACCAGTCTAGTAATGCATCTGTTTCAAGTGTGCATATACCATCTTGCAAAGAAGTGTAGTTGATCGAGGTGCAGTAGACGGATTAAAATCAGACCCTGGATTACTCCTATGCACCAGCACTGAAGACATTACAGGAAACAGAATTTTTCTTTTCCAAGGTTTAACTATAACATCGTTTCAAACAAGAAAAAAAAAAAGAAAAGCTTTGAACGTGATATTTCCTCTAAGTTAACTTCAGGCTATTGTTGAAAACAACACGTAAAATCTCACTGTATTGCTTGACAGCTTTTTTAATCCTCTAGTAATAAATCTGGAATAAATGGGACACTAAAGAAGATGTTTAATACCATTCAAAAAGAGAACAGAAAGCATTGGTAATTTGCATTCACTATCTATAAGCAAAATACAATCTCTTAGCAAAAGAAAGTTTCAAGACTACTCAATGACACAAGCAATGTAATTCCAATGACAGTAAAGTTGAAGAAGGAGATTCTACTAGTTAGACGGGGAAGACATGTTTCTACTGGGATCAGGTACAGAGAGGCTCAAACATTTCAAATAATACTCCGCAACCTTTAAACAATTATGTTGATATATTAAAAAGTTTGGGTGTGTCTAATCAAGGCAAGAAAAAGAATGAATTGTTTAGTTTTATTTGAACATCTAAGTTTGCTTTAAGGCAGGCGTGGATAGTTTGTTATGATAAGCAATAACAACGTGGGCAGTAACCCCTAACAGTATCAGTTAACTGAGTCATCACGAGGAACAAGATTCACGTTCTGCACAGAAATTAAGCAATACTGTAGTGAAACAGAGTTAATGACTTCAGCCACTGCATTGCCTGTACAGGAATTGATTAAACCTACTTCATCTCAAACACCCATTTATTGTGAACTCCAAACCACTCACCTGTGTCAGGAACATCTGTAGGTCTCATAATTCTCCGGATCTGCTCCATTGACTGGAGATCTGGAGACAGTCCTGTAAGAAGAAAAAAATCCAAGTGATTTATATACATATTTTACCTGTTAGAAAGGATTCCAGAGAACAAACAGGTTTAAAAGACAGATCATCCATTGTTTCCACTGCAATACAAACAAAAGATTGTTCTCACTAAGACCACTAGGCTCCCAAACAGTAACACAAGTGAAATTAGTGAGGTGCTTTGTTTTCCTACTGTGATTTCAGCCATACATAGAATTCTACAGGTAAGTAGATTCACTTCAATAGCCCATTAGACAGAAAACCACTGAAGGACAATTTTCCCATTATCTTACACAAGTAAAACAGATGCAGATCTGTGCAACCAATTTACTTTTAAAAAGCCAAAGAAAAGTATAACACATCCAGCTTTAAAACACCATTAGGAAAAGCAGCCAGCAGGTATGACTTACATCTCATTCAACTGACAACACTATTTCAAAATGTTGCCACACACTGAAAGGCTGGAGCACCTTCCCTATGAGGGCAGGCTGAGAGAGCTAGGGCTCTTCAGCCTAGAGAAAGATCTGGGGGAACCTTCTAGCAGCCTTCCAGTACCTGCAAGGGGCCTACAGGAAAGCTGGAGAGGGACTTCTAAGGGCATGTAGTGACAGGATGAGGAGAAATTGCTTTAAACTGAAAGAGGGTAGATTTATCCTAGACAGTAGGAAGAAATTCTTGTGAGGGTGGTGAGACATTGAAATGGGCTGCTCAGCAAGGTTGCAGATACCCTCTCCCTGGAGGTGGTCAAGGCCACACTAGATGGGGCTGTGAGCAACCTGGACTTGTGGCAGGTGCCCCTGCCTACAGCTGGGGAATTGGAACTACATGATCTTAAAGGTTCCTTCCAATCCAAACCATTCTGCGATTGCATCAGTTGAGCAGCAGCCAATGGACGCTGTAAATGAATAATAGATTTTGCAATTGCAATAAATCATGAGCACAAAAGGTAGTAATCTACTACAGCTCAGCTGCTTAGTCATTCATAAAACCACAATGTTGATTATTAAAGTCGCTGATCATAAAGAACACACCTCTTTTTGTATAGTTTCACCCTATTAATATTTAATTGCAGCAAATGATGGGGTTACCAAGTTGCTCTGAACTCTTCAGGTACATGCTCCCTCCAGAACTGTTTTTACTTAAGGCATACAGGCATAAAAAAAGACTACTGGATGGATGCACTAGCGCATTAACATGACATTAACTAAAGGTTCTGAAGTGAGTAAAATATTTATATCACTTAGGCTAAGACCACCTCGTTAAGGAAGCCACAAATTTGAAAAGAGCATTTAGTTCTGACATACAATAAAACATTTTTTATACTAGCAAGTCATAACCATTTTACTCAGTCCAGAATTTTGAGCATAACAAGAAATCTGTCACTCGAAAGGAACTGCTACGTAACATAATCTCAGCTGACATCTAGGATAGGACAATAGCAATGGATACATTGGATGAACAGAGACTTCAACATATTTGATGTAAGGAAGGATTTGAGAAATTTTTCCAGTATTAAGATTTTAGATGATTTTTATTGAAGTGGTCTTCTCATAAAAGCCTTCTATCCACATCAGCTTGCCAAAACCATCTTCATGATAATACCCTTGAGGTTGTGAAGGATGGCAGAAAATCTAACTTTAGATAACGCATCAAAGGAGTTTTAGTCTATTACAAAACAATACAGGGAGAAAAACAAATTCAAATCGACAATCAGCTTCTAAACTTTGACCCACTTCTCCCTCCCCAAATCTGATCCATTTGCATGTAGATTACCTTAGCACAAAGGTGTGTGAGTTCTAGGAACTACCACACCCTGAGATAGTAATGGGCAATCTCAGTTAAGTACAGCCAGTTTGTGACCTTCTTTGGTGTTACAGCTCCAAGCATCTCAGGTTACACCCAAAACATGGAAGTTTTTCAAAAGAAAAATTCTAAGTCATGTCTCAACCCTGTAGCTGTTAAGTTCTACATTATTTTACATTGCTGTAAAATCCTAAAAACCCAAGAAACTACCTGAATGTTTGTAGACCTCTTCATGGCTTATCAAGAGGCCGTTTGTCCCCAAAGTAATATTTCCTTTGCACAAACATGAATAACTCGTGCCTGAAATTCACATCTATGGACAAAAATTGTGCACAATCAGCATCAAATGAAGGAATTACAGAGGCAAACCGGTTGCTGAAAGTCAGGTCAAGTTGTTACTTCTACAGTGATTGCTACAAACCATGTATTGAAAATAAACACAACTGACTTAAGCTGTCCTGTCAGAATGACAGATAAGCATTCAGCATACAGTCTTTTTGAGGTGTAAGAGCACACCTTTCCTAATGGAAAACAGAAGCAAGTTATTACTCATGGCAGACTCATCAAATTCAGGCCACAGATTTAAAACTACTCATCAGGTAGAGCTAGTAAGGTAAGACTGATTGTTATACACTTTTACATAATAATCCAGAAAGCTCCTCTGCTCTTTGGATACTACATATGAGAATCAAGACTCCTTGCATCATGTCAGTAACGTCACGGTCTTATCTATCGTACAATCTTATGTATATCTACTAAACTGACACGAATAACATCTTAGAGCTTAAACAGTCAGACAAATGTGTTCAGTCAACATAAAACTACAGCACAGCATGTAATCACAAAAGGATATAATCACAAACATGCTCCAAAAATTAGAACTAGAATATGGTGTCAAAGAGAACAATACTGTATATCACACAAAGCAGAGTAAAAGGGAGAAGGTGGGAATGGTTATGGAATGAGCTTTAATAAGGTGAGATGAAGATCAAAGTCAGAAGTAGTCTTTGTTTCAGAAGTGAGGACAGCTTTGAAAAATAAAGATAAAACACTAAATCGAAACACAAGAAAGTTTCAACCTAGAGAGAAGAAGGAGGCAAGCTGAAAGAATATTTGGAAAGATCCTTAGAAAGCAAGAACATTTGGAGACAGGAATGGCAGGAAAGGTTTGATTACATTGTGATATCTAGGAGAAATAGCTGACTTAGGATTTCAAACTACTGTAGAAGTCTACTGGGATAAATTAGGTGCCTTTATTTACTATGCTATGCAGTTTTGCAAAGTTTTATGATGTATCCCATCAGACAACATTTTTTAAAGAAACTATGCAAAAATGCACAATATAGTAAAGAAAAAAAAAAAAAAAGCACTACCTTTTATCTACCTGCTAGCTTCAACCTCCAGCAGAGTTAGTGTTGTTGACTCAATGTTTACTACGGTAGTAACATCATGAAAAGGTGTTGACAGTCCATGACTTCAGGGAATCTGGAATGTAGTTTGGACAGGGTTGGAAGAGAGCAGAAAAAGGGCAAAGCTTAAGTGCTGAATGTCCACTTTCATTGATTAGGAGCACACAGCACGTTTCAGAAGCTTTTCACTTGATTTCACAGCCAAAGATAAGCTGTGATTGGCAGTGTCCAGTATTTCAGGTACAGGTGAAACCTGTACAAGTTTAAGTGACAATTAATATGAGAAACAGAATTTACTGTTCTATTGAATAAGGGGATCCTTAAAGCATACATGTAAAATTTTCCAGCTTCCTTAAAGAAGCAGTGAACCCCCCCACTATACCAGTATTCCTTTTTCTTGACAATAACTTGCTAGGCTTCTTGTTCATAATTCACGTTTGATACTTGTGTGTATATGCAGCTTCATCACAGAATACAGTATTCTACTTGACCTTCTAAGTACCCTTCGTGACTTTCTACCATCTGAGCTTAATTACTCACCTAAAATATCTCAATATTTTATCACCTTTTTTTCCTACTGTTCCAAAATAAAATAAAATAAAATAAAATACAATAAAGTACAAGGATGGCAAAGAAATATATTTCAAAAAAGTATGACTTACAACGGCTTCCTTGGTGCATAAGAGATTTTGTACAAAGGCTGCTCTGAAAGCTACGCCTCCTTCTTTTATTCTGTTGGCTTATGATCTAAGAGGAGAAGTTGGTGATATGGCAACAGAGGTTGAACATTCCCATTAATAGTTACATTTTTGTTGCCATACGATACATGTCAGCAGAGGGGCAGTCTGACAAAGTGGCACATCATATGGAATTGCATATCATAAAATGGTTTGAATTCTAATGGACCCTTAAGATCACCTAGTTCCAACCCTCCTACAATAGGCAGGGGCATCTCCCACCAGAGCAGGTTGCTCACAGCCCCATCCAGCTTGGCCTTGAATGCTTTCTTTTTTTTGGGGGGTGGAGGGAAGGAAGATAGGGACATCTACAACCTCTTTGGGTAACCTGCTCCAGTGTCTCACCACCCTCACACTAAAGAATTTCTTCCTACTATCTCAGATAAATCAACTCTCTTTAAGTTTTAAACCACTTCCCCTTGTCCAGTTACTACATGCCCTTAGAAGTCGTCCGCCCCCAGTTTTCCTGCAGGCCCCCTTCAAATACCAGAAAGAGGCTTCTCTAAGATCCCCTCAGAGCCCTCTCTCCCTGAGGCTGAAGAGCCCCAGCTCTCTTAGCCTGCCCTCGTAGGGTAGTTGCTCTAGCCTCCTGATTATCTATGTGGCCCTATTCTGGACCTGCTCTAACAGCCGCCAGTCCTTTGCCTGTTGAGGGCCCCAGAACTGGACACAGTACTGCAGGTAGGATCTCAGGAGAGCAGAGTAGAGGGGCAGAATCAACTCCCTGCATCAGCTGGCCATGATTCTCTCCATGCCAGAATACAGTTGGCCTTCTGGGCTTCAAGCATATGTTGCTGACTCATTAAATCTTTCATCAACTGACACTCCCAAGCCCTTCTCCACCCAACCTCTATTTGTGCTTGCAACTGCCTCGACCTAGGTGCAGGACCTTGCACTTCACCTTGTTGAACTTCATGCAGTTGGCATGGGACCAACTCTCAATTCTGCCCAGATCCCTTTGAATGGCATCACTTCCCTCTCGTGTGTCAACTGTACCACCGAGCTTCGTGGCATCTGGAAGCTTCTTGAGGGTACTCAGTCAATTTCACATGTGAAGCAAAGGTGTCTCACTGAATACCTCCATGTGATAAAAAGAGCACCCACTGACATTTGCTGAACATTTATGAAGACCAAATGGTGGACGTTAGCACAGCGAGGCAATGAGTGGTGTGTTTCAGCAGTAGCAACAGTGTCATGAAAGACAAGTCATGTTCCAGACAGCCATGCACAGCTGTCATACCACAAAAATGAGGAGTACCTTGATCAGCTCAATTACGTGAATTACAGCCAGGGAAAATACATACAGAGCTGAATACCGGCTTCAGTGCATCGGAAACTATGGTGGGAACACTGGAACACTGCAAAACTTATACCAGGTGGCCCCCATGAATGCTCTCACATCAACAGGAAGAACAAATCCATCAGGACAAATACTAGGCTGAAGGTGACAGTTTCGCAGATCATGTCATTACTGGTGACAAGATGTGGTGTCACCACTGTGAGCAACAGTCATAACAGCAGTCCATGAGTGGTGACATGATTCCCCATCAAAGAAAAAGTTCAAAATGCAGCTCTCAGTTGGTAAAGTGAAGTGCACTGTGTTTTTTTTTTAGAATAGGAAAGGGGTGACTCTCCTGGATTTCCTGGAAACTGGAGAAGCCACATCAACTCTGCTGCATCCCAACGTAGACTAAACTGAAGGCTCCAGCTTCTGGAGTCAGGTGAGAGAAGAAAGTTCCTCTTGCCAGGCCCCATATAATTCTCAACAGCGTGGAGCACACTGACAATCTTGGCTGGACTGTCCCTACAGCATCCACCATATAGCCCAAATTTGGCACCTTGAGACTTTCATCTGTTTGGGCCGATAAAAGATGCATAGGCAACATTTTCTTTGCTATGACAGCACTGTTGCTGCTGTGCAACATTGGGTCACCTCCACTGGTGCAAGTTTTTATTTATTTTAAACAAGTGCAGCATTTAAGGCTCTTGCTCATTTCTGGAAAAAGCGTGTAGCTAATAGTACTGTGCTAAAAAACAGTGTTTCATTGCTGAAAGTTTGCTTTATCAAGTACTGCCACTGTGCTTTTTTTATCTGCTGTAGTTTCCATGGGAATCAATGGGAGGCATTACTTTCAGAGCAACCTATAAATCCTCCTTGTAATTGCAACCTTTAGCTCCTAAGACAAGTACCAGTTAAAAAAGAACAAAAGATCCCCCACCCGTCAATGGAGAAAAAAGTAATTTCCCTAACACATCAATGCCACCTGGATGCTGCTATAGACTCAGATGTCTACCACTGTGTTAGTTTTGGATTTACAAAGGAAAGCTAACACCAAGTCATGCTTAAGACTGATAAGCTTAGAGTAGCAGGCACTGAAGGCAAAACCTGTCAATACAGAATACAAGTGTAGGCTGGATCACTCCATACAGGCACAACCCTCAGAGGAACTTGAATAAAGGCAGGGCAGCAGTCATCAATACAATATCACAGTTCAGAGAAATCTGCACAAGAATTTTGGTTAAACATTATTTCTAAATCCTATTGGAGCTGTTCAAACCAAGTCTCCGCAGAGTGCTCACAGTTTCTGCTCACCTCCTTGGCAATGCAGATATGATACCACACCAATTCTGGATCAAGCTGCTAAGAAAAGAAGGCAGTTGCAAAGATAGATGGAAAACAGTGGGATAGTTCTTGCCACTACAGAAGTAGTTTGTAAGCACTGTCAGTTGTTCAAGTTGTTGGAACAGTACTCTACAAGGTCCCAGATTCCTCTAAGCATCACCAACCAGCAAAACATGGGGTGTTTCCTTTGACAAAGAGTGCCTGAGTTAAGTCCCAGTGTGGGAAGAAGTTAAAGCTTTCTTGCAAATCAAACACCTTTTTTTCCCCACTACAAGAACTGTATAGCAATGGGACAGGTGACCAGAATGTACGTTTTCCAACAGTCGATGTCCTTTGGTGTCGGAGCCATGATTGATCCCATCCAATGTCAAATGATGAAACTCATGATTATGAATTCAATGATGAAGTGATGATTATGTGGTCTCAGGGGTCTCTTCCACCAGCATCCTACAAAACCAGCTAAAGAGACCAAGACCACAGAGCTGCGGTTACTTGTGAAGCTTTTTCTTTCACTTCACAGCTAGGGATTCCAGTATCTGCTGTGCATCGGTAAATAGTTTTGGCAACAAGTCATGAAGCAAACATCAGGCATGAATTCTCATGTTCAGAATCCTCCAAAGAGGGATATGTATTGACAGGAATACTTAGATGCATTTGCCCTTCTGAGACAAGTGGTCATTTATGACTGGAAAGCACAACACCTGTTGGCTGCCAGATGTACAGAAAAATGCAAGACAACAACAACCTTTGCAGACAATATACATCATCGGCTAAAAAGGAAGTATGCACATTCACTCAATTTGATACAAAATTAATCCAAAGAACATGTTAGACACAGCCTTTAAAAGTAGTCATCCATTTACCTCCATGACAGCAGAAGATCTTCTCATCCACAATGGCTGCAATAGGCAGACAATTAAAGCAGTCTGTGAAGGTCTTCCAGAGCTTAATGTTAAACCTCCGCTTACCTACAACAACAGTGTGAGAGATGAGGAAAAGATGACTATTTTCTTAAAGCCAGCCTGCAATATATATCACAACCCGATCAAGGATGTAAGCTGTCTTCACAGCTTTATTTCTAAAACCTGAGTACACTTAGAGACTCCTACAATACCATTTCAAGGACAACAGAATAGAAAATAATTTTAAGTTTAATATCCTTTTGATGTGCACTTCCAGAAAGTTTCAAAGCAGGTTCACAGAGCACTGAAATTCTTACAGCATATGAATCATGAGTCATTACTGTAAGTACTTCCAAAACACAGTATGAATATACATCAGGCTTTCAGAAGAAATAGGTCTAACTTACATTCATCATAGAATCCATAGATCCGGTTGATGCTAGCACACTCGTGATTTCCTCTTAAGAGAAAGAAGTTCTCTGGGTACTTGATTTTATATGCCAGAAGTAGGCAAATTGTTTCCAGAGACTGTTTGCCTCTGTCTACATAATCTCCAAGGAAAAGATAATTTGCTTCTGGTGGGAATCCTCCATATTCAAATAGTCGAAGCAAATCTGTATACTGACCATGAATATCACCTGAATAAAGATGTTTACCAAGGGTTAGTGCAACAATGTAAAGAGCAGACACATCAAGAGCTTAAATTAATTACTTAATAGGGGATGGTGGGGAAAAAAAAAAAATAATAAAAATAAAAATAATAAAAAAAAAAAAAAAAAAAAAAATCAACATTCTCCCTTAAAAACAGACTGACAATAGGTACCAGAAAAGCGAAAACTATGTTATAAACTCCTAGAATGGCCTGGGTTGAAAAGGACCACAGTGATCATCTTGTTTCAGCCCCCCTGCCATGTGCAGGATCAGTGTTACTATGTTACACTACAAAACCAAGGACTTACTAAATGCAACTAACTCGCTATTCACAGAACTATTAAGTCAGTTGGGACACTACGAAAATCTGAAAAACCAAAGCTAAAGAAGTTATCAAACTATGCTTAAGCTTTCCAACCACGCTCTCATCTGGTCATATAGAAATGAAGTCAGAAAGACAGTCAGCAATTAAAACACCATAGCACATCGCATCAGACTAAGCAGAAGTTACCTGTGAGTTGCCCATAAGGTCAAAGGTGGTACCAAAGCTCTACAGTAACTTGTACAGTAGATGTGATATTTCAGCTGACAGTAGAACTCATTAACATTAACAAAAGTGACTGAATGCAAAACGATAACTAAGAAACCTTCACTAAAAGCTGTATGCTGATAATACAGATCATCTCTTGATCCCTTACACTAAACATGTCATCAATACATTTTCAACTGTGCTGTTTGTCCCGTGGCAAAATACCTGTCTTCATTAAACCTAGTAATTTTCCAGTAGAGAACTAGCCTCCATGACTATAGCAAACAAGCAAAATTAACAAACAAGATATCTCCATATGCCTACAATTTGTTTCAGAATCTCAGACCAAACAAAAAGACCTTCACATCTTGTGTGGAACTGTGTACCCCAGTAGTGACATGATGCTTTATTCCCCTTTATCTTTCCATGAGAAGCTCAATACAATTTTCTTCCAGCAGACAATGCTTTTAATTATTTCTTGCTCAAGGAGGGGATTTACATCCTACTTTCCTTTTAAGAATGAACATTATCCACTACCCAACTGCAGGCCCTCTCAAGTTCTACCAGCCAACATCATTTATGCATACACTACAAGAAGAATTCCTACAAGAAATCAAGACCAGAAGTACACGAGTTTCATCAGTGTGTCACCATGATGTTGAATCCAGTACTCCAGAACTATCCAAGTAGCACTCAAACTTCATCACTATCACAAGTACTCATGACCAAAGTAAATATACTATGGAAATACTTTATGTTCGTTGTTTGAAACTACTCTGTTACATGCATGAGCTAAAGGAATTAAAGGACATAAAGGATGAAGGAACATTTAGTAGGAACTACTCTGTGAAGTGACCAAAGCATTTAACATTATTCCATTGCAGGCACTTGATAATTTAAAATACAGCTTCATATGGGCACAAGTTGAAGCATATCCGAGTAAAAACTGCTATTTTAAAACTGACATTTACATAAGAAAATCTTCCATCTTATGTTAGAACACAGCCATTCAGGATGTAAAAGCTTTATTTTGAACTGATTAGAGAAGACAGTTCTATAACAATTTCTCAAGCACTACCTGAACACATTAAAACAGTAGTTCAAAGGAGTACAGCAGCATGTTGCGCTTCTGGTGAAAGCCATCACCACTCTTCCAATTCTAAATAAATACATCTTGACAATTTCTCTCATGTTTAATTTAGATTCCTGACACTTCTAGCTGCTATCACTTTGTTTAACATGTAATTTAAAAACAACAAATCTCTTCTGTAACTGTGCATTTGCTACCCCTACTACTGTGCATCTAAGAAACTTCTAGGCTGTCTAGGTTGAAACAATTGAGAAACTCAGTTTGAAGGAGCCTAACTATACTTCACAGATTTAACTTAATATTAAGACCGTATGCAAGTATTCCAGTTTTCTTCAATCTAGGAATCAGATGACACTGGTCTTTTCCTCATCACAGCATAAATACAATGTAGAAAAGCTAGATTTTTTACCTTCAAATTTATGTCATTAGGCAAGCTTGTCCTGTTCCTCTCCTCCCCCGTACTCAAGCAAGCAGTTATTTAAGAGTGACTCTGCCATTAGTGTTACGTTTGTTCTTAAATAACTGCTAATATTCTAAATGTATGGCATATCACTACAATTGCTCTGCCAGAAAGTTTTAATTCTATGATACTTCAAGCAGTCAAATTCAAGCATGTGTCTGCTGTTAATAACTTGAAGCCTGATTACAAGCCAGCATTTACAATACTTCAGTAACAGTTGAAAATGCATGCATGCCTATTAACTGCATGTTTGAAGGAGTCTAGCATATTCTAAAGGCTTAGGGTGGTAAAGAATGCAGTTTTACTTCTATTGGATAACAGCATTTGATGATAATATAAAGTTTGAGGTATGTTTTACACATTAAGAAATTTTGATTTATGATTTTTTTTTTTTTTTTTTTAAGTTGAAAGACAATGCTTTCTTCAATTTTCAAACAGAGACTAATGAAGTACTCAATTTCATCTTATATAAAGATCTTTCTTCAGTTTCTGCTATGAAGGGAACAAGAAAAACAAACATTTACTTCTTAATGCTTTTTAAAAATACTCTGAGATAATATCCAAGCAGTAGCAGCTCTGTGCAAGCCCTTAAGGAAGAACAAGGGACAGGTTGCAAGATGTGCACTAGAAAAGAGTGCATGCAGCTCTTAACTGCCAATCAGCACTTGCTCCTAAGCAGCAGCAAGAGCAAACATCAGTTGCCTTTTCTTGACTTAATCCAATCTAAGTTGAGAACAACCTTCACGATTGAGAAGGTCTCCATCGCTAATCTGTATAGCTCAAGTCAAGGCCATTTGCATACCTCAGTATCTTCTTCATCAACTTTTCCTTTCATTCCAGTTAGCACACAGCTAAATCAACACACCTACATAATATACATACATTAAGCTTACATACCACAGATCTTCAGCGGTGCCTCTAGTTCCAGGAGAATAGGCTGGCTAAGAAATATTTCTCGTGATTTTATGCACAAGCCCCGAACTTCTGCTTCTGTCATCTGAACAATCTTCCCAGGACGACATCCTCGCACTGAAACAAGATGTTTAACAATTAAGATAGCTGGCACACAGATGCCTAACGACAGATAAGTGCAGATGAGCTGCGTTTGAAGTCTGTATCTGACAAAAAGAGCAGCACACATCAACTTATCTATTAAAAGTGGGAACTGCATATTCCAGCCAGTTCCAAAATTAAACTTTGATAGAGGCAACCTGCGCTTCAGCTCAAATGCGTCCCTGTTAAGTCACAGTCACAGAAAGTAGCGATTTAGATCTTGTTTTTGTACATGTTGGGATAAATAGCAAATTCAAAATGTGTTTTAGTGAATTATCAGATAATGCTAGAGTATTCACAGCAGGCAACAAAAAAAAAAAAAAAAAAAAGAGAATGGAAATCTCAAACATTAACACAAAATGATCTAGGCCAACTAAGTTCAACAAGGCGAGCTAAACACAAAGAAAAGACAGGTGTGTTTGTGCTTTCAGCAGCTGAAATTGTCCTACCAGGAACATGACATTAAGCTGTGTCTGTGTTGAAAAAAACCTTCATTTATATATAATGGATCTTGAATTACAGGAACCTCAGCATCCAAACAGACACTCAATTCACCTGAAATCAATTCCTATATCCACAAGCCAAGTATTCCTACCCATACTTAGTACTAAAGTTTCCAAAGACATCCACGCTGCACTCCAACTAACATCCTCTGGCAAGCCTACCTGCAGCTGCTTCTTTCCATGAATACCTACGTGATTCTTCTCTCAGAGGCTCCAGTGCGTACGTGAGGCAGCAAAACAGAACAAACGTCTACCACCCTGGCTGATGTGGTTCAGTTTTGCATGTTAGTATAAACTAACAACCAGATGCAAACTAATAGAGCAGAATACAGCAGTATCCACATAGTGTTCTGCCTCCTGCTTCACATGGAGCAACACAGCATTAAACCACAGTAGTAGCTATAAGAAAAAGTGCTATGAACCTTTAGCAATCTGAGTCATGATTTCAAACTCTAAGACAGTAAGACTTAAAGTATTTGCTGCATTTCAGTAAGTCTTACGAAAGACTTGGTTACGAAAGTCTTGGTTAAGCAGCCACAGAACAGATGAAGAGTCAAAAAAATAATTAGTACTTCAAGTAGGAAAGAGAAGATGTGAAACTACACTTTGGGACAGCCAGCAGGAATGCACCAGAAGGAAGGCCAGCTTATCTGCAGTGACAATACAATGCTCAGTAGAATCCCACAAAAATAAGGCTAGTAGAAGCACCATAGGGAGATTTCTTTCAGGGAAACTCCAAATGTGACATGTGACTCCAAATGACTCCATGTGACATCTACTGTATGGTAAGTCACACGCCTTCCTCTAACTACATTAGAGAAAGCAGACAGCTTTTACTAACTTCTCTGTAATCTAACATCTTAATGCAGGAAGAATGACATGTTAAAAAATACAAGGGCAGACAATTAAGACACAAAATGATAGGAGAACAAATGCATAGGCTTCAGTTGCAGCACATATCAAATGTCTACAACATGATAAACTTAAATGCATCTTCAGCCTCCAAGGGATTATTGGCAAGAAATAAATCTATCTGAACAGCTTTGCACAGGACTTGACTACTCAATCTGCAGGTACCAAAATCCTCTAAACTCCTCCATGCTTTTCAAATACTTGCACTCCAGCAGCTTATACAACTCTCTTTCACAGACCTGAAACTCACTGCGCTAGACACAACAAATTCTCACTATACCTAAGAAAGTTCCCATCTGAAAAGGGTACAGTCTTAACAGTTTCAATTACTCTTACTGAGGTAGTTACGCTACATTTTAAACCCATGGCTGCCTGATGCCTATAACATCAAGGTCCTACTGCACAATTCTTCAGCCTAACTAGCTTGTCTGCCACATTCTACTCCACTATTTGCTTTCCTTCAAAGCCTTCCAGTAAGCAATTAAGTTTGCTTCTGTATTTAACTATTGTCAATGTTTTGCAACACCAAGATGAAGCCATGTACTAAGGATTAAAACCAAGAAGTAACTTAACTACACACACATTACACCCAGTCTACTTTTGGAACTGAGGCCCAGGAAATCCACTATAGACAACACTGATGTTTCCATAAATGGTCCCAAAGCACAGAGACCAAAACTGAGGCTGCAGTTCAAGGAGGGCACTTGTAACACTAGCTTTGATCCAATCAATATTTCCTAGAACACTGGCATTGGCTCCCTTTGAAAAAGATGGGTTCAAATCTGGAACAAACGCTTTGCAGAATTAAGCCACTAAGTGCTGCCTGATTTCTGCACTAGAACACATACTGAACATGCAGCTCGTGACTTTCAAATCAGCCAACTGCCACAGCACATCCAGAGTTGTGGTGCCAGTTCCTGACCTTTTATAATGCAGCCTTACATGCTGCAGCCCCTTAACAGGAAAGCCAACAGGTTCGCAATTCATTACTAGACACAATAAATAAATAAACCCAGCTTCTAAAACTATGCCGAGCATGTCACTGGGAGACAAAATGCCTGGTGACTGCAGTTACAGGCAGCCCCGGGGGAAGGAACAGCCCTGAGTCACCGGGCCTTTACAAAGGCCTGTCCATCGGAATCAGCAGCAGCTCTGCAGGCACAAGCTCACTGCCATTTGAAGAAGCAGAGCCTGGGCTTTCTTGAGAAATCATCTTCAAAAATGTATTAAAGAGGCAAGCTTTCTCCCATAATCCCCGTAGTCAATAAGACAAATAATGTAGTGAAAAATAAGAAGCTACTGTGACCTCAGAAGCCTCGGCATATCACTGGACTCGCGCTCAAAGGTGCTGAAAGGTTACCCAGCCAGGCAGCTGGAAGAGCTGGGCCACTGCCCTGGCACAAACAGACAAACGAAACTAAGCACATCTTTCACCCACGTACACTGCAACTAGAAATCTGTTTACGTTTCCTTGGCTCAGCTAGGCACTGTATGGAACGTAAGTCAGAGCATCTCTCACCATATTTAGTTTCTCAAAAGACAACTCCTCAAGAACTGATCTAAAAGGAAGTCATGAGAACTGGATCAAGAGCACAAGTTGCGTTTTTCAGACTTCTTTGCAAGTTACTATAGGAAACCACTATTAAACATGCTAGCCACAAATACAAATTTCACAGTGCATGCGCCTCACAGTAAACTTTAACAGTACTGGGAAAAAAAATCAATCATTTCCAATGGTTGCTGTTTACCAGAGGAGGAACAGTAGCTCAGCATTAGGTATCAATTAGTTGTCTATGATGCAGACACAGTGAACAAGCATTGACTTACACAAAAATCTTTGTCAGGGACAACTACTCCTCTTCCAAGTCTCAATCCTGCATGCATAGCCCTATGCCAGAATAAACCTTTACTGATAGGAGCTTAAACTTTGACAACCTAGTGGAGAACAAGGCATTACACTATACATTGTATTGTGAAGCTATTATTTTAGCACAATAGCTCTGACAGTAAACCAAACCTACTCTAAATACTGTTAAAGTGTCTCAGCACCTACACAACTGCTGGTAAGCACCTTGGTAAATCTAACAATAGGAGCCAATAATTTGAGATGTGAGTTGCAGTGCCAGGAAAGAAACTTGCACACTAAGAAGGGGTTTTTGCTTGTTTGTCAGTTCTGTTTGCCAGCATCTTTCCAAACCCATGCCAGAGACCAGCAGATTTTGTAAGGCTGCCACACTTTCTAGCATTACAACACCAAGCAAAGCAGTCTGAGAACTGACTACTGGAGGTTCTGTGAGTTTTGTTCCTTCTGCCATACCCCACAGAGTTGAGCAAACACATTCAAGCCAGTCTGCCACTCTGTCTCTGATGTGCCTCTCACTTCAAGTAACCAAGCTTTTCATTTTGTGGTATCACTAATAGAAGTTTCTTCTATTACTGAATCAGCTGTGGTACGCACAGCTGTCCTTAGCACGACTGTGTTCTAATACCACACATGTGCTGAAAGTGTGAGTGTTGCCTGATAAACAGGCCATCACTAGACCCCATACACACTTCTACCACGTTGGAAAAAATACTGGTGCCAGTACAATTGCTATAATGAAACAACTTCCATCTTCCCCTACACACATATTTTGCATGCACCCTTGCAAGCCCATAGAGTAAACTGCACTAGGGAGCGCACCTTTTCCTTCTAGCACAAAGACACAGCAAAGAACTTTAATCTAGACAGCTCCCCAGGCTGGAAGATGCAACCACTGTGAACTTGGGTGACGATAAGTTAAGGATTAAGCAGCCAGTTGTTCTTCTGGCAGAAGCTCCAACCAAGGTACTTCCAAAATTACTGTTTTCAAGTTCTATTTGCCAAAGCAAATCTTTAACAAGAAGCAAACAAAAACCACAGCACAAGACTGGAAGCACGCAACTTTGCCGATATCCCACAAGTGTATATATTCACTCATGATAGTCTCTGGAACATTTAATCATTGGCACCAACCAACTGAACATTCAACTGTTTGTCTCTTGTACAACAAAGTGTCCTGGAATCTTTGATGAACCCTGAACAGCTTCTGAACAGCAGGAGCAGAATGGATCTGGAAGCTAAAGGTACCAGTACTGTTAATTAAAGAAAGCACACTGCTGAACAAACAGCTACTGTGCATGTTACACAGTGAAGAAAGCTCTGCAGTAGTGTGTACCATCTTGACTCTACACAAACAACAGAAGAGCTAGCTTTTTGGGGAGCTTTTTCTGAAGAGCTACATTGCTCAGTCCAAAAGGCCTAAAACCACTGACACCTATCCTCACTAGATGCCCTCAAGATGAAGAGTTTTGCTGAAGAACACAGTGTTGGACCATGAGCTCACTTTAAAAGGATTTATTTAACATCATACAAAATGACTGCAGAGTAAAAGACTGTTTAAGCCTTCAATTTATAAGCAGGGAAATAACCAAACAACTAAGTGTTCCTCTTTCACCAGAAGTTGAAACTACATTCCTGAAGTTCATAGTATCCAGCAGGATTAATGCTCATGGAGAAGCACCATTAGAAGCTATCTAAGATTGCTTCAGGGGACACTCAAATCAGCCCACCACAATATGCAATTTAACCTACATCAAAACCTTTGCCAGCTGCATTTGCTCCTCATGGGCCACCTGTTTGTTTAATACAGAGGTTCCATACAGCTTATGGTCTCAGTCATTCATAATCATTTATTGTCCCAATCATTGCTGGATCCAAAGTTGAAAGATAAGATCACAGCAATCATTCCATTCCATAAGCAAAATATGTAACCCTAATACTTGTTATTGCTCTATATTTATTGTGTTTACTTAGCTACACTTGAAACAAAGCCCCCTTAACCAGCAAAGTATGAGGTAGAAACCTCTCACTGTGCAGTAACATACAAAAGAGTGGCAAGTTCTTTTCCACATTACTTGCAAGGTTAAACTAGCATTAAAATCTCACATAACAAAGAACATCAGCTTCTTTCTCAAAGTCAGACTTAATTTTTCCTCTAGAGCAGAGCTAACAAAATTACTGATTGGAGACAGGCAAGGGCAGATTACAGAATCGCATCCTTACTCCTGATGAGAAACAAGGAGGAAGATGGCTGAAGACATATTAAGAAAGCTACAATTTAAGATGACTTTTGCACTTCTAATTCCTCAAATACTTAAATACCATGGTTGCTGTGTAGAACAGGACTAGAGGGAATGGCCCCAAGGCACACCAGGTTGGATATTACAAAAAATTTCTTCTCCAAAAGAGTGGTCAGATGCTGGAATAGGCTGCTCAGGGAGGTGGTAGAGTCACCCTACCAAGAGGCGTTCAAGAAACATTTAGATGTTGTACTGAATGAACCCGATTTAATGGGAAAACACTGGTGGTAGGTGGACAGTTAGACTAGGTGATCTTGGAGATCTTTTCCAACCTTGACAATTCTATGATTCTAGACACACATTAAAACTTCATCAAGCAAGCTTGGTATTCAATTGCCAAAAGACAGAAAACAGTGCTGTAAAACAAAGATGAAGTAGTCAATGCTAAAAGACAAATCATTGGACGTTTTGTCAAGGCAGTAAACAGGGCCATTTCTACACGAAATTCACAAGGCAGACACAGATGGCATCAGCAGTACTCCAGGCTGCAGTTCACAGTAGATTTCCTTACACACACACCCCATTCCCTGAGTACACCATCTGACCTCACCAAGCTGCAGCCAAATATAGTATGCTTGACTTCACACTGCTAAACTACTTATTGTCTTTTTTTTTTTTTTAAAGTTACATACCTATTTTGTAATGGCCACTCACAAACATTTGATGAAATACTCAGGCTAGAAAATCCTCCTGTTTACATTAAATAAAGCACTGCTTCCTTCTTTTATGCTATAATTTAGCCGTAACCTCTGAACAAGACAAAGACAAATAATTTGCAGCAGTGTTAAGTGAAACAGTTACTGAATCATGTAGATAGGCTTAAAGCAGCAAAATAATCCAACAGAAGAAAGGGACCAGCATACCTTTTTTGACACTGGGCTCTTGGCCTACAGTACAATTTTTCAAGTCAACTATCTAATTCATCCCGCACTTATAAAGCCAAGGATGAACTGGCTCACATCTGCACTGCTGTACAAACTCAGCAGAGAACACCACTCTTCTTGTATCCCTTCTCCCCATTTAATGCAATACACACTGAGGAACATACAATGAAAACAAACGATTTTATCTCTCCAAAGAGACAAAGAATACTTAAAAAATTATTCCTTAGCCAAGAACTCCTTGCGTTGTTATCATTTATTCTTTCTAATACCAGCTTGTCCAATGATTTCACTGCCAATCAGGCCACAACCTTTGATCTTTCAAGATTCACCTCCACGGTGTGATCTTATCATGAATCCACAATTGCCTCTGTATCAGCAATGAAGTCCATGGAACTGCAGCACAGCTACGGTATTTTATCTGACCACCAGGCTGCCTGGGTAGGATAGCCAACTGAGACATTAGCCAAATCTGAAGCTCACTGGTAATAATGCATTAGTCCAACAAATCTGTAGTATTTAACAGTAATAAAAAACATCCCAATTATTTCATAAGCATTTAAATTCACCTTTCACCTGAAAAATTGACTCATGCTCAAATATAAGCGTTTGTCACAATCTGTATTATCTCTGAAATAACAAGAAAACAAAGCTAGTAGCTTTCTTAGAAGACATCACCTCACACAGTGAGATCACAGTATAATCAGTTTTTATTAGGTGGATGTAAAAAAATCATGCTTTTAGCTGAGCACTGAAGCTTAACCATTCCCCGCATCTACATGAAGCTTGACAACTCTCCTCTTGACCTTCATAGTAGACTCAGTACTATCCAAAAGAGCAACCCAGCTAGCTTCACCAAAAAACAAATTTGTCTTAGAGCAAATTTATGTTAAGTTCCATTAACAGAAATCAAATTGTTAACACGCCGCGAGACTTAGGTAAGCAAGCAGCTCGGTCCTGTGCAATGGTTTCACAATCAAGTCCTCTTCAGAGATCCCGTTATAGACATGGCTGAAGTCCAGCCCAACTGGACTCATAAATAGAGACAGTTACAGCACAAGAACAGGAAGCCCAACACCCCCATAAACGTGGTAGCCTAATAACCACCCATAGCTCTCTTATAAGAAAAGGCACAGTGACTCCAGCATCTCTGCTTTGCCACAGAAGGAACTTCACCATACATACCCAAAGCTTAAGTTCACTTACAGCCCGGGTTAAATGTAAAGCTGGTACACCAAGCTAGCCCACCATTTTTGCAGATGTCATGGCATTTCCCACAGAGGGACATACGGTGCACCTAGACAGGACAAAATACAGCATGTTCCACATCTTTTGTGTAGATGACAATCTTACGTGTGCGTAATCCTGGACTGTCTATAGATAGAACAGGCTGGGAAGATCCATCCACCAGATGGCATAGCTGAGAAAGCAAGAACAAAAACAACAAAAAACACAAGAAAACAGCACACTGGGTGTTTAAAAAAAATATGACCATCTTTTTTGTATACTATAGTGCAACTAAGCCTGATCCATGTCTAGAATTCTGAATACCTGTATAAGAAAAACTCTAAACTAATTCAGTGCGTTCACTTTTGTGGTCCCCCATCAGTTCAAAAATGTTCCAGCTAAGCTAAAAAACTGTGGTTGTATGACTTAAGTGCTTGCAGAATCTTTTATAAGCTATTTCTGTATCAAAATATATCTTATCATATCCCCCAAATCAATCAGGCACACATTTAGAAGCACCATCTCTAACAAGTAAGCAAGTACCAGACATATTGTAACAGTCATTGCAAAACAAAATCTTACCATTCATTAATTCAGCAGTGAATTCAGGAATAAAAAGGATAAGTATTCAGTATAAGCAAGAACATGGAAATAAACCAACGTCCTAGGAGACTATCATCAAGCATTAGCCTATGGCTCAGCTAAGCCTTTCTGAAAACTGCCCCCAATTTAACTCAAGAACAAATCAGTCTGGCCTCAGGCACTCCGAGGAGCCCAACCACACATTCAGGGTAAGCATGCATGCACATCTGCTGAGTGTTAGTAGTTTGTCCTTGAGGAATTCTCCGAAGCAGCCCAGCCACAGGCCTCCTCATACCGATGTCTCAAACAAGAAGAATCACATGCAGGGTAAGATGATCTACTGCAATCAGAAGGCAAGTTTAAGGTGTTATATAACCCAGAAGACAAGAAGTGGTCTTGAGCAACCACAGTGGAAACAGTTATAAGAAATCTAATTAAAAACACAAGAACTCAGGCTAGCTAGCCTCACAGCCTAGGAACAGGTGTCACAAACCAGGAGGCCAACTATAGCAGGGAAGGTTCAGGCCACAGCTTCTAATATGCATTTACTGCCTTTAAAATTTATGTGCAGCCTCAGACAATTGTAGACTACCGCTGAAACTGAACAGTATCCAGTTTCACCTCAAGTAACCAAAAGGACTACAGGCATCCTGCACATCAACATTTCATAAAAAAATACTATTGATCATGTTAACGCAGTTTTTGCTTTTTTAACAGCTCAAAAGCCACTTTTCCTCACTGTTTTAGTCAAAATTGAAGTGGTCATAATGGAAACAAACAGTTTACTTTCTACAGACTGCTCCAGAGATAAAAGCTGATAGGAATTGCCCTGTGCAAACAGCATGAGGAGATACACACACAGAGGCATGGGTCAGCTAAGTGACAGCATAAGCTCTGTAACATGAGCTGCTAGCTGCATGAAAACGCTTCAGCGTGAAACACTACTGTTCAAACTGCAGCTTAAGATACTGTATATTAGCAGTAAAACAAAAAACATTACATGTAAGTCCATGTGCAATGCACTATTTGTTTTTCAAAAGTAACCTGGAAGAAACTATTCCTTTTCAGATACAATATAATATGTTGTACAAAGTGCTCCTTCTACTCTGTTTGTAAGGGACAAGAAAAATCATCCTGTTTTCATAAAGAATCTTCCTGATCTCTGCTCAAAGAGATAAACTAGCTGACAAACAGACGCAAAACTTATTTCTTAAATTGCGTATACATATCCTTAGAAATTAAATTGCCATGGAATGAAAAGTATAGATGAGGTTGCTTAGTCTCAGTATAGCCAGTAATAACCCAAAGGGCTAGAGAGTTGCAACACATTTATGGTATATGTGAAAGGTAACAAGTATTTTAAAGGTCTTAATCACCTTAAAACAATCTCTTTTTAAGCAATCACCAGATGGGCAGAGAGGAAAAGTACTTCTCATTTTTACTTATTTATTTATTTTTAGAGCCTCTTTCCATAAGTAAGACAAAAAAAAGCAACCAAAAAACCACAACACCATACATACACACACATTAGGAAGTTCAAAAAAAAAAAAAAAAAAAAATAAAAAAACAATGTTTAGTGGGCTACTGCTTAGCTTGCCTCCTCATACCTACCTACTAATCAGGATTTCAACATGCAGAAAACGCGGAGTTTATCTGTAGTAGTGATCAGAGATAAAGTGACTGATAACAGCTGCAGCTTCTTTCCATACTACACTACAGTGTGTATCATGAAACACAAACATGAGTGCAATTGCCCAACGCCTTCATGTCTTTTTCAACATTGGTTTTACTGCTTTTAATTTACAGTTTCACCTCCAAAAAGGCTAGCAATTACCCAAAAAAACAGAGAGTTCTACAAACTCTGCTCGGCAATAACTTGGCTAAGAAGAATTTTCAGACTTAGGAAACTTGTTTCTATTCCAGAACAGTACGTACTCCATACGTTTCTTTATATAAGCCTTCTGCAAAGCGACCTAAGTACACGAGGCTCCCATCTCCATTTGTGGCAAGGCAGTAAGCGAAGAGCGCGTATCCGTGCGTGCAGCACACCGGGCACGGGCTGCGTGCGGGATGGGCCAGCTACATGAGAAAGGGCCTGCGGAGACCGAACACCCGAGACAACTTACGAGAGAAAGAAAACGCTGGTAACAGTACCGCAGCTTCTCCGGAAAGACGGATTCACCTTCCATCCTCACGACGAAGGAAACCCGCACGAAACCCACCGCAGCCCCCAGCAGCGCTGCACAGAGCACGGGCAGAGGGCCGCTGGCCTGCCGCTCCCACACAGCCCCAAGCCTAACGCCGCTCCCCAAACCGATTTCAACCCCGGAAGGCAGCGACCGACCCCCGCCCGCGGCCGAGTCTCCCCCAGAGGGCAGCCGCGGCGGCGGGAACCGCTCCTCAGCGGCTTTTCCGCCTTTTCGACGCCCTTAAAGGCGGACGGCCGCCTCAGCGCGTCCCCCCCCTCCCGGCCCCGCCGGGTACCCCCACAGCGTCCCCTCCCCACCCCGAGGAGCTGCGCGGGGCACGGCCCGGCCGCCGGAGCCCCCCGAGCCGCCCAGCCCCCCCAGGCCCGAGGGAGGGGCCGCTCAGGCTCCCGCCGAGCCCCGCCCGCCTCCCGCCGGCGCCCCCATTCTCCCGCGAAGCGGCCCGGCGCTCACCTTCCAGCAGCCGGGTGATGAGGCTGTCCACGTTCAGCTCCCCATCCGCCATTTTGTGGCCACCACACTCGGTCCCGGGCGGGGAGAGGGCGGGGTGGAGGGCGCTCCGCCGAGCAGCAGGAGGAGGAGCAGGCAGCAGCAGCAGCAGCCGCGGAGCAGACGGCTCCCCCCGCCCACCGCCGGCAGTCCCCTCCGGCCGCCCGGCGTCACAACGCAGCCAGCCGAACGCGCTCCCGCCGCTCCCTCGCCGCTAAATGGGAGGAAGCGGCCACCCCGTCTACCCGCGCCTCCTCCCCGCCTCAGTAGCCGTCGCCGCGCATGCGCCGCTCTCCTGGTGCTGCGCAGGCGCTGGAGGAGTAGCGGGCTGTGGGGCGCGTGCGCGATGCCTGTTAGGCGGTTTGTTAGTCTGTGCCGCTCCCTTGTTTCTTGTTGCTGTTGGATTTTTTTTTTGGGGGGGGGGGGGGAGGAAAAAATACGCCAAACTGCGTCGTCGTAGGCTGCGTGTAACTTGTGTATTACTTCTCCTGCTGCTGAAGCCGCCTGTGGAAGCTCACAATCAAAAACCTGTCAGAACCGGAGTGACGTGACGTGCTCTCTATAGCCCCGTGCTGGAGCAGTTGTCAGAGCAGCCCCATAACCACCGCAGTTTGTGTGACGCTGTGGCTGGTCCTGCCGAGAGTACCTGTTTGCTGATATCTGATGATGGTTTTTAAAAAACAAGTACCGTGGTACCACGTTAGTTTACGCCAATAGCTGCTTGCCTTGGATGGACAGAAATGTGTTTTAAAATGTACGTGGTGAGAAGGTGCAGACTGGGTCAGCAAACAAATAAATGTGTTGGCAAAATACGTACCTTGCCTTGTGCTGAACAAATGGCAGGTGTTCTGGAACAAGCATGCCACTTATTTATGTGCCTAAATATAGGCGTTGATGCAAAAAAAAAAAAAACAAAAAACAAAAAACAAACAAAAAAAACCCCCACACTTCTGCGAACTCAGACTTGATCTTTTCATCTCTCCGTACAGGCCAGCAAACCCCCCCCCTCCCGGTCCCCCCCATTGCCTTTAGTATGTCTCCTCTTGCTTTCTTGAGGAGAAAATGAGGAGGAGAAAGCAAAATCAGTTAGGGCAATGCAGGGTGATAGTTAGGCATCAGGCAATGCCAGGTGTCCAGGCAGCCAGGTAGAAGAATGCTCCTTTGAAATATGTAGGCAATGATTGTAAAGCTTCACTTGGATCACTGAAGGAAGAAGAAGTTCTAGAGAAGAAAATGTATTTTGTATCTCCCTTTGATGGCAGCATACATAGAAATATAAATTTCAGCTCATCTGCTGAGAGCATACACGTGTCCTTCCTTATTTCTGACAGTAGTAAAAATCTAAATAACAAATCTTCATTATTATTTTTTTTTCAAATTAGGAAAAGCCAAAGTCATTCAGCTCTTAAAAAGATCTTCCTTGTCCTAACTACTAAATCCTGCCAAAACTAATACATACATGGTCCCTCCTGACCCTTCAGGATTTGTCCTAGTTTTATTTCTTACAACTGAAGTGCTGTGAAGATTGTTTTAAGTCATCAAATTCAGACATAATTTTATATTATCAGAGAACATTTTGCATTGACAACAGAATAGGGATGAAGTTATCCTTCACTGTGACATAAAGATAGAATTAATTTGTCTTCAAAAACTCCAGAAGATACAAATCTTTCAGATAGGTTGAGTAAAACTTAATTCCTTAACAACTGTTTTTACTAGGCATGTCAGTGTGTTCCAGTGGCATATCATAATATAAAAATAATTTAATAAGTGGAAGCTATGGAACAGAATTCAATGCCGCAGAATGTGGAAAAATACATTATTTCTTTCCTTTGTAGGTACTCCGCATGTCTCTTTAAATTTTACCACATTCACATTGTATCTGAAGCCATACTGATCTATATAACTTCAAGCCTTTGCATAATTGAGAACCTCTGGCACACTCATGAAGCTTGGATTTCTACTCCACTTCTCTGCTTTTCAGTTTTTGGGAGTGAGAGATGACATTACATAATGAGGAAAGCCCACTGATGCTGCCTTTGCCATCAGTACAACACCTTACCAGCCAGCTCCTGGCCCTCATACCAGCAGGTCTCCCCTCTTCTTTCTCATCCTCCATGCATCTTGCAGTAAGAACATGGCTGAAGCAGTGTTGTTCCCCAGCTGTACAAGGCTGTCACATGGGAGGACAGGCATCTCGCCGTGCAACAGGACTGCACAGAATGCTCCTGCTTGCTTTGTAGCTTGAGCAAGGAAATGAGTTGGTGGCTTTCTTACTTGTAGATCAAACTTGATAGATATTGTGGTTTGCATTGGCAAAACTACATTACAGCAAAAGGAATTAGAAGATCAGAGAATGAGGCCTGTTGTCTTTTATGATTCAAAAAGTACTATTTAATGTGGACTGAATGCATTGTCTTTGATCAAGGGGAGATGTTCAGTAATTTCTGACATTACAGCATATGCATGCAGGCCGAAGACATCTAACTGATTAAAGTAGCAGGAGAAGCAGAACATTGCTGATTTGCTTGTGGCAAATTCTCATTAATAATACTCATCTTTCTAAACTTCCTTTCAGTTATTTTGAAATCTCCTCTTATGTCCACAAACAGGGCTTTGCTGCTAACTTTCTTTCGGTCTCTGTGCCATTTACCATAAATGCCCTGCGTGACATCTTTCTTATCCACATGCTGTCTCAAGGTATCTTTTAATTCAGTACTGAATATGTAAAACTTGAACAACAGATATTTCCAAATACGGTGGCAAAAAATGGTGAGTTGCCAAGTGTCGCTCTCTAAGTCCTTACTCTGCTGCTGAGAAAGTTGTGTCCCAGCTATAGAGCCCTGTCTTGACAATATTGCCTACTCTTTCCTGGTTGCCTTACATGGGGTCTGCTATCAAGTACTTTAAATATTGACTTCAGCATTATTAAAGTTGCTTTCAGAAACCACAGATCTAGCTGCTTTGTCCTACTTGGTCTGTCCTCAGTTGCCTGACTGAAAGCACACGGCAATGTTTGACAGCTATCCACTCACTACAGCTTATTTCTGACATGTCATATCACCCCTGTGGAGCCTAACTTGGAGCTGACTACCACTGCTGTGTAGGTGGAAAAAGCTGCATAGCCCATTGTTGCTTTTCCATCCTGTAATTAGGTACATACTCTCCCTGGGTGGAAGCACTGCTGTCTCAGTGGCCTTTTTCAGTTTCTGACTTGAAATGGGAGTTAGTGATTCCAGTCAGCACAGGGACATGTTTTCCGAAGACAGCTTGCTTACAAAATACTCACAGGTCTTGATTTTTGAGCAAGAAACCACATCCAAGTACTCTCAAAATAGACAAGTACTGCTGATTAATTACCACTATTTGGTTGTAAAACCAGAGGCAGACACAGAAAGCTAAGCAGATCCTACCCTGTAGCTCCTTGGGACCCTTTTTCCTTTCTCAGTATTTGCATTAAGGCTGGGTGAATAATAAGTTTTGTTCTGTACTTTTAGAGATTAATATATATATATATATACACTATCTAATACATAGAGCCAAAACCAAGACTTTCTCAACTTTCATAAGAAATGAGTGGAGAAGGGCAGTGGGTTGAGTTCAGAGCCATGTACCCAGAATGTGAAAAACTTTCCTGTGAACTGCAGTGTCCTAGATGGGTTTCTTTTGGGAGTTGTGACATTTTGTATAAATAATTAAATATCAGCTGCAGGAGAGATGTGAGTTTGGATCTGTGTCAGATGAAAACTATAATCGTTCAGCAAAAGAGCCAGTCGATTCCTTTTGATGTAGCAATGATAGTTTCTAGAAATAGTTAAATATTAATAGAACCAAAAATGCAGGCTATTATTAAAGTAATACACTGTAAATATTCTGCATACATTTCATACTTATTCTTTCCACTTCAAAGAGCTAAGAGGCGATTCAGATTCACCCTCCTCAGATTCTTGTCATACATTTGCTCATGGTTACCTGGGTACCCTTGGTGAGTTCTCAATTTTAATTCCCCCATTTATAAAATGAAAATAATAACAAATGTGAGCCTCTCCAGACAATGAAGAGACATAACTGAAATACTAAAACTGGAATATAAAAAACTGAAACTGAAACACATATGAGATATTTGGTTGATATTCAAACATGTTTTCCATAATCATCAAAGCTTTAATAATTGTAGATTAATACCAGCCCTTGGTTCCTGTGCATGTAATACATCCTGATTGCCTTTTAAGAACACTGAAAGGGCAGAGTAGGTCTGGATGTAAAATTATTTTATCTGCAATTAAAATAAGAAAGCAGATTGTTGATTTCAAAGACCAGTAATAATAAAAAAATAATAATAAATACAAATTTCAATCCAGTAAGCCTGACTTAGAAGTCTCATTTCGGAAAGAGCAGTGACCCCTGCCCTGTCCCAATAGCTCCAAGCTAGTGTGAAGACTTGGCAAGGTAAGAATTAAGAATTGCCTTGAAGGCATGAAGGAGAGCCTTTCAGGACCTCATGCAAAACCATAAGGTAAGATGCACACCGTGCCACCATAAGTGTGGCATGTCACAGATCACTTCTCAGTATCAGAACTGTTCAAAAGTGGAAGAAATACTTTTTATTATTATTATTATTTTTATTAGCGTATGATACAATCTCAGTTCCCCTGGCAGCCTGCCTTACTGCCCACAAACTATCAGAAATTTGCAACACTTGCTGTGGTGTTATTCCCTAAGCAAGGAAGGGGGAAGCAAAACAAGGCAAGTCATTTGTGCCTGCAAGATCTGCAGATCTCGGTTTGTGGAATGTCAATTAAGCTTACTATTCCTTTGCTGTAGAGGAGAAAAAAAAAAAAACCACGTTCCTACCCTCCTGTTTCCCAGGGAGGAACAGCTGTGAGAAATGAAAATGTCTGCATCCATTTTCCTAAGTAAACACAGGACTATTTCGTTTCAGCAAAAGCAGATGGTCTGTGCTCTGTGAATATGCTGGCATTTGACACTAGCAGCCAGAGTTTCACAGAAATAAAATGCACGTAGAGCATTAGAAAGACTCCTCTAAACTCTGAGGCCGAACTCACGAAACGAAAGCTATGAATGCACTAAGAATATCCTTGAAAAACAAACAAACCAACCAAAAAACCCCACAAAAAACAGCGTTTATCCAGAGATCTCAAAGGGCTTTCTAAATACTATTAATCACACTACATAACAGTCCACAATGCAATTAAATTTCTTTATATGTTTCTCACAGAGGGTTACACTGAAGAAGAGAAGATAAATGAGCTCCTTCGGGTTATGCGGTGATTCACAGTCTGGCCTCCTGTGTGTGCTTTGACCATCCACATTTCTCTTCTCTTGCTAGTACATCTCTAGCACACTGTCCTCATCCGTATTCCCATGACAGGATTTTTCAGTGTGAAACCCTCAGAGTTAATAGCACAGGGACAAGACTGTGATATATGCAGCATGCATAGCCATCACTGGGACATCTGCCTGCTCTATGGGGAATTCATAATACGCTAAAGTGATATCCCAACAGCCCTCCAACCTGCTGCTAATGGCTGTTGCAATGGGTTTTAAGTGTCTGAAGGTACTTAATTATTTGGTGATTTTTATCGATTGGGATTATTGCTTAACATAACTCAGTACTAACGAGACATCTCTTCTTTACCTGTCTGAAAGTGTTTTCCAAACAGTAAATAATTAAACTCTACAATCTCAATACCATTTTGTTGGGCAACTGGGAGATCAATGTAGTTGGCTCGGGGTTAATCAGAGCTTTAAGGGCAAATCTCAGAGGCTTCAGACATCAGAGGCACTGGTAGTGTAGCTCTTTAAGGTCTACAATGCATCTTCAGGTGTTGGGTTCCAGGACAGAAGCCACGTTGTGCTCTGCTTTATTCCATCCACTTCAGGTCTGTGGGTGTGTCATACCTGCCCTACAGTTGAGGCAATGCTATAATTTAATATACTTTGTGATCAGCATTTTAAGAGTTTGAATTTGCTATTTCTCCATTATGTAATTACGTAATAGTAGTAACTTAACCAGTACAATATTAAGTGGAGTTCTGCTGTTATATCTTATGCAAATTAGAGATAGTTAGCAATATGTTACAAAATGGTTACGCGTATTTCAGTGTGAGACGTAATAGGTTACTTGGATTCAGGGGGAAAAGGAGATGTTGTGGAAACCTATTTTATAAAGGGAGAGCTCTTTATTTGTATATCATCACCCTGTGGCTCTTTTACTAGAGAGAAAAGTGAAGAGCTTCAAGATATTAAAAACAAACAAACAAACAAACAAACCAACCCAACTCAAAGCAGTGTTTTCTGTGTTTTCAGAGAAATGCAGATTTTTATTTTAGATACAAAAAGTAATGATATATACGTGAGGAACTTGAGGCTGAATTTGTGTAATGTGAATCACTAACAAAGCAGTGGTGAAATAGCTAATCATTAGGCCAAAAGAACATTTATTTCAGTTGTTAATCTGCTCATAAGAAGCAGATATTCTTTATATTCAAAATATACTTCAGAAGAATTTACAAGGAATGGAAAGTCAAATTTCAGTCTCAAAATGTGTCAGCTAACTTGACTTCTACCAAACTGTGACACATGCTGGTCATTCCCATGATCTCATTTGTGTGGTATTTTTAGTATCTATCAGGTAATCTAATTTGTCCTAGATGTTCCTAAAATAATTTGTCTACGTACAGTACGGCTTGAAAGAGCAGGATCTGGAAGAGACCCAGAAACCATGAACATCAACCCACGTTGTGTTCAGTAACCTGAAGCCTGGCACGCCCAAAACTGTGCATCCCAGCCCAGCCGAGAAGACTGAGGATGGTGATGTGAGGATGAAAGGAGCGGTGGTGAGCAGGGGAGCGGGACAAGCAGCCCCAAGCACTGCTATGGTGAAAATGCCCCTGGCTGTGGCCTAGTGGGAGGCTGCAGCCCTGTGCCCCGACTGAGTCACTGCACCACTCTTGATAAGCCACGAGCCTTATCGTGGCTCAGCCTGCCATCTGCAAAGCACTGATAACAAAATTTAAATACTTCAGAAGAATGCAGCAAGGCTTAATTGAGGCTTCTAACATATTTTGGACGCTTTACACGCTGTACCAGTGCAGCATCTAAGGTATGGCTGTTACAGAGAATATCGCTCCCAGTGATGTTCCTCCTCAGCACCCTCTGCAAACACTCTTTTCGCACACCACTCATGTTCATCATCAATGCTCAGCTTCGGTGCCATTGTGTTTTCTGGATACCTTCTAACATAAAATTCATGTTTGGATTCCTGGGTGATAACTTCAAACACCAATTTGCTTCTGCTGCACTCTACGGACTTTTTCCTATTTTAACGAAACCTAGCAACCATAATGTACATTGGAAATAACTACAGCCTATCAGACTATTGAAATCCCTGAAGATCTGAATTATTCACTATTAACAGAACTTGTATAATTATAGGTTAAGACATCACTTAGGCATTTAGCATACACATCATCTCCAGTGTTAATTTTTAGCTCTTGATCTGTATTAGTATCAGCTTGCTAAATTAAAGGATATGCCTCCAATTAGCCTAAATTTAACATTCAAGAACACATCTCTGGTGGGATGATGCTCATAAGTTTAGAACATCCAGGCAATTTCAGATGAGATTTGAGGCTCTATCTGAAGTGGAAAATATTTTCTTGTAAACACTTCCAAGACTTTCATAGGGGCAAAAGTAAAAGGGCAATGCTGCATTTTGCACACAAAAGGATGCAGTCTTTGGCCCTCTGTCGCTGTAGAGGGATTCAGGAATTAGCAGAAGTGGTGGGTCATTGGGTGAGACAGTAAAGATGGATCCTCAGTTGTTGTCTACATTTTTATTTTTATTTTTTTTACTGTTCAGTACCTGCCTTAGATGATGAGCTCACTCTACATAACCTTAAGTAATCGCAATTCCATTTGTGACAAGACCTTTCAAAGCATGGAGCTACGAAATCACATGCTAAACAGAAGCTGAGCTGTAAGATCAAAACACTTTGTCATGACCAGCCCTAAGGAAAGATACACGTTTTGACAATGTCCTATCATGCATGCATTCCATAAGAGAAATGTATAAATTCAATAAAATAGATTTCAGTAATCACTAGTGAACTTATTAATGATGAGAAATGCAGTATCCTTGATCTGCTGTATAATTATCTCATTCAGAAGACATTTGCTAATATTGCTGAGTGTCTCCATAAGAAAAGTCTAGGCAATAAGAAATCCTCTTCCTGGGAAATCTTCTTACAAGTTTATAATGGCAACCATAACAGAGAAGGGAGAAAGCACTAAACTGGAAAATGCTATTAAAAATTAGACTAGAATCCAAATTATTCAAAGCTTAGTCATGAGTCTCACGCAGCAAAGCTTGTTGCAGTTACATGGATTTTAGTGAAAACAATCAGAATCAAAAGATTACATACTAATGCCTAGTTGCATTGTATCTAGAAGAACAGCAGCAACAACATCAAAAATAATTTCAGATTACAGTTCAGTGAAGTTTTTTGTTTGTTTGTTTGTTTGTTTCAATTTATCTGGGAGACTGGACTCTATCCTATAAAGCCTTTTGTCATGTAAGACAGTCACAGTATTGCATATATACTGATAGTCGTATCTCAGAAAATGCACTGGTGCCTCAGTCTTAAACACATTCTTCTTTCAGTGCTAAATTCCCAAACAATGAAGCCCATGATCACAGCCATCCTATCAGACACTGAGTAAAGCCTTTGACTGCTCAATCTCAAACATGCTAAGTTCTCCATGTGCTCACAGTCAATATGGATGGTAATGGTACCTCATGTCTCTATTTCATGAGGTTCCAATAACTTATTTCTTTGTTGGTATTATTTGTCCCTGCTACCAAGATTATTACCGTGTCTTAAATAAAGAATGTGCTCTCATATAAAATCTCTTAGGACCCATGAGACCAAGGACCAGCACTCTCGTGTCCCAGTGCAAGGCTCCTTGCCCACACCTCTCTCGTCACCCCATGACTCCAAGCCCAGTTTCAAACATGTCAGCTTTACTGCAAGGGGCACTTCCCTCTTTCTCAGACTACACCACTGGTCAGGGATTACAGTATGCTCTGAGTAGTGCTACACATCCAGATCCCAAATCCCATTTCCTGGCTGCCCAGTTTAGCTGGTAGATTTTGTCTTTTAAAACAATCCTCCTGCTAAATGCTTAGCTAAGGAGAGAGACTGTTGCCCTCCTGAGCACAGCAAGACTGCAATAAGGTTCCAATACCTGCTGGAGCTGGCCCTGTTTGGGACTGTGTTATGGACATGATAACTCTAGAAATCCTGTGCAGCCTAAATTGCTCTTGGTACTTCATTGCATAACACTACCTATAGGCCTATTCAAGGCAGTCTTCTGTCTAGCATTTGGGGTTTTCATTCACTCTGTGTTTGCTGGTTCCTCTAACTGATCCTACAGAGTGGCTGCACGTCTGTCGAGTGCTTTGCATTGCCCTATGAGGGCAGGACCTGCATGAGGCAGCAGTCTGACTCTGTCCTCAGCATTGTCTCATGCAGACATTTCTCTGAGACCTTGCAGATTTCTCTTTAGAGCTGCCAGATGTTTGAGAAGTTCAGGTTTCTCTCATCTACTTTGGAATTTTAGGTTTAATTCTCTAGAACAAAGACTTTTCCCACTTTACTCAAACAGCTTTTGCCTCAAGCTGTGTCTTTGCATGGCCATTTACTTCAAAGATTTTAAAAGGATTTTTCCTCATACTCACCAGATTACTTGCTGGTGAAACCATTCGTGCATTTGGATCTTTTATCTCATTAAACATATGGATTTCCAAAATATTTGTGGTACACGGTCTTAAAAATTTCTCTTTTCTTTTTCCTATTTCAATCCAAATACCTGCCTTTTATATACATATATATATGCAGAAAAAAAAGTAAAGAATAGTTGTTTCTATATCTGATTTGTATTTCTGTGAGGGGAGATGAACACAGAGCTCACTAGAACAGTGATGACTACAGACAAATACCACAGGCAGGTACTGTGTAAGTCCTACTGCCCAGCTGCTGTAAATCCTTTAAATCCAGCTTTCTGGCTGCCGTTTCCTGTATGTCCGCCCTGTGAATTGTGAAAGCTGTCTAGACTGCCAGCAGCCTTAGAAATGTTAGAAGAACCTATAAGGAAACACAGGGCAAGGACAAATTTTTCACAGTTCTGTGCTTGCCAGGGCACTGCTCTTCTCCATACCAGCTTCTTGTAGTACTCAGTGCATTGGTGTAGCTGTTCCACGACAGAACAGGTATCGTTTTCCCTCCTAGCCAGCTTCTGGGGCAGGGCAGAGTCAGGCCTCATATATGGCCAGGGAGGGAGAGCCTTTTGCAAACAAGTGACACTTTGGTACGACATTCTGACTGAAATCACCTCCTAGTTCCTGTTGACACTCAAAACTTTTGTCATCCTGGGCTAGCTGTACCTGTAAACCCCTCCCTCATAAGGAGAATATTTTTTGCCTGCAAAATGTGATCCAGGTTGGCAAAATCTATAAGCTCAAACAGCAAAACAGCTTTATAGTTGGTTTAATTGTGTCTACACTAGGCTTTTGTTGAAGTAGTTATGTCATGAAAATCACCCCACAAGACACAAACTCTGGAACTGAAAACTGAAATCTTAAAACTTGTCTACAAAGCCAGACATCGCTATGCTTTGGAACAATTATGGAAAACCAAGGTCAATTTGGTGGCCACAACCTCATTGTCAGCAGAGACATAGCTACATCTCATTCAACATCATATTAACTAACCAAGGATCTGGTATGGTACAATCTAATTTGATCCTTACATAGCTGTGGTTGAGTAGAGACCAATCAATCTACATTAAACTGTATCATACATTAATAGGGCCAGGGTGAAGTTTGCTTTATTTGTGCTTCTTTCTCATTGGCTTTACCTACTTATTTCTTCCAACACATATTACTTTGGTTATCAGCTCCATGAAGTCTCTTGAGTCATTTTTCATTTTAGTCTTTTCATATTCATTTTCCTTCTTTGACAACATGAAATGTAAACATATATAAGCTACCAGTGAAGAAGAAATACCTGTCATTTCAATGGGTACCTCTCTGGATCTTTAAATACCAATTACCTAAAGTTTTTTTAGTACTTTAAATTAAGCAATTAACAAGAAAAATATAGTAGATTATCATTATAAGACATAAATAAAGACATTAATATGTCTTTTTTTGTATCAGTTTCTAAAGGATGTCATTAGCCGCACTCATATTAGTTTTCCCAGTAGACCATAATTCAGTCTTACATTTCTAATAGTCCACCACATCTTAATCACTTTTCTTTCACTTCAGTGTTGCTAGGTTTCCTCAAAAATGCAAATGCTGCCCTTCAGAAAACAATAACACAAATTGTTTAAATTGGCTTGAGACCAGCACAGGTTTCACCTACTGTGAGTGCAAAATGCATCCTCTCACGAAGGGCTAGAACCAGACATGCCCAGGAGTCAACCACCTCTCAGTAATGAACCCAGAGGAGGCAGATGTAGGCTTCCATAAAAACAGTAATTTGAGAGAGCACCCTCCACCACCAGTAGCTACAAAAGAACTTAAAGGGAACAGCAAGGACCAGAGGTGCAACCTTGGCACATGTTCTTGATCATGGGATACACAGTAAATGCAGGGGATGAGGTTTTCAGAGAGCCAGGAGAGGCCAGACATTTTTGATATATTTCAGTATTGTTTTCTGACTGCAAGATCAGTAAAGGAGTAGTGATTGGTGTTCCACTCCAGGGCTCAGAGTCTCCTAATAAAATGAAATCCTTGCTTCGCTACTCAAGCAAACAGACCTGAGAACAGTTTTCTAAAAACAAACAAAAGTGATGCAAATGCAATTTTAGTGCTGGCACTCAGCCTATGAGTATACTGCGCTTACTGCTTTTGCTTTGGTGGCAGGCTGGATTCATGATATAAATAGGCATACATTGCTGTTTAAGGTCAGTCTTGCTGGGCTAACAGTGGGGTTTTCTCCAACCATATATTTACCATCTATCAGAGTCATCAATATCACCACAGGAGAATATCATATCTTCTTTGCTGTAAGTGTGTGTTATTGTCCTCTGCAGCACCACCTGGTTTCCCAGTAGAGGTAACAGTAAATAATACTCGCAGCAGTGACACAATCCACCTGCAATTTTCCAAGTGTGGACACGAAGAATGATGCTTAACAAAGCAGAAACTTTCTTCTTCAAACTATACTGCGTTATCTTGGAAAATAAACAGTGTAATTTAGATGAAGAAGTGGGAAGCAGACAAATCCAAAGCTTCATCTGTGGCACTGTGTCATTTACCCCCAGTATCACACCTTGTGAGTGCAGACCAGGTGAACAGTGACCACAGGTTGTTATGATCTGATGGCCCAAGAGAGAAAAGGTGGTAGGAATGCTTGATTTTTCATGAACCTCTCTAACCGTAACACAAAGACCTGGCACTGAGCATCATGAGCAAGTGAAACATCCTTTCAGCTCTCAGCTAGAAATAATCCCTTTTGATACAGATGGAGCAATGATTGCTTTGCCTGGGAAGCTCACTAGCCTTGCTATGGCTATTGCATAAAAAATGAGTACAGGCAGATCCCCACCCCATCCAAATTTAGGTCATTGATTTCAGAGTAATTACCACCATTTACACCGCAGAGGAATCTGCCCAACTGAGTTTATTTGCAGTGAGGTCAGTCTGAAGATTTTTGGGAGCGCTACATACATTTTTCAACACGACTACTGTAGATAACTGCCCCATATTTAAAGTTACAGTGTATACCTCTCAAATGAATTCCATCAGATTTTTTTTCCCCCTTTCTCACACTGTACTGGATTTCAAACCTGTACATTAATTTTACAGGAATAAAGGACACTGCCTTAGATTTCTAACAGAGTTCTATGGTATTGTTGCTAGAATAGTAACTTTAATTTCTTTTACCCTTTTTCTTCTATGCATGCATTCATTAATGTAGTCTCAAATTCTGTTGTGTTTTTTTGTTGTTGTTTGTTTGTTTTTGTTTTTTCTTGTCCACCCCAGGGCTCCTTTTCTTGTCCTTTTCAGTAGCTAAGAACACCCCGGGTATTACTCTGGGAATTCCCACTTCACTGCAAACTTCTATCTTGTACCCATTCTCCCTCACAAATGTGATGCTGGATACTGATTTGTGTTAAACTCTAAGACAAAATCCTAAGGCAAAATATACATGGCATTGCAGATTACAAGACATGAACAGAATATCTTTTTAAAATATCCTAAAGGAGGAAAGATGGCTGCAGCCACATTGCACTGTAACTGCTTTGTCAATTGCTCCACCATACACAAACAGCAATGAACAGACTTTGTGATTAACAAAATTAAATAATTAAAGCCTCCTCCAACCCTACTTGAGCATTTAGTTAGCCAAGGAGTTATTTACCTCCCATCTGGCAAAACAATGGGGATTACTATGGTTAATTAAAAGAAATAGTTAATAATTTGGAGACCCTGAGATTTATATATAGTCTTTGAACGGTTGAACAATAGACATTAAAATAATTATTAAAAAAAAAAAATAATAAAAAAAAAAAATGAATACAGCTCTTTTTTTCCCTGACCCAGCATTTCACATGAACTGCAACACCCCAGTGGTTTGGGCCTGCATGAGTCTAGGGAGGAGGCACAAACAGGGCATACATGCTGACAGCGATACGTGGATGTTTTCAATGCTGTAGGGAATCCAAAGCCAAGCAGGAGATGGAGTCTGGGCAAGCAGAGGTATTGCTTCTCCCCATGGCAACACGGTACAATGACTGAGACCTGATGTGTCTCACAGCTCCAGGTCTGTGCTGTGATTGACCTGGGCACCCTGAATCAGCAAAGCAAGCAGCAACATGCCTGCTTTTCGGTATCCATAATCAATATACTGCAGGATCCCTTTTCCACCTTTACAACTGCCATTACTATTTCACTAATCTAGTGTCATATATCTTTTTATCTGGTTGGAGTCTTTAACATGTAAAATAAAAACCCATGAAATAAAAACCCAAACTGTATCTTCCTAGACACAGTAGTAAGTGCTTCCTTGTAATATTCAGAGCATTTCTCCAGGAAATAAATATTTCTTCGCAGGGTTGGTAGGGGGGCCTATTGATCTGTTGATTTCCGTGTCAAATAACCTGACTGACTGTAACCTCCACCCCAGGGCTCCTTCATTGCTGGCTGCCCTCTTTTTCCAGTAGCTCAGCAATTGGAACCCTGGTGGGGTGTGCAACATGCAATTTTTCCAAGTAGCTCTTTCTCTTGCAAACAAGCCTAACAGTCAGAAGTTTCATGCTCATTAGAACTTCTCATTTCAGAGTGGATCAATTTTATTTCTATACTTTAAGCAGACTTAGTGCTTTGCATTGGATCTGTGAATAAAATAACTGAAAACAAACTGACTTTGGCTTTGGGGAAGAAAGTTCATTCAACTGGAAGCTTGATGGTCATGATTAAGAGGAAAGTAAATTTTACCTGAGTTGCATTTTGGTTTGGAATACAGGCATATTGAAAAACATGCATAGGCATGCAGAATAGTTCCATAAAGTAAGAAAAATGAGTTTATCAGATAAGCATATGCATTATTTTTTTATCCAGTTTTGTTCAAAAGAAGTTAATTTCTTTGTGATCAACAGATTACGTGAAGACTAGTTCAGAACCTTTGGAGAAAATTGTGGTTGGCTGTTCATTTCTGAACTATGTCTGAATTGGTAGCAAGGAAAAGAAGAAAAAAGAGCAATTCCATGGCAGAACAGTACACGTGTGGAGAGCCAAAGCTCTCTTAGTAGAGCTGGGAGAGGGACAAGTCCTAGGAGAAGCAAAGGCATCTCCAACAGCCTGGCATGAAAGGAGTGAGGTAGAAGAAGAACTGATTTTTCTTTCAATTCTTGATATGAACAGAAAGCTTTGCATCTAAGCTGGCAAAACGCTTAGAGCAGAGAACTGCTGGACTAGGATCCTAGGTGTGGCCTTATCATAAGGATTACTTAAAAAATAACAGTAACAGTAATGAATATACATAGGGATGGGGACAGAGAGCTGCGATATAATTCTGATTACCATTGCTTTATTCACTTTTTTCCTTTGCTCTTCTTTTCCTTAAGTTCTCTGTTTTCCCTTCTTCCTTTCACTCATTGAAGCTGTGTTAGAGAAAGCATTTTCTTCCATGTAATTCAGTGGGCTTTAGATCAAACCCTAAAATGCATCTGTAATTCATTAAATTTTAAAAAGACCTCACAATCTTTGTGCCATATTTTTATTGTTCACATGAAGCAATGACAAAATTTGGAATTAGACCAAAGAATCAAACAAGGGCTAATACTCTACCTCTGTCACAAATCACATGCCAGACCAGCTGCTTCATCTTTTAGAAAGCTAAGTTCTTCTAAGCTGTTTTTCACTGCTGCTACATAGTCACATCGACTGATACAATACATTAACTGCTCTTAGAGAGAACTGTGATCACAGAAGTACAGTGAATTCTTTCCTTTTTAGTAAGCTGCCCATGAAAAAAATATTTTATAGAATCTGATGTCACTGATCTAATGCTGTTTTGTAGTAGTGTACAGATTCTGTACAACAGCTTGCTTTTAGGAATGTTTAATTTTTGAGCAGTGATCACTATATTACTATTATGACTAACCCAGGCAAAGGAAAATCGTGGCTCACTGTCCCTTGCCCATGAGTTGCCCTCCTCAGCATGCTGAAAGCATTAAGTGAGTTAAAATCTATGGCTAAAAAAGCCATTCAACTTTCAGCACAGAGAAGAGTTGCCTTCTAACTTAACCTGATAAGTAACTACAAAGAAACAAAGAAGGGGGAAGAATGACTCAGAATTAGTTTCTCTGCGTAAACAATCTGCACTTCAGTGTAACAAACACTAAGGTTACAAAACTGAATCAGAGTGCCCTGCCCGTGTATACAAGATACAGGCTAGGCCAGCCTTCAATCCACGAGTCCAAAAGAGACCTGATGTGGAGGTGGATAATTAGTTCCATAGCTGGTGCTTTGGCCAAAGACATTTAATCAATGATTGAATTAAAGCAATAAAACAAGCACAATGTTTACTTTTCCTACAGAATCAATCAGCACTAAAATATCGCAAGCATGTTCAAACACTAATATTGTCTAAATCTCAGAGTAACAAAGTGCTCACAGGTGTAACCTGTAAGGTGCTCCTATAGCTCTGCCAAGGAAATCTCCCTGGTGGGGGTCAGGCACAGCTCTAGCTTTGTGGTTCTCAAGCTAGGGTTGCAATTCAGTATATGGGGACTTTGATACCCCCTTCTGCTTTCTCTCCCACTTTATTTTCTTATAAGCTGTGTTATCAAAGACCTTCACCTTGTAAAGCTTGTTGCCTTGAACTTGGACTTCAGAAGAAATGCATCAAGCCCCCATGAAACCCAAGGGAGCGAGATTAATTCTTTTCTCATTACAACTGTGACAGTACTGCTGTTGTCTCTTGATCAGGTCATACTGGAAAAAAAGCTGATTTCAGCACTAGCTGGAAAAGGATTAAAACTAGATGCTCCCTCTTGATAATGCTAGGATTCTCTAGGACACTGCTGGAAAAACAAAACCAAGCAACAGAAAATGCCCTACAAAAGTGCATTACAGGCAAATGGTCTAAGCAGGGGAACACACAACAGTGGCAAATGATTCTCATGTCCGAAACAATTCTTCCTAACTACATATCATCTGTGCACATCAGTTGTGCTATCCCTCTCATTATGTTTGCTAGCACTGTTGTAAATATCTGAGCCACTAAGCAGATTTTCTCTGCAAAACCTGTGGGCCAAATTCTTAAGAACACCTTAGGGTCCTTAAAATGATAGGAGTGCAGTTGTGTATATTTCAGCTCATCATCTTTGTGGGTTTTTTTTTTGGTTTTTTTTTTTTTGTTGTTTGTTTTTAGTACAATTGTGACACCCTTGCATAAGGATCAGTGGAAATTCACCTGAATATGAGCAAAAGCACCAACATATTTCTCAGGTTTCTGACCAACTTTTATATTGGTTAATTGGTTAAAAATACTCGTACAACTACGGTGTGTTGAGGCTAATGCCTATGAGCCAGCAGCCATGTCTCCTTCCTCGACTGTTCAACTGCTTTTCAATTGTTCATGTGCATAGAAGAGAAATAAATAAACAGCTAAGCGCACATCTTGAACACCCTAAAGGTATTTCAGTCTGGGATGGATGGGGCAGCGTGGTCTGGTGGCTGGCAGCCTTGCCCATAGCAGGAGAGTTGGAACTGGATAGTCTTCAAGGTCCTTTCCAACCTAATCAATTCTGTGATTCTATAAACTCTAGTCTTTTGCTGGCTACTGGTTTTCTGAAGAGTGTCTTTTCACCTTAAAATGTAGTCCAATTTAGTAGGAGACCGCACAGTGGAATATCATGTACAAGTGCACTTCAAGAGCTGCCGTGCTGAAACAGTTGGTGGTTCTGTAAAGTTAAGATGCGTATTCCAATTTGATCAAGAACATACTTCATGAGAAGACTGAGTCGTGATAAGAGTGTTTCTGCAAATACACTCTTGTTCAGTCGCGGGTTGCCTTGCCTTGATGCCGGAATTGCCAGGGTAAATGGTACAATCTAAGCAGTTGATCATTACAGTCCCTGATGGACTTAATATCCCTGAATTAACCCACAGAAAATGATGCATGTACTGAGCTGGCTCATACAATCACTGGTTCTAGTTCCTGCCCCATTTTCAAAACATTCCTGAAGCAATTCCTGAACCACAGCAGTTCACAGCCTGTATTCCAGCCCTGACAGAAGAAACAGTTCGAGCTTTCAGTTTCAAATATCTCTCAAAACCACATCACTCATGCTGATTTAAGGCAGCGGTAAAGCCTCCACGCAGTATCACTGGCTGAAGATACTGGGGATGCTCCTGTTGTCCCATCCAACTGGCACCACAAATCAGCTGACTGCATATAGAAATTTGCTGAATGCCTGTAATTTACCCGACTGTCATCTCTGGAGGAAGCGTAGTCGAAGAAGAATGACATAGTCCTTCTTTTTTAATTTATTGTTCTGACAAAATACATCACCAACATCTAGCTCATAGAAAATTCTGCAGAGGAAATCAAACTCCAAGGATGGCCTGTTCTCATTGGAAATGAAGTAAAAAGCGAGTCATAGCATAGGCCTTGATGCAAACACAAATGACCTTGGAGCAGCAATCAAACTTTGAAAGTTCACGATTCACAGAAAACATCAACACAAGTAATTGGGCAATACAAAAAATCCAATCCAGCATTTGCTTTGAGTTTGGCACCCATGAAAAAGTTAGCTCCCAAAGAAGTTTACGATATGGAAACCATGATCTTGCATATGATACCATTCATACATTGGGGTATGCCATTCCTCAGCACACCCTGGTCAAAACTCCATCACCTCTGCACTTGGAAGGAATTAGATAGAAATGCAAAAGATCACTAAGAGCCCGAGGTTGATGAGCAGAGCCAAGGATGAGTTCCAGGACGGTTGGTGTTGAACCCTCCCATCAATGAAGCTTGGTGTACGGAAGCAGGTTTGCCAGGATCTGGGGAGATCACCCTCTCCTGCCCATGCTTTTAGTACTGCTCAGTTTAGCACACACACTGCACAGGTACTGGGGATTTGGCCACACCACTGAGCAGATCTCCCACTGCACATCAAGCAGTGCTCTGCTTTATCAACACTGATGTGTAAAGCCTCATAACTCCTTCACACAAGTGAGTTAAGTAAGACATGAAAACTCAACAGCCTTAAAAATTTTTTAGTACTTCATGGTTGGTGTCAAAGAATTCTGAAGGAAGAAGACCAATGTCAGAAGTTTGAATTCCCATTATGTCTTTCAGCACAGCCCATAATAGTGCTGCACAAGACAGCTCAAGTCTATTTAGCTGAGTGAATAAGGACTGTAATTCTCAAAATTCTTCAGAGGACATGCAGAAGTCAATGCCATCCTAACTCTGCCACTAATTTGCTATGGTTAGGTCACTTATATTCTCCATTATTCCTATATATATATATAAAAAGACAATTCTAATGACAGTTTTTCTTACAGAAATATTGGAAAATGTTATGAGCTACAGTTTTCCCAACACTGGATACATGTGAAGCACTTAGTAAACACTGAATGTTATCACCAGTGCTTGTTTGTGTGGTTATCAGTACTAACAGCAGAGGAAAGGACAAGAGAAAGCTACTTTATCAGAGACAGGACTAGGACTGAAACATGTTCAATATTTACAAGCCGATCACCCTATCACAACCGCAGATTCCAGCACTCACCTGGAAGTCCAGAAACTGTGGAGTCACACAAGGATGTTGTGTTGAGGGACATGGTTTAGTGGGAGCTATTGGTAATAGGTGAACGGTTGGACTGGATGATCGTTTAGGTCTTTTCCAACCTTGGTGATTCTATGATTCTATGATGCTATGATATTTTTTGCTGTTCGTAATCAAGAGAACAACTCTCTCATCTCCTCAAATATGTCTGACCCTTGTTTTTACTTGTTCTTCACATGCAACTTGCCATTTCATATTTTAAAATTGCTCTATATGCTGAAACAATGAATTAGTTCAAATGTCATATGGAGGAAAGACTCACAGACTTGGCTGATAAATGCTGTGCTTCAGACTAGTCTGTGTTTCCGTAGCAGGTGAATGGACGAAAACTACTAAAATGATCATGAAGTACAGGGTAAGGAACTCAGGTAGTAGATAATGGCAACGGGCCTAAGATGGCTTGTACTCCAAGGATCTGGCCAAAAGCTAAGAGAAAGCTTGCCAAACATAGCTTTTCCCCAGCAATTATGCATCTTTCAGAAGCCAGGCCAGTCCCAAGTAATTTCCTCTATTAAACCCAGCTCAACAGTTCCTTTCTTTTGCAGCAGCACTGGGAAAATGTGCCCAACAGCACCATACACATCTGTAAAAGTAATTTAGCTGCCCAGGACTATGATTAGTATTTCAATTTTCACACTGTACTACTGAAGACATTTGATACTCATCTATGGTTCATAAGGAAATACATTTTTCAAAGCCATCTGAACTGACACCTTTACCAAAGACCAATTTCTGACTCACTGAAATCAAGATCCTGGTCAGCTATAAAAATCACGGTGAAAAATAGGCTTCAAACAATGATGAAACACAGGCAGATCACTAGCAGCCTAAATTCACACCCTGGCATGTATCAGCAGTTACCTACAAGGATGAGACTATCCTTGTAGGTAAGTCTCATCCTTATATGCGTTCACATTTTTGCTCCTTTCTTTGATCCATTGAGATCAGACTGTTCACAGAAGCAAAGAAACATTTGATCAAATAAACTTTTATGATGAGATTACGCCCTGTACTGCAGTTTGCAAAGCAGTGCTGTTATGAGAACATGCAGTGCTCTGCCATCAACTGCTATTTATCTGCTCATCCATTTCACCAGATAACCTTTCCTCGCACTGCATGTACCTGTACTGTAGTTCAAGCTGACACTAAATAACATGGTTCATCACTAATATTGCTCTGGCTGAAATCATGTATTAGTTGGAGAAAGATGCAGTTGATATTCTGGGGGTCTTTCCTACAAACGCATCTGATGTATTTATACACTGCACATTGAAATATGTCATTTGTCCGCCTCTATTCAGGTTGGATATTAGGAAAAATTCTTCTCATAAAGAGTAGTGATGCTTTGGAACAGGATGCCCAGGGAGATGGTAGCACCACAGAAGTTGTTCATGAACTGAGGGACGTGGTTAGGGGGTTCGGTGGGGGTGCGTCAACAGTTGGACAAGATGATCTTACTGGCCTTTTCCAGCCTTAATGATTTTAGGATTCCAAATGCACATGCACACACATCCCTCTCTTACTGATGCTCCTGTTGTAACACACAGGTCCCAGTAAGATATCATGAGAAAGTGGACAGAACACGGTGCCACTGCTCCTCCTCTGGCAGCACAGCTCATGCTTATTATTTGGGTTGTGGTCACTAAGGAGCCTAGCAGAATGTTTAATTACTCACTTCACTATAGCATTTAATTTAATTAAGCGTATAGCCTTTTTAGAAAACTACAGGGCTAAACAGAGACGAGAAAATATGCAGTATTTAAAAGAAACACATGTATAGGAAACTTTTGGAGTAATTTCTAGGTACCATATATTTCTGATTGCAAATCAACCCTCATATACCAGTCTCTATCAGTACCTGCACTTGGCCTACACTTAAAACATGACTGATCATCTTCTGCAAAAACAGTGGCAGTTTGATTGCAGTACAGACTTGCCTGCTCCCATCCACAGCCCCCAGCTCATCAGCAACCTTCATCTCAGCTTGGGGAACACCTGTCTGTTATTGAGGTGCCAGCAGTAACTACATCATGAGCAGCAGAGCCAGCAGCATCTGCTCCAGTAACAGGAGTGGCAAGAAACTCAACACCAGCAGCAACAACTGTAGGGTTGATGACATCAGAACGTTCTACTCCCTCAACTCAACCTTATCTGTTTAAGTCCTGGTTTCATATGGGATAAAGGGTTTTTTTTCCTCTCCTTCACAGCATCTGATGTGATGCTGTGTTTTGGCTTTGGGACAAAAACAATGCTGATAACATATCGATGTTTTAGTAATTGCTGAGCAGTGCTGTACAGAGCCAAGGACATATCTGTGCTACAGCCTCTTGTACTGTCCTGTTAGCAAGAGGGCTGGCGGAGCCCAAGGATCTGGGAGGAGGCAGAAACAGCACAGTTAACCCGAACTGGCCAAAGAGATGTTCCAAACTATATGAAATAGTGTAAAAAACTATAAAACTGAGGGAAGCTGGACAGGCAGGCAATAACATAATGATGATGATTGCTATAATCCTTTTTTTGTTTTCTGTTTTAGTAGATTCATGAGTTCTACTTCGGGTTTTTTTTTTTGCTTTGTTTTGTTTTTATTCTCTCATCCATCGCATTGAGAGCTGGGGAGTGAGTGAACAACTGTGTGATGCTGAGGATTAAGCCACATCAGTTTAAAAATATGTAGGGTCATTGTCCAAGTCCTACCATGGCATGAGGAATAATGTTGTTTGATCTTACTGATCCCTGATTCCCACTGCTTTTGTCTCTATTGCCAGCTCCTCCTGTTACCCAATGAACAGTATACTCTATAAGAGATTCAGGGTACGTTGTCTCTGGGAAGTAGGAATTAATTTTTAAACCTGTCTCTACTGAAGCATTCCAGGTGTTAGAGACAAGCTGTAAGCTAAGCACTTGATAGTTTGTCTCTGTAACATGGCACTGCTGCGAGAAACACAACAGCTAAACTACTGCACAAGACATTGTTTTTTAATTAGGATTCTATTACATTGGAAAAGTACCTTTCTGCTGAAAAATTAGAATTAGCCTATGGTTAAATCCTCCCCTTTGTCCTGTATTGGGCAGCATGCCTCACTGCACAAAGCCTTAATGATGCACTAACCTCCTTTGCTCTGCGTGCAGTCAGGAGACAGAAGCCTTGAACCAGGTTTAAATGTGTGATCAAACATTGGCAAGGCAACTGGCTTCTTGCAGGATTACATATGCGTACACATTATGCAGCTTCTTGTAAGGTTGTCCCTGGAAAGGGGTAGGCAAGGGCTGAGCATCTGCTGTGTGCAGGAAACAAAACGGTGGGGTAAGATTTTGCGTTCCAGGCATTCCAAGTGCTGCAGCGGTCAGGGCAGCCTGTGGAGGGGATGTCTCCTGAGGTCCTCCAACCGGGACAGTGGAAAATGGCTCCATCCCAACTGAACAATGACAAAGCACCTGAATTGCCTTTAATCTCCAGTCGGAACAATGAAGAAAGACCAATTGTTCTTCTGGGCCATGTTATGCCACCATTTGAAATGAAACAAAAACAGAGCATTAAAACCAAATGTGATATCCATAATGCTGTGGTAGCAAAATCTACAGAGAAGTGAAAAACCCAACAGGATTACAGAAAGGTGCTGTTCCCAAAATAGCTTTCTGGATAGGAAATGCTCCTTAGTACAGTTAGCCTTTATTGCTATTATTATTATTATTATTTCATGGCACATAATAAAACTAAAAGCCCAATTCAGAGATTTGAAACTACTGACTCAACCACTCATCAAACACATTAGAAAAAGTTAGTTCAAAGAGCACTGCAACACAAGATTCCAGGGCTCGTATCTTGTGATCATCTGAAGGTACAAATCTACTTTTGGCATTGATAAATACATCTCCCTTATTAATTTTTTGGTATCTCACAAGATACTACTATGTTTGCTACCTTCATTTCTGTCCCTTGACCTAAGAGGTCCTGTCTGCCCCAGCTCACTGCCTACTTGCACAAAACTCTTAGCAATTCAATTACTCATGGGTCTGCTCTCCATCAGCCAAATTCAATCAACCATTGTATTCAACAGTTATTTGAAGATGTACAGAGCATGATCACCCAAACCTCATTTCCTGAAGAAATGAGACTGGCAATACTGACTTCTAAGGGTGATTATTTGCAATGGATGCATGACATAAACGAGAAAATAAGAAGAGAAGACGACGCCAGAAAGGCTGGAACTAGGTAACGAGAAGCTAAGCATAATATTGTGCAAGAAAATGAGCATTAGTCACAGTCCAATGCTGACAGCTGGCACCAGCTAGCAAGACATTTAAAGGAAGGGTAGGAAGTCAGGAGGGAGATTGTAAGGTGGCTTTTCATCCATAGGTTTTTTCCTATATGCAATGCAGCACAGAGGGAAGCATCGTAAGCACTCAAGAGGAAAGTAAACTAGGAGGAGATGAACAAGCAGAAGTGGTTATGTCAAGTTAGCCAGGTGCAGCTGCTTACCCCTGGATTGAACTGTGCTGCTTCAGGGAGACCAACGTGCCCCTGGCCTGGCCCCATGGCTGGCAGATCATCCCTACCCAGGTCCTCCCTGCCCCAGCCCAGGGGCTCACACACACTGCTTCTCCTGCCTCAGCCAGACCAGAGCTTCCCTTAAAAATCCAACTTGTTTCAACACAAATGGGCCAGGAGGGGTTCCTGCAGGAAGGTCAGTCAAACTTTTTCACTGCCACAGCTGTCAGCAAAAGCAGCAAAAGTCCAAATCCTTCACAGAGCAATTGGTCTGGGGGACCGTGTTTTCAGGCACTATTTTTATGAAAGCCACAGGCTTGGTATTTCAGTATGGAGAAGAGGAGAGGCATCTTGACATGCCTGATGTCCTGTTTGTGTGATGGGAGATGTCCAGACTCCCTCTTCACTCATGGCAGGTACCAGTAGTGTGGATGGACAAAGCTGGATTTAAAGAAATGTGCTAACTCTGAGACATATTTTGGCTGATGTGGGACTAGTGAGAACCAGACCACAGAGGCCAGGGGCTGAGTGATGGGATACATGGGCCACAGCAACAAAGAAAGGCAAGAGACAAGAGAGACTGCCAGGGGACAGCAGGCTTGTAAGAACTAGGACTACTCACTAGTTTGGCTGTTTCATGTCCCATTAGACAGCATCAAGTTGTACAGTTGGTCATTTGGAAGCAAGCTTGGAACAGATAAAAGTAAGAATTACTAGTTGAAGCAGTGACAAACCAGACAAATGCTGTTCAGCTCTCCCTCCTCTACCCACACCAGGAGCAGACGTAGCAGGCTCATCACAGAGCCATTTTCCAGCTTTCTGCTGGCAGCTACCTTGTTCCAGAAGATTTTTTTTCCACTGGCTAAGCCCATTGTTTTAAGGCCCGTGAAGGCTTTAAAGCTGCTTACAGACTGCAAAGTGACCTTTCCACATTGCAGTCTCTGATACCGACTCACGAACTGAGAGACCCTGAACAAAAAGAGCAGATCTGCTTTCGTATTTCTGAAGTGTCATTCATTCATTAGTTATAAATAATAAATGTAGCATAATCTTCAGAACAGATATCCAGCCTATTTGATATTACCCCGTGCCTGTGATAAGCTTTTTATGTTGAAATATTTTGGGCCTCAACCACTGCCATCAGCAGAGGAGCTCAGGACCAACAATGTGATGGAAAGAGGAAGGTTACTCTTTTCAGGAGTAGGACTCGATGAACATTGTGGAGCTCTTCCAACTCAGGATAAAAATACCACACGTTGCACTCTAAGACATGAAGACAAAGCATGAGGTGAGCCAAAGGCAAACCAGAGTGGGCCCCTGCTCTTTCCATCACATCCCTGCCACCAACACTTGTGTAAGCAAGAAACGGATCTTTTCTCCTTTTCAGTTCACTAAGCTCACATTTGCTGTGCCTCTGCTAGCACTAAAATACTGTAGCTGTTATGTCCAAATTTGTTTGCGTTCTTTCAAGATGTTTATTTAATACCTCTGTACTAATGAGTCAGGCTTCTTATACAATCCACAGGACATCAATATTGCATGTGCTGGGGGACCAGAAGCACGGGTACTAAATGCTGTGTTTCAAACAGCAAGTGTTTTGTTAACAACAAATAAATGAGCGAGGGAACACCCAGATCCAGAGCAAGAGTGAAGCATGTGGAGGTTAATTGGCAAAGAGCCACAGCAGCCATTCTGTGGGGGGAATTTATGGTTTATAAGCAACCCAGTAAAAGGCTGCATTAATCACCAGATTACACTAAGCGCTTGCAAATTTTAATAGTGTAAACCAGTATTTTTTCTACGTGCACATAAAAAAGCCTCTCATTTTAAATACAGAAACATGTAATCAGATTCCTAGAAGGGCTGGTTGTTTTGTTGTTGGTTTTTTTTTTTTTTTCCCTAAGAAAAGTATTAATAATACAAATAATACCACAAACATCTCAGAGAAATTGATGGAGAGAAGGATAGGGGGAGAAATTCCTGGTGCTGCTGCGGACCCTGGAGCTTCCACAGAAACCCCTCAATGCCCCAAGCACCTCCCTTCTCCCTGGAGGGTGGCCCTCACGTGGAGGGCACAGCACCAGAACTCCCCAGAGACCCAGGGAAGTTGCTGCACACGCCAGGCAGAGAGCCTAGCTGGAAGCCTGTTGGAAACAGTATGCTAAATATCCTATTGTGCGCTTACACAGTATTTATAGACACCATTCGTCACATGGGCACTACATGCGTTAAATCCAGATGTATTAAAAGATTGGTGTTGTTATAGACCTCAAAAAAGGGCTCAGAAAAATAAAATGGCTGCAGCCCTCACCTTACTCCTGTGGATTCCAGCAGGTCTCCAGCACTCAGCAAGGTTTGGTTTGCACCTAGACTCAGCCCTGACCAGTGGTACTGTCAGAGAAGCAGTGGGAAGCAATGTCAGATTGACCTCCTGGGCTAGGTCACAGGCCTCACGGAAACTGCATCTAATGGGAGTCAAAACCTGGTGGAATACAATCAGAGCAAACACAGAGTAACATTGAAACAGACTAAAAATCTTCAGAACTGGCAAAAGCCACAGCTGAGTACAAAAACACAGTCTCTGCAAGGCAGCATGAGCAAATGACCTCCTGCACCGCCGCTCAGCCCTAACCTCAGGCAGCCCTGACCATAATTGGTCACAGCTGGGCTCCTGCAGTCTCCTTCAGCTGGAGGGAAGTCTGCACCACCAAATAGAAAACACATGTGAACTGCAGACCTTCTTCAAGGAGCTGCCAGCAGCATTGTGGATGTAATGGCATGAAGAGAAGTGTCTGAGTGCTTGCAAGAATGCTATTCCTAGAGTGAAGACCAGCTTTTTGGTCATCTGGACATAAGTGGTGTGGCCATAGCAGATGTGCTATAGCCTAGAAAACAGCAGCAGCAGGCAGCACAAGCACAATAGCTTTTTGTGCAGGAATAGATAGGTATAGTGCCTTGGCAGATGCACGTATTGTCTACTTGGTTTTGGTCCCAGACCTAAAGTGAATTATTTAACTTCTCAGGTTGACTTTCCCTGGCTTTTGATGTTATTAATTGCATTTGTCAATTCATCAGCAATGTCTGCAAAAGCACAGCATCACTTGGGAGGCATTCTTGAAAGAAAAAGCACTTCACATTCTGTGTGGCACCGGTAACAGAAGTAGGAATGAGGTGGCATGTCCAGTTGCAGGAATGCTGCTGCTTATTCTCTCCATAAGTGACCTGCAAGGGCAGAGCACTATTAAGCACCACGCAGCCTGCAGATTTGCTTATGTGTGCAAAACCTCCTCTGCACATTTCAGCACTGTCTGCACCTCTTGTGCAACAGGGCAAGCTGTGATGCAGTTTACTTTTTTTTCGTAACAGCCATTAGATTCTATCTTTTTGCTTTTTTTTTAATTTTTTTTTTGTTAGGTGTTCTGCAGAAAGTCAAACCACAGACAGCTTTCTTCCACAAAGCAATCCAATTAGTTAAGATTGTGAACGGATTAAGATTTAAGACTCCACAAAGATGCCTGGATGAAAATCCTTTAGGTTATTTAGTTCTTAGTCAGAGACAAACAGACAGGAATGGAAGAGAGCAGCACACGTAACCTAGGACTGCTGGGTGGAGGCTGCCAGATAATGAAAGGTCTCTTCTGTATTATCACCCTTAGCAAAGGGAGGGCCAGATAAGCCGGGACAACACAACTTACAGAGAAGGGCAGGTATGTAGGTCACCATGCCATACAGAAGAGCACAGAGCAGAGCTGGGCAGCCTTGTAGAGTCATAGAATCACAGAATATCCTGAGTTGGAAAGGATCCATAGGGATCATGGAACCCAATGCCTGGCTCCACACAGCACTACCCAACATCCAAACCCCGTGTCTGAGAGTAGTGTCCAAACTATCCTTGAAGTCTGTCAGCTCAGGGCTGTGCCCTGGGCAGCCCGTCCCATGCCCGCTGCCCTCTGGTGCAGCCCTGCCCCTAACCCCCAGCTGCCTCTCCCTGACAGCTCCATGCCATTCCCTCGGGCCCTGTTGCTGTCACACAGAGCAGAGCTCAGCGCTGCCCACCACTCTCTGTGAAGAGCTGTAGGTCACCATGAGCCTCTCCTCAGCTCCTTGGGTCTGGGCTGAGCATCACCCTTAGTCTGGATGACAGGCAGCTGTCCTGGCCACACGTTGAGAAAGAAAAAGCTTTGAGGAAGAATTTCCGGGATTTTGTAAGACCCAAAATAGGGAGGACAAACAGGTGCAGGGAGTTTGCAGACAGCTGCATGAACGGCGTGAGCAATTTCTTCTCCTTGGTTCCACTCATTCCTGTGATCAATCTTCTAACCAGAAAACGTCAAGGAAGGAATAAAGGAAGAAAGATTTCTGTCCTAAGGCACGAAACACAAATAGGCAGACAGCAGGGTGGATGCGAGGCTTCAGACATCCATTTCTGGGAACGGGTTAGGAGAGCTCAGGATCCAGCTCCAGCAGGGTGAGTCACCAGGCAGCCTGCAGCTCCAGCCTGAGAGCTTCCACCGCTCTGCAGATAAAAGTTGCCAGCATGTAAATGCCAATCAAGTGGGCACAGCAGACTTAGCTATGATCGCATGAGATCATCCCAGAGGATCAACTCTCTGGTAGGAGTCAGCAAGGGTCAGAAACGCTGACAGCCATTTCTCCATTGCTTTCTAGTGAGCTCTGTGAGCCACATGAGCCCAGGGCACCACAGCTGGCACCTGCCAGGCAGCTCCCTTGGTGGGACAGAGCAGTGACACATGGACACTTCCTGGTCCATGAGGCGGGTATTTCAGGACACAGCATTTTAAATAACTGTTTGTATAGGAACAGCTCACTGCCATGCACTCATCAAATGCTTCTGAGGTTACTCAGTGCAACAGGAACACAGACTAAGTTCCCACCCATCTCCATACTCTGGGTACCATACCGCCTGCACACTGCCCAAGTGCCAGGGCTCAGTGAGCAGCAGGGGCTGCTTTGGCTGCTGGAAACATTTTAGCAGCCTGTAGTCCAAACTGCTTGAGCATCCCAGCTGAATCTGGTCTTCTGTTCCTACCCACTGTTTATAGTGACAAGGTGTGCAGTCTCTAAGTGTGGTTTATTTAATCCCAGGAACTAATAACAGCTGAAGGCTGCTGTGCTGCATCTGGACCTAGTAGAACTGTGGGAAGAGCCAGATCAGAATGCCACAGCTCTTCTGGCAAGCACAGACTGTGCCAAATATATGAGATGAGGAGCAGACAGATCATTCTGACCAACTTAGTACTTAAGCAAGTTTGGCAATTGGCAGGTTTAGAGAGACCAGGCAAACAAAATTGGGTTCCATTATCAGCAAGTCCAATTGGAATATCAGGAACACTGTGAAGATTGTATCGTGGATTTCACAACATTTGGTGCTGGTTTACACAGCTCTGTAATTATGTGAAAATTGCTACTTTCATTTAAAAGCAAAAAAAAAGTCTCCACCCTGGAAAGTTTAAAAAACATTAACCAAGCCCTCCAAATCCAAAAAGCAAATAGAAAAAAAGCACATCAAAGTAGTTATTAAAAAGCCCGAATCACTCAGACAACCCATGATGTGCAGTGGTCTGACTTTAGCTGATAGCTGCTGGCTGCTCAACTGGAGAAAATGTGGTTTTCTGGAAGGAGAGGCAATTGAGGGGGAATATCTGGTTTTAAAAGATAAGTGTCAAGTCTAGTGGCTGTGTGACTGGGAGGAAGGTGTATTTCCAGTTCTTGCACGTGTTTGGTGTGAGAGATGGAGCCAGGGAAGATGCCGAGAGCAGAACCTCGCTAAATCTTTAATGGCTATCTCTGCTCTTGTTCCCTATCGCCATCTGTGTCCCTTATGCACCACCACACAAGTTTTCAAATACCTGTGAAGTGCATCACTAACTGGGATGGATGGATGTCTAGATATCTGTGCGCATGTGTTTTAGATGCCCTCAAGCTCGCTGCCACCCGAGGCCTGGTATGAACCAGGACCCACCATGCACAGGAGTGACATAAATTCCCCCCAATCCCACTTTAATTACCCAGCAAGCAGGGCCTAGCACTGAGGCAGGCCTTGCTGCCTTGTGCTGCAACAGCGCGAGGAAGCAGCAGTGCCTGATGATGCAGAGCTGTACAGTAGCAGGGCAAAGCAAAGGCTGTAATTAGGAAACCACTTCATTGTGCAGCAGGCGCTCTAATGAAAGCAGCCAATGGGACCAGCTGACTGCATTTGCATCGACAGCAGCCTGCCTGCAACATCAATCTCTGTCATCTTTCCCCTCTCCAGCACATTTCTGAATGCTTGGAATGAAGCAATCTCTCTGCACCACATAGACTGAAACCTATCCTTTGATTGCTCCCTGAAATCTGTTCTAACTCACACAGTGCAATGGCCACCACGTCAGGTTGGCCTTTTTTTTTTTTCCCCCAGAGTATTTTGCACAGTTTGGCTTAGAGAAGCCAATAATTTTGCTGTGAATGGTGACCGGATAAGCCTCTTGCTTTCAGCTTAGCTTTCAGCATATAGGAAGTACATACAGGAGAGGGCTTGTCTGTTCAGAGAAGCTGTGGGTGCCCCATCCCTGAGGTGTTAAGGCCAGGTTGGATGGGGCCCTGGGCAGCCTGAGCTGGTGGGGGACAGCCCTGCTCACGGCACGGGGTTGGAGCTGGGTGATCTTCAAGGTTCCTTCCAGCCTAAGGCATTCTGCGATTCTGCTGCCCTTGCTGTGCCAAGCCTGAGCCTGCAGCATTTTGGCTCTCCAGGGCTCCCCATCTAGCAGCTCGTACAGCATTACAGATGTACTGCTCTTTTAACCAGCAAAGAAAATAAATCTTCCTTGCCATAAATGCTAATGTTCGTGCACAGAGAAACTCAAAGTGAGGCTACAGGGAGAGAGAAACATTCCCCATGTGATGATTAAAGTGCCAGTCCACGAGCGCTGACGTCAGCGCATGCTTTCAGGGCGGCAGAGCACTTTGCATTTATCCTCTCCTTGTTTGTGCTCCATCTGGACAGGTTCCAATGGAAAAAAAAAAAAAAAAAAAGGAGAGAGAGAGAGAGAAACAGAGAAGCCTTTCTGATACATTCCTGGATTCCCTCAGTTTCATGCAGGGAGCAGATCAGAAGCACCTCATGCCTGCTTGCCCGGTTCAGTGAGATGGAAGAGCCCCAAGGCAGTTGATGCTGAGGGCAGACTGACTTATAACCAGACTGTCATAGTGAGCAGTCAGCTGGCACAGCTCCAAGGATGACCAAATGAGAGCACACTGCTAAATAACATAATTAAATAACATTATCTCAGGATTCAACAGTTTGCAGAGGCCACCCTGTTTCCAATCAAGCAGATTCATTCCAGCTCCCAACTGCTTTTGTATAAAGTCACGGTGGTTCAAAGAACAAAATATTTGAGTGAGCTACAGGTTTCTGCTAAGAACGGCCTGGTGGGAGGAAGCAAAGGGCAGCTCTTGACTGTAGGCTGCTGTCTGCACGCTGAAGAATGAGCAGATGGCCCTTCTCATGGTTGGAGCAAGCAGTTTGTTGGAGGCTATGAGCTGAGGGCAGGCTGGTGAAGATACTGAGAGGCAGCTTTACTTGTGGAAGGACACTTCTTTTCCCTTTTCTGTTGGTGTCAGGGAGGAATGCTTTACCGTGTCGATCTTGGTTGCACAAGGGCTGCAGCCCTTGCTGCACAGCTTCGTGCTGCAGCTGGCTGAGGATGCAGTGGTGCCAGAGCCACGTGCTGGCACTGCCGAGCAGTGTGGGTGACACCACATGAGGGTGGTTTCAGTCTGTAGTCACTCTCAGAGCTGGCAGGGCTGTGTGGCACCAGCAGCTCAGGTGGATCACTGCAGGAGGTGGCTGTGCAGGAGGCTGCCTTGCAGGCACTCGTAGAAAGTCTGGATTTACTGCAACCTTCAGAAGAAAAAACTCTTCTTCCTCTCTGAACATTCCGATGCCTTGGAGTTAGTTCCTGCTTCAAAAATCAGAATGGCAATATTAAAAAAATATCAAAAGGTTCCAAATCAGTGTTATTTTTTACAGTATGGTTGTAGCTGGAAAATAAATCAAAAGGCAGACATCCTATGCTTCTGAATGTTCTGAAACTAAACAGTCTTTTAAGGAGCTAAATAGCCTTGCAATAACATTCTAAAAGGGAAAATTTCACTTTGGGTCAATTTTTTCCCATCATTTCTCTTCCAGCAAGGAAAAAACTTGAAGTCAAACCAACGAAGACCAACAATGCAAGAAAAAAAACCAGTTCATTTCACCATTTCTTCCCAGTAGGACTTCTCTTTTTCATAAAAATTCTGTCCCAAAGGATATACCTCCACCATGCAAACAGATCTGAGATGAGATGCCCAAAAGCCCCAGCCCTTCCTGCTCCAAGCAACACGTCAGGATCACTCCAGAACAAGGTGATGCAGAGCCCATAGCATTGCACCCCGTAATAAGCGCAGCCTGGGCCCCTCTGAGTGTTTGCTGTCCTCACGTGGCTCTGGAGCACCAGGGCAGGCCCTGTTGCCGGTGTCCTGCACGCTGCAGAGCTTGCTGCACCCACTGCTCCTCCCCACTTGTACAGGCTGCTGCTGTTTTGCTGAGTTTGCATTCAAGAGGGAAAAACCAGGCATAAAACTGGCACAGCGACCAGTCTGCTGTGTTGGTGATTGAGTGATAAGTCGTGCAGTGGTTACACAACTGGGCTGTGTCTGTGGAGCCAGGGCTTCTGAGTTTAATTTCCTGCTCAGCCACTGACTCATCACCTCGCCTGGGGTAACATCACTTCACCTCTCTGCACACACATTTCGTCGTCCTTAGGGAACGTGTGGGGGGTAATAAGGCTGCCTCACAGGAATGTTGGGACACTCAAATTACCCTAATAAATATTTGTAAGACACTTTAGACGATGTTTCAATAAAGGCATCAAGTATTTCACTGTAGAATAAGTAACAGCCAGGAGAATGTCCTAATTGCCAGGCTGGTTCATTTGCCTACTGTACACCATAGGTTTCTGGCAGCAGTACTGAAGGATGCCTCAGGTAGGGGAGAGGTGAAGAGGTTGTTGGACTTGTGCAGCAGCAACAGCAGGAAAATGTCAGCTTGTGCCACAAAACAAGCGTGTGGTGGATGGACGTTATGCTGTGGGCTGAGAAGCATTTGTGTCATTTTCAACCCAGACTCACAAAAAGGTAGCACAGATGACTTTGAAAGGGATGGCATACAGATGTTCAATCTTGTTAAGCACAGTCAATAAAAGCCACGTGATTTCTTCAGAATTCATTGGCAACTCTGGGGACTTAGAAAGCATTTAGACACGGGAAGTTCTGCTATTACATATCCCCAGAGGTGTTATCTTGCTGCTTACAGTGAGCACCTCACCATTGGGATTCACTGCCCAGGTGTATCAGGGCCTGATTCCCAGAAGATCTGGAAGATGTATTCGGGGTTACTATATTATTTGTGTAGTCACACAATTTTGCTTTGGGAAATCAAGGAGCTACTGTACTCCAGGCCCTGGAGGCTGTATTTACATACAGATGAACTTTGAATGAAGTTGGCCACTGCTGATGAAAGGAAAGAGCTGAGCAGAGCCAAGCCAGCTTGGGAATTTTCAAGGTACACATTGTCCAACCCAACTGCATCCTCTCCACTTGGTTCTAGCTCCTGTGTTTTACTTTGATCTGTAAGGCGTTTCAGAAGACACCTATGGGCAGCCTGTCAAGTGTGTGTAAATCCCTGACAGGTGCAGAGTTGCTGAGCTGGCTGGTGCCTGTGACTGCAATGGAAGGCTCTGGCTACAAACCTGAGCTGATGTGACAGCACTGAAAGCACTTTGTCTCATTCACCCGCTGTGAAATGCCCAAGGCCCAACTTCCCTGCTGCTGTTGAGCTGCTGAGCAGCCTTGGCTGCTCTTTTGTTTTGGGGATTGTCTCCTACTGTGACCTAAACAACACATTGTGGCCCTCAGGTGGTGCTCCCAGTCACCTAACAAACACAAATGGTAGCAAAAGGGGTTTTGTTCCCTTCACGGCTTGTTTTTAAGAGAGAAGGAATTTTAAAGAACCTGTGACAGTTAAAACACGGATGCTTTCAAGGCAACAGACCACTTTTCTCCTTCATGTCCATAATCTCTTTTCAGCAATGAGAGCACTGTTAGGTGTTTGGAAGTGGCTGGTTTCTCCATCTGAAATATCTCACCGCAGGGTCAGCTCGTGGATCAGTGGCAGAAGTCCTCTCCTGCCTCTCACTGAGCCACATGCACACAGCACTGTCAGTCCAAAGGGACTCTTAAAACCTTCTAGTGAGGAAGCAGAGAGACTGGAGAGCACAAAGTACTCTACCACTGAAGCACATTCATGGACCCCATACTCTGTCCAACAGAGGATATGAGCACATTTCCATACCCAACATCTACAAACTCTATAACTAGGAAACAAAAAAAAAGCACACTACAAAGCTCTTTAATGAAATTTTCTCAGTAAAACCCACATACATTAATCCAGTTACGATCATGTTATGATTGACAGCCACAAAGTAGTTACACAGAAATGGAAAGCCATAAGGCAACTTCCTCTAGCCTCCAGCCAGCAGGGAGTCCCAACTCTTAAATAAGCTCTCCTATATTTCTTTGGATTCACGTGCTCAAGTTGCCCAAGCCATGCGCTTTCTGTCTTCTTTTGGGTTCTCTCTGGTGGGCAAAAACAGAGCAATAAAAATTTCTTTGTGCTGGGAGGTTCACCAAAGTGTAAAGCTTTTTTTTTTATTTATTGCACCTTTCAGCTATGAGTTGATAGCATTGAGTTTCAAACTATGTAAGAGAAAATGACTGCTCTCAGAAAGGAATTCAACAAGTGAAAGGTAGTGTAGTATCTGCGCCAGTTGCTGATGATTACATGGAAGATGTGTGATGTTAACCATTCCAGTTTCTTTCCCTTCTTCCACCACCCTCTTTTTTGGATACAGTGTAATGCTGCTAGAAATAATATTCAGGTCTCTGGATGAGCAAACTCTGTACTGGGGATAGAAATAGTTTTAATGTGATAGTTCTCAGAAATCATGCTTAGAGATCTGTGATTCTGAGGAGACCTGTTTCCTTGTAAGTAATTTGTGAGCCACATCTTGGATGGCCATTCTTTCTGTTCCCGAAGTCCCAGATACAGGGAACATGAATAACTACAGAGCTGTAAGAATCCAGGGCTTTTCCATCAATAGACAAAAAGGACAGAAGTTCAATTCGGCTGCTGCCTCAGCTGTAGACAAACTGCCAACAGTTATTAGGCTCTGTCACTTCCCTTGAAGACCGGATCAGTTTCCAGGGCCAGGCAACAGCACAGCACTTCTCCTAGCAGTAACCCACACTGGGCACTCCCTTGGCCAATGACTGTCCATGGGCACCAAGCTTCAGCTCTCCCTCAGTGGAAGAGCTAAGCCAGTTTTCAGAAGACATACGAGGTGCTTTTCAGCAGCAGGTGAGATCACCACTGTCTGAAGTAAGATCCTGGGCTAGAACACCCATGCTTTTTATGCTTTTTTTCACACAGACTTGAAGTTCCTCCTATGCCTCCCTTCCTTTGTGCATCAGTAAGCAATCTGCACCCAGCAGTGCAGAGAGGAAACATGCCACAGGGCAATGAAACCAAGGGTGTCTTATTAAGGAAAGAGGGAAAACAGACAACTGACAGACAGGATGTACAGATTCTGATTTAATGCTAAACTGAATCCAGTCAGACAAAGATCCAGACCTAATAATTAATCCTACCTCTATTTAATGAACACAGAAAGGGCACTTGGCATCAGTATTTTCAAGGAAATTATTTTGCTTGTGAAACAGCTGAAAACTGCATGATTCTTCCTTTTTTTTTTCTAATCTTATTTTTAAATGTCCATACAGTTCATCACATTCTTCAGTCCATACCAACACGATGCCAGAAGACATTTCTGCAGGCTAAATAAAGAGCACACAGTTTCCAGCTCCATCTCCTATGTGCTCCTGCTGTAATAGTGCAGTAGAGCTGTACCCAGAGAAACTAGAGGAAAAGGCTCCTGTTGCTGAAGCAGCACAGAGCCAATACAGTTTAAGCTCAACAGGCTCAGTTCCCAAAAGCTTCAGTAAAGGCAGCATTTCTCACAAAGCCGAATGCTTCAGGGAACCAAGTATCTGCAGTACAGTCTGGAGTCACCCAAGCTCCCAGGCAATAACAATTTCCACCAGCATCCTTCAAAACACTGGAGGAGGTAAGGGCCTTCTTTTTGTTTCACTTCTTAACTGGCTGCACCTCTGATGTCTTGGCTTTCAGAAGCTCAGAGCAAAATTCAGACTTCTACAAAAGGAAGGGATCTTCTAGTTATTCTTGCAAGGTGCACCAGCATGAAAATCAAATCAGATTTGCATCCAACTCCAGGCTGGGAGAGCCTAATGAGAGAACGGTGCAGCTCTAGCTCATGTTCTAAAAACCTCACCCCACTTCATGCACACACACATCATTTGAAAAATACATCAGCACTGAAATTCCATTTTGAGTTTCCTTTAACATACCCAGTACTGATGAAAGGTTTCACAGAGAACGGCACCTTTCTCTTCCTTATGAAGGCAGGGGCTGCATGATTTGTGGCTATACAGAATGGAAGAGGACTTATGAGAGTAACATATAGGAATGAGAAGAGATTGTCACCTTCATGACCCACTGGGATATTTGCTCAGATCCCTCACACCTTATAATATGTCTGAGGTAATGATGCTGTGGAACGTGCTGGAATACGGTAGATGTCTTGCATTATAAGGCTGCTTTTGCTTCCAGTAGTCGAACTAAATAAATATCAGCAGTTCAGACATCAGGTAGATGGTTAAGATGCACACTGAAGACAGGGACAGGAAGAGCAGCAGAGATGAGCAGTTTGAGCTTATGCCTGAGCCGCACTGAAATAAGACACAGGTGCTTCTGTTTTGCATTTCAAGTACATCTCTCTTTGGGGCTGCATATAGAGCTGCTGTGCTCAGACACACCTGTGGATAGGATTTATGCAAACAACAGTCCTACCACTAACAGTCCAACCTTTGAGAGCAGATCAAAGGAGGGATGAGTGGAGCTGCAGCTCCTGACTACACACGCCGTATTTTACCCATCTCTTTTTATCTTGGCCAGAAGAATGAGTGAAACGAAGTCTGAATACCTTCTATGTCTGTGTAATGACTAGATTTAAGAAACCCAAAAAAAGAAACTTTTTTTCTCTGAAACAGTTTTAATTTTCAGCTTGTTTGCATTTCTGGAATGGAAATGTAGAAACCTTAAAAAAAAAAAAAAAAGACACACCATTACAAACTACACTTCAGTTTCAATAAAATCAAAAATAAAAGTATTTGGCATGTGAAATAAAGGTACTGACAAACAGGACTACTGTGAATATATGTAGTATGCAAGTATCACACAAGGGATGTCTAACTACTGGAAAAGATCAACTCTGAACTCCTGAGAAGTTTGAAAAAGTTTTGCAAATTCTTACTGAGAGAACAACCACAGTGATTCCAATCTGAGAGAACTGAACATGCCACAGGTGCCACAAGAGCCAGACCCTTCTGTTACACGGCTGCTCAGAAGATGCTAGAGGATGTTTCCTTGGCATTGCACTTTCCTTTGTACTTTCCTGAAAGTTCCAATATGACCATAGCACCATCAGCTCAGCTCTGTGGTCTTATTGGAATCTAACATGTGAAATTGCTACTTTTCTTCTTTATCACACCTTACCACTGGGGAGCACCAGGTCACAATCATGAGCATCTAACATTTTATACACAGAGTTTTATAGGAAAAAGGGACAAATAAGGTGCAAAGGTGCATGAATAAATTCTGTGTGATATTCAAGAAACTGAGAAGCATATCCCAGCATGGAAAAGCTTTAACTTTTTGAACTCCATTGTCCACCTCACTGATCTGCAAAAGCTAGCCTTTCTACAATGCCTTTCTGATCAATACCAGTGGGCCCAAAAATTCCTGGCTAAAAACAAAGTTTGACGAATGTCCAACTGTTTTCTAATTCTGCAGAGACAGATGTTTGCTCCATTGGTTTTAAAGAGATGTTGTTTTCATGTTCTTTTCTGCATCGATGTCACGCTGGTGTCTCCTGGCTCTTCTTCTTGACACAGCCCAAAGGAGCAAAGAGCCCACCAGGACTCCAGCTACTGCAGCCACAATGACAGCCCAGTAGGGGACTGAAGGTTCCGTCTTCTCCAAGTTGAGAGCTGAATTCCTGAATCCACTGTTTCTCAGTGTGGAAAGAAAGGGTTTCTCCTACAAAGAGAGACGAAAGGTTTTACTGACCAGAGACACCTTGCAGCAGTGTTCAGACAGCATAGCACCCCCCCTCCCAGAGAGGGGAGTCAATTTCTAGACAGGCAATCAACTGTTCTGCCTTAGCCCAAACTGATTTCTTCCCCATTGCCTGAAGTTCCTAGAATTAAAAAGAGAAGTCACCTTAGAAACATAAGTGATGGCATCAATTCCAAATCTGTTTGCTGCAAACAACCACATGGAAATGTCTGCATTCATTAAAACCAGGTCAAAGTAGAGACTTTCCATTGCAGTAAGGATAGATCTATGGCATTAAACCTTCTGTAGAATTTCCAGAGTGTAATAAACAGCAGCATATTTTTGCTATTTAAAACCTTTACAAAGATATTCTTGAGAAAAAAACAAACAAACAAACAAAAACAAGGAACAATAAGAACAGAGGAAAAAAAATGTGGTTAAAGAAGAGTATGGCCTTTACTTACAAGGTTTGGACACTTGAGTTTTGATCTGTCATAGGTAAAGTTGTTGTAAGTCTGCTTTTCACCAACTGGTTCCATCTGAGGAAGGGAAAAGCAATAGTAAACAGTGAGGATCTTTTTTCTCCTCAGGTTCCTGTGTGCCTACAAGTTTTTACCCAGCCTTTTGATGCCTGCAGCACTGAAGAAACGTGGGAGAAGGTGCATCATAGGAAAGTTTCCAAACATTTTAACACTCGTGAACTGAAGACATTGAGAATCTGACACAGCATCTGCAGAAACTCAAGAAGCAAACAACAGGAGAAGCCTTTCCTCCTTTTGCACGGAGTGCAGGAGAAAATAGCTCTGACTACCACATACTTCAAATATTCTGCTACAACAAAGTAGTGCACCATACACCCAGTTCTCCCACATGGACATCTCAAATGACAGTATAAACCACAAAGAAAAAAAAATCACGAGAGATGTTAGTCACATTACTAAGCACAGTACTGAAAGAAAGAAGCTTAGGTGTCATGGTGACAGAAATGCGTTCAGAAATGATGTGGAGTTGCACAGGCAGGAGGGGACAATACTAACCTTTGCAGTCTACACTCAGACAAGAAATGCCCGGGGAGTTTTAGCTAAGGCTAAGTTCACAAGACTGCAAGAAGTGAATTAAATAAAGCCTTTTAGATTATCAGTTGTCAGCTGAGCTGACCATAGGCTCTCTCTGAGTCCGTTTCAGATGCAAAATAAAATATGTCCAGGCTAGCAGCACAGCATCCGTGGTTGGCAAGGAGTGCACATGCCATCCGTTACCATAGTTAAGCTAACAAGTAGAAGCTTGATCAGTCATGTTGACTGAAGCGTTTACAACTGTGTATCGACATGCCAGAAGTAATGACCTAAGGACTGGCCCATAGAAAACTGCAGAACTGTCACCCAGCACTTCTGGGCATACAGCACAGAGGACTGCTGTTGCTGCTGCTGCCATCTATACATACATCTACTGTCCCATGTGACTAAAGTGTCACTGGCATGGTGGAGAGAAACAATATCTTGACAAAACCAACACAAGATGGAGAAAAAATCTTGATAACAAAATTCCAGTATGGGAATACTTTCTCTGGTTTCTTATACAAAACAAAAATAGACACAGAAAAAAATCAAAGGGGAGAGATGAACCAACACAAGATAAAGAAGCTGATGCTTCATGTGTTAAAGATATGAGGAGGAAATAAATGTAAGAAGTGCAGAGAAGGTGAGAAGTAAATCAGAGGGTCATGTTTTACTGTTTGTCAAACAAGGTCCTGTTGGACACCTATGAGTCCTAATTGTTTGGCCTGCCTTCTTGCTAATGTTATGGAGATGGAATTTGCTTCTTTTATTGCATTTGAAGGGAAAAGTTCAAGTTCTGATGTAATTATTTGAAAGCTATGTGGCTCATTTGTTGTACCAGTCTGTCTGCAGCCTGACTGGTTAGTTGTAGGAAACCATAACAGTTTCTGTGCCAGAACACTTGGCAAGGGGTCTGGCATAATGCTCAGGCAAAGGACAGTAAGATGCAGAATTCTATAGCCTGTCCTTTTCACTTTGACTCTATGCGATGCGTACCTCAGGAGCATTCTCTTCTGAGCTCCAAAGATGACAGCATCTCCAAGTCCATAAGTGTACAGGACAATTTCTGGAACACACATGCAGATCCTCTGGTAGCATGTAGCAAACACAGAGGCATAATGCAAGCTAAACACACTGTCTGTGGGCCAGAAGGCTGATAGGGTGGATCTGGGACCAGTAGGAGACTGTTAAGATTGAAGAGTTTTCTGACTTCATAGGGTAGGAGCACACTTCGCTTTGCACGAGGCAGGAAGGGCAGAGAACATCAGGGTGAGGAAGAGACTCCTTAAGCTGTCTCCATCCTTGCATAGCCACACAGTGGCCAGGCACAGTCTAGCCCTTTGTGTGGACTGATGAGAATACATGTCATTTGGCAATAAGCCTACTTCTTGCTGGGCTCTTCAGGGAACAGCAAAACAATACGGCCTTACAGTAAGCTTGCACAACCTCTCCATACATGGACAGTGAGTGGAAAGAAGGGATGTATTACAAGAAATAGATTTAACTAGGAACTAGTCTGATCAACATGAACCGACAGAGTTCTATGGAAGTGAAGAGTTTGCATTATTAAGAATCTGATTCCCAGTACGCAGTAGAAAGATGTGTCAATATTCTTATATGTGGGAAATGAGTGACAGTCTGGACAGAATAAAGCTCCAGTGGCAAAGAAAAAGGACTGATCATGATTCAGGAATGAGTAATGGCTAATAAGAATATCGCATGTCAACAAACCCATTTTAAGGCTACCATATGCCCAGATATTTTCTCTTTTTCTTCTTGGGATCTGCAGCCATGCACTATTTGAATGTTATTTACATTTGTCAGGGGGTCCTGAACCACTTCGAGCCTTGTTAGAGCCACTACACAAAGAAGCCTGCTAGGCTGCCACCATCTGGAGACCCACATAGTGAAGCTGAAAAATAGGCAGATTTGTTGGGTGCACAAATAAATAACACAAGCACACGCACTGTTTTCCATAACCCTGGACTTACAGCTCATGTGTTACAGAGAGCAACTGCATAGGTTTCTGTCCGGGATGTCCTAGTCCTTGTGCTGAAGTTCCTTATGGAGTATGTTGTAAGTTTCTTATCTTGCTCAAAGTTTAAGTAAAACTGAAAATAGTTTCTCCTCTATTTATGTCCGTTTCTTGCACAAACCAGGATACAGCATTTCTGCTGGCACAATGTATTTGCGAACTGGTGTTAATGAGACAAGAAGAGGAAATGTTGCTGTGGCATGAAAGCACCATAGTCTTTTTTCGACTATGGGAAATAACATCATTCCAAAAGTGACTGTTACCTTGGAGTTATCAAGTCTAGCATATGCTTCTTATACACTGTGCCAGCACTATTCAAAATTGTTTCCCTCAAAATGACAGAAGGAACATGACTGCAAGCAGAGGAATCATAGGTGTAACTTCAGACCTCCATTAGCTTCAGTGGCTCTGACAGAATTGCCTCAGATATTTGAGTGGATGATACAACACTTTTAATGGTAGTAAAAAAAAAAAAAGAAAGAAAGAAATTGATCACGTCTTTTCATAATGAGTCTAGGAGATGTCAATGAGGAAAGGTAGGCTCATTCAACAGGCTTTTTCAGGAAACATATGGGACTGTATATTTAACTGGGCTGATTTTTGCCTTAGTGCATATTAATTACCAAAGCAGAAAGGAATTTTTCTTCAGAGTATGTTGAAACACTCAGACTTTCTCATAAGCAAAGATGATAAGCAAAGGGTTATACTGTTTAAGGCAACAAAACTGCTGTCAGTTGTGTTCCCAAGCAATGCAGACAAAGAAGGATCTCAGAGTTCAGTAGTCCTCTTCCTGTTAGCATAACAGGTTCATTTCTTGTTTACTGTTTTTGTTTCACACAAACATCCTTTCTCATGATCTTTTGTTGGGACTCCTACAACAAGCACATTGGGATCTACTTTGTAGTCTCTTACCATATTATTCCAGAGAGCTATAGCCATCTCAGCATGGCCTTTTTCACTGAAATGAAAGCAGTCTGCAGCAAAGAAGCTCAGATCTGGCTTGCCATTCTGCAATAAAAAGCAAAATAAATTTCTAAATACATTTCACATTTTAAGAGTTGACATATTGTATCTAAAAGTGCACTGTATTTGTCATACCCACTTCACACTTTTTTGTATCTGCAGAGTAGGAACTGGGTGTCCTGGAGGACATCAGGTTGTCCATAAGCCAGCAGTGTGTCCTTGTGGCCAAGAAGGCCAATTGTATCCTGGGGTGCATTCCAAACAGTGTGGCCAGTAGGCTGAGCAAGGTGATCCTTCCCCTCTATTCTACCCTGGTGAGGCCACATCTGGATTTCTGTATTCAGCTCTGCGTCCCCAGTTCAAGAAAGATGGGGAACTTCTAGAGAGTCCAGTGGAGGACCATGAAGCTGATGAGAGACCTGGAGCATCTCCCATGTGAGGAAAGGCTGAGAGCCCTGGGGCTATTCAGCCTGGACAAGAGAAGGTCAAGAGATCTTACAAATGCTTATAAATATCCAAAAGGTGGAAGTCATGCGGATGGAGTCAGGCTCTTTTCAGCAGTGCTCAGTGACAGAAGAAGGATCAGTGGGCACAAATTGAAACATAGGAAGTTCCATATGAACATGGGGAAAAACTTATTTACTTTGACTGACAGAGCTCAGGAACAGGAAACATGAAATGTACTGTAGGGAACCTACTTTAGCAAGGAGTTGGACTAGATGATCTCAGAGGCCCCTTGCAACCCTTACGATTCTGTGATTTTCCTTAAATGCAATCTGTTCACATTTTGACACTGCAGACAAAGTTAGGCGCTCGTAACTATTGACAGATTATTGCACCTTGAGATCTCCTGTTCAACTTCATGAAGCAATTTCCATAACAAATCTAGACTTATCATTGTACCAATAGTCACAGCTCTTATATGGACCCAGCCATTGATCTGTACTTTACCTTGAACAGAACAGATTAAAAAAAACCAAAAAACAAAAAACATTTACTTTAATCTTTGCTGACCAAACTTTCATAACTGAGATTCTTTCAGATATTCAAATTTGTACTGGATTTCAGAAAATATCAAAAACCGTGGGTTTATCCATGAGAGGCAAATATCAGTACTAAGGAAAATACACCTTATCACTACTAGAACTGTAACCATTATTTGGAGTGGCAAAACAAAATAAGGATGCTATAACAAAAAGATGAGTATTATGCAAAACTGAGTGCTTCTGACCAGGGTCCATACCAAGAATTTGTATCCTTAACTACAGAACATATATAATGTTAGAGCCATATAAAAGAAGGGAGAATCAGCCTTTGGCTTCAAAAGCTGCTTCCTGTTTCCACTCTTAGGCGAGTCAAGCATGCTGGTCTCCCTGTGGAGAAAGCCTGAACCCATTCAACAACCTAAAGCGGAGAAGAACATCATGGTGAAGGCCAAGCAAGCCCTCCAACAGCAGAAGCAAAAGGGGACAATGTGTAGTTCAGATGAAGCACAAGGGTGCCTAGGTGCAGCATGCCCACTGTGAATGTTTCCCAAAGCTGTTTTGATCCACAGGCAGCACAGCTTTTCCTGTCTTCTCCTCTGCCACTTTTATTGCAGGCTCTACTTTGTGACCTCTAAACTGTGCAAACAAAAAAAAAACCAACAACACAGTCCTTGCCTCACGGATTCTGCCAACTTAGAGAAATCAAGATAGTGGTCTATGCAAGATGCAAAAGAAAAAGGAGACTCACGCTGTCCGTAGGCAAGATGGTGTTTCGGAAAAATGGCTGCACAACAACTGCAAAGTCCTCACGCTGTTCATACTGACCACTGCTGACCAGCTGTAAGGCTTCAGCCTGTGGGGAGTTGCATGGGTGGAAACAGGAAAAGAACTTGCAAGGATCATCTACCATGTAACGGCTATTGTAAAAACGTGCGTATTACATTTTTTCAATGTAGGTTGGCATAACAGTACAAATCCAGCTGAATAGTATGGAACGGTCAAGAGAATGGCAAAGTAGATAATTTGGAAGAGATTTTTGTGAGAAAAATGTGAAGAAGCAAAGACATTTGGAAAAGCAAAGTTGCTTAACTTTGACCAAAAAAATGTGGTTTGTATCTTACAGAAATCAGTGCTTCATAAGAAGAAAAAAAATACAGAGAATTAGAAAAAGGAACAAGGCCAAATTTTTTAGAAGAGACAGATGATTGGGAAGACGAACATGTGGAACATGTTCGATTTTTCAGAAAGGTGTGCTGGAAGTAAAATAAAATATAAGCACTGAAAAACATCTGCTACTTTTGAAAACTATGCCTACAGACATACATATTATCATACAGATAATAAAGCTATCTTCTTAATACCTTCCAGCTTATGGGTATAAACTCTGAAGGTCCTGGTTATATCTCAGAACAGCTCTAGTCCCACTTCCCTAATAAAAATTGTCCACATGGGTAAGTCAATGTGTTTTCCAAGATGGATTTTTTGAGCTCTGTCAGATCCATCAGACAACACCTACTGCCATAGAAAGAACAAGAGGACTGGAGAACATACTGTGATCCCATAGCGATCCCTGCATTCACAGAACTAACGACAGAAAAATCTTCTGCTCCAATGGCTATTTATAACCTTTGTTAAACTTGAGTGAATCTTAAGCTAGAGGCTATGAAAAGTTACTCTCAGATAATTAGCTGACCCATAGTAAGCTGTGTACTAACTCTCAGCCCATGATTAAAAAAAAAAAAAAAGAATATCAGGTTAGTTTAATTCATTTCCTTTGCTAAGAGTAATGACAAAACTGCTGATGAAAGTTAATTTGTTATCCTTGCAGTAGCATGTCAACTCCTGTGAGCTACCCATTGCATTTATAATGAATGTACGCCAACAAAACAGCCATCACCAGCAACTTCTTTCCAAATGCCCAAACAATTAAACTCAAAACATTAAGGCAGAAAGACTGCATTGCTGATAATCAGCTAGGAGGCCAGGATTTTAATTAAACTGTAGCCAAGCTGTTTCCCCAGTCTCTCCTCTCAGTTCTGAGGTTTTGTGTGAGAGAAAGGGGATTGAAGGAAGAGATGAAGAAGAAACACAAATGAAGAAGACTAGTTACAGAATCAAATTGTTACCTGAAAATCTCTGTTGACTCTCTTAATTTCTTGTAGATCGGAAGAATTTTCTTCGGGGTTTAGGAAACATGGACAAGGATTCCTTCAATGAAAGAAATACTAAAATTAAAAGCCAACCTAGAGTAGCATTTAAGTAATGTGTCTGGTACAAGAAGCTCAGAATAGCTGCTCAAAGCTTACAGGCAGGAGAGCTTCCTTGCTTAGTTAGACATGGATACAACAGGAAAAAAAAGTCCTCATTGACTTCATTTTCACTAAACACCTGCCATAGCCAGTAAGAGCTGCAGGATTCACAAGTCTTGAACGTCAGACACAAACGTGCTTGTGTCACATGTTAGCAGCATATCATGTTTTTGAATAAAAACACCCTATATAAAAACAACCCTATATACTGACATACAGGAGAGTTTCAGAAATCCAGAAGTTTAGAAAATAAATTGTTCATGTGATCTGACTCCTCAGACTACTGCATTTCCTTCTCTTACTCTCATATCAAGAGGTAACTTGTGCTTCTCTGAAATGCATTCTCTAAGAAGGAATTAATATGAAAACATCAAGCAAGACAGTTGATTCACTAATATCTCTTCTAGTGTGTTCCAGTAGCTCACCACTTCTATTATTAAAAATCCATGCCCTATTTCTTTTTAATTCATTAAGCATCATCTTCCAACCAATGGTCTTTCTTATAACTTTCTCTGCCAGATTAGAGCGCCTTACGCCCACTTTACATGGATATGAAATACATCCATACTAACTCCCCTGAAGGCATGGGTACTTCATAAAACACATCCTACAGTCTTGTTGGAGTTACGCTTTTGACCTCATCCATTTGGTGGGAAATGCAGTTCCTGGTCTTGCTTTCTGAAGCCCCACCCATGCAATAGGTAATGCAGCACTGAATGCATGGAGAGGCATCAGGGATATCAGCCTGAGCTGCTGAGCAGCAAATGGCTAGGCATAACAGGCACTAAGGTCGGTAGTAAGGCAACTGCATGGTGATTTATGCTTTGATATACTGCCTTAGAGCTAAGGAAGGCAATGACTGACCACAGACTACAGGTGCATGCCTTTTAGCTGAAGTATTGGAAGAAGCAATAGAAAGTCAATGTGAACTAGAGTATTCATGTAAAGGCAGCAATAAAAGGAACTCAGAATGGTCAGTGTGGCTATCCCTACTGTAGCAACAGTTTAGATTGATTAGAACAAACAAACAAACAGTAACAAAAAAGAAAGGCTTTTAAAGGTGAAGATCTGCAGTGTTCACTTACTCTGTCAGAAAGCATTCTGAAGAGCTCGCTGCCACCTGACGCAGTCCAGAAATCTCAAGTATCTCCACCATGTTGATAAAGACTCTTGGGAGCTGCAGGGGTTATAATAAGCAGACATACCGAGTCAGAGAACATGATACCACTACAAAGAGAGAAAAATGCCATCCGTAGGTCAGTGAGTCAGTGCAGAACCGCACTGACTGCAACCAATAGCAAGGGTAACGTATAAAGAGAGGGAGACATATAGTGGATGTCAGCCAAAAAATTCCTGGCAGCTAGTACAAACTAGCTGAAATGCTGCTTCACTCCCTGGGGCATTTCCATTTTCTCTAGGGTAAATGAAACTTGGTTCAGCCATCAGTACTGGCAGTAATGCTGTGATATATTTGATCCACAGCAAAAACACCACTCAACTCAGTTGTCCTGAAACTACAGTACATTTTCTCAGGGCATTATCTAACACAGTTGTTCGACTGCTCCTCAGTGCTGCATTATGATCTCAGCTCTTTGGAAGATAATCTTGCATGAAATATAATCGCTGAAAGTCTACCAGAGGTGAGAAAAACACAAGTGTACTTGCCAGGAACATAGTTTGCTAGGGTATCTTTAAAGCTTACCTCTGTGTAGAAAATATCCAGAGTGTCCTGGAGGTGCTTCACGTAGTTTTGCACTGAATATGTTTCCTATGTAATTAAAATAAAGTAAGATTGGTCTTCTTTTGAAAACCCAAAAGTTTTGGCTGTTTCATTCGCACAATGGAGTCCCTATTCTCCTTTCTGCTTCTGATGGCAGGTATATATTTGGAACAAGAGGTTTACTGCCACAGGAACACAAGCACTGACACATTCACTTAATCTCCACAGAAAATCTAGAGGTATTCAAGAGGTCTGGGCTGAATCTTTCCTTGATGAATAAACAAAACCCACAGGCAAAACAACTCTGAGTGTGGTTATAGAAGTTTAGCCACTGGGGCGAAGACTCTACTTAGCAGTCTTTAAAGGAAATAGACCAAAACTGAGAGAACAATCCTCAGTTATTTCAATGAGCCAGACCTCAAGACTTCAGTGTGTGCTTTTCAGAGGGGGTAAACACTGACAGCTAGATGTGACACCTTTTTTCACCATGAACTGATGTTACTTCATTTGGTGTCATTCTGAAGCAAGAAAGAGACATATCCAGTAATTATTGCATGGAGACACTTTCCAGAATAAATGTTCACTTGTGTCCCTGTAACAACAAACATAAGACACCACACTTCTTAAGTGCTTTGTTCAGTCAAGCTGGAAGAGCTCTTTGGTTTATACTTTTGTTCAGTGTGGGGCAGATTGTCGCTGCTTAAATTGTGCTCCAGACCTGCAGTGCCTCAAAATTAAAATCTGTGTACTTCTTTCTTATACAACACAGATGAAAGGAATTGTAGTCCTAAGTGCTTTTTAAACAAAGAGGAGCTTTGGCACATGGAGCGAGAGAAAGGTTAAATTTCCAGGGCTGGGCTGCTGCCAAGCGCCAAACAAGCATGCCTGCTTCAGAGATACAAACCTTATCCAAGCAGTACTGACACAGGTCATTGCTTCCAATGAAGATAGTGATCAGCTTCCAGTCCTCCTTGAAGTTAATATTCTGGTGGCACATAAAATAAACAGATTTCTGTGTTTGCTGCTTACACTTGCAGGGGTAACATTTAATGAGGGGGGTACAAGGCTGCACAGCAGAGCAGCCCAAAAGAGGCACAGTGAGTTAAGGCAGCAAAATCATAGAATGCCTTAGGCTGGAGGGAACCTTGAAGCCCACCCATTTCTGACCCCTGCCGTTGGCAGGGCTGCCCCCCACCAGCTCAGGCTGCCAAGGGCCCCATCCAACCTGGCCTTGACATCTCCAAGGATGGGGCACCATAGCTTCTCTGGGCAGCTGTGCCACTGCCTCACCACCCTCTGAGTAAAGAATTTCTTTCTAGCATCTAATCTAAATCTCCTCTCTTTTAGTGTAAAGCAATTCCCCCCTTGTCCTATCAGAGAAAAGCATCCATCTGAAGGAACATGAGAACTGTTTGCTAGTCTAGCTGCAGCTCACCTTGGCTTTTGTAAGGAAATCCCCTTCAGCAAACAAGAACTATCAGGGCAGCTGAGCACGGAGACGTGCCAGCAGGTGTGATGAATCAAACAGTGGGTTTGGGGCACTGCAGGGACAGAGCTGGGGTTGCTGGAGTGGCTGGTGAGAGCCGGGGAAGTGCGCTGCTAGGGATCCTGCCAGCTGGGCAGGCATCCCCCCACGGGTAGGCATGGAGAGAGGCACCCCAGGGACAAGAGAACGGATTAAAATAGCAGAGTCCGGGAGGCCGGTGACTTCACCGAGCTCATATAAGGGCAGCTGCAGCAACCACGTCACAGAGCTGACAATAGGCGCTGCTGAGAGCTGGAGCTCAGCAAAACATTTTGTAGCGTTCCTAACAAAGAAAGGAATCAAAGGCAGCTATTTTTAGAGCGGTGCATTTACATAACAAACAGCTGCGAAAGGATCCCGCAAATAGAGGAAGGGCCTGGGAATCACCCACGGGTCTGAATGCTCCTCAAGCAACGCCTTGCTCCCAAAGCTTTGCCCATAGTATGGCTGGGATTTTCCCCCTCTTTTTAAAGATGCATAAATAGCAACGAATAAAACATATCTAGAGCCGTGTAGTACTTCACTGAAGAGCCACGGCAGCTTCCTTCACTGCCAAACATTTGGGAGCACAGAGTAACTGACAGGGCGGTGAGTATGCAGCATCCATCAGGAGTGCTGGCACACAGGGATGCATGCTTAGACAAATCCTGCTTATTCAGTACCTTTCTTTCCCATTCAGTCTGAGCCAAGGAGCACCAGGCTCTCTTATTCCCTTACTGGACACTCTACGAAGCAACAAATCACACTGACAGTCACCACCACAACAAATTCAGACCATGCTTGGGGCAAGACAGCCTCAGCTTTCTCCCACGTTTCCCCCCACACACCAAACTTCAGCACTAGCCACTGTGTTAAGAGCTCTCTGCAGCCCTCAGTGGAGCAGGAACAGCAGGTTGGTCCACAATATTAGATCCCTGACCAGTTCCCTAAAAGCTTGAGATGTGGCAGGGATTCACTCTACCTTGAGGACTTTGGCCTCAAGGCCAAATGATTCATTCCTGTTTCAGGGAGCCTAATCTCCCAGGAGGATTTCATGCTCCCTTTCCCAGTATTGCCATTCCCCATTCCATACTCAGATCAAAGAATGTGGCTGATGTTTGTCACTAGGTCCCTGTTCCAGCAACTTTGTTCTTGGCCTTTCCACTTTGAATACTGCTGCTCACTCACAGCCCTATGATTTGCTTGGAGCCTCCAGATCTCCTCCTCCTTCCCATTACTATTCTCACGACTCCCAGATGCATCAGCTTCTGCCCTTCGTGTTTGCACACTACCTGGGTGAATTTGCATGAGTAACTTTTAATCTCTTGATGACAGTGACTGTTCCTTAGTTGCTTATCTCAGAAAACATACCAGAGATGAGGACACTGACTTTTCTCCTATCAGTAAAGAACTGTATTCCGTTGCCCCATGAACTGGCACCATGGGAGCACTGAGGCGCAATCTGAAGTCCCTGCTTTGTTTTTTAGGAACAATCCACTTACTGAGCTGCTCCTCATTAGCTCCACCAGTTCACTTGCTTGGGCTGGCATATTGCTGTAGAAAGAGGACAGAAGGATGTTAGATGCATGCTCTGAAAGCTCATTATCATCATTTTCTCTCATACTCCTCATTTCAGGGAACGCTAGGAGTGGCAGAAATCCACACAGAGAAAGTGATGCCTCAGAAGGAAGAGTAGTGACCAGAGCAGCAGCAGTTGCACAAACAAGCTGATCTAAAAGGGTTTCAGCTAGGACAGCTGCCAAGTGGCAGTCAACTGGGATGGATCCTTCCCATCTCAGAGTAGGCTTAAGTGCACTTTATTTGGAGAAAAAACACTAATGCCCAGATATACAGAGAAATTTAGCTGCATAATTCCTTTTGAAATCTAGCAATGTTTATACAGAAGCTGGGCACCTAACCAGCTTTCCTGATCTGGCCTTCAACTCCTACAGCTTATCTGGAGGATATTGCTTATACAGTGGAACCACTGGGTTAAAGCTCAGGTCTGTGCAGGATGCAACATCCATAGAGCAAAGCACAAACCATGCTGAGACTCCAGCTGGAAACTTGAGCTCCTGATATGCTGAGATGAGACTGCGCTTGAGCAGCTTGAGTCCTGCATTTTGCCAGCAGCTACACAAACACGGCCACGTTTATTTGCACTTCCAGAATCACACTGAGCTCAAGTCACTCACAGAACAGTAGCTACACAGGTTTTGCTAGCTACCCTGAAACACTTTTGCAGAAAATTTGATGACTGTTAAAGAGGTCATGAAGTCCTGGAAACAAATTCCATGAATATCCATAGAGAAAGCACAGCTTGTGCAATACAAACTCATACGTTTTTGTTCTTAAAAGATTGTGGTGTTTTCCTTCAAGAGGAAAATGGACTTTTTTTCCTACATGCTCACTCGGTTTGTTTTCTTTACGCTGCAAATGAGGAAAGCTTTTAGTGCAATTAGGTGACAGTGAGTTTCTATTTGCTGGTTGGAGGCACATTTCCCAGAAATCAGGGAATAACTGAGAGGGCCATCAGCTTTCTCTCATTACAAACAGACTGAAAGTGAATGAAGAAGCTGAAAACTGAAGGCTGAGCAAAAAAAGGTATTTATAGAAACCTCCTTCCTTCATTTCTTCTGCACAGAATATTTGAGCTAATGCCTTATTTATGCTTCTATTTCTGTCCCTAGTTTAGAAAAAGAATGAAATTAAATCACAAAATACCGTCTTTAAAAAAAATATAATCAGAAATCAGACCACAGAAACATGCACATTACATATAGATCATCATGATTAACTCAGCCTTAACATGCAGCTCAAATCTGTCAGTGCATCAGTTCTTTCCTACCCCTTTGCCCGTTCTTGGCTTCAGTCACACTTACTGTGAAGTTGCACCTCTCTCTGCAGCATTGAATCCAGCTGCTTCCTTACTGTTGCCAGTGGAGAAGCCAAAGAGGTTTGGGTTGAATTTTTTCAAGATATCTTAAAAAGAGAAGACAAAGTATAACCATCCATGGTACAACTGGCAGTAGACACACCTACCTTGGAGATTTCAGTACTACGAGTATTTCTCCCTGTGGAGACGGACAGGGACAAGGGCTTAGTGGGCCTGATGACAGCCAGGTCCTAGAAAATTGCTATTACTGACAGCGAGTGCTGGAGTAATTGTGGTTTCTTCCCCTCATGTACCAGGAGCAGATGCTCCAAAGAGGACTCTCTATCTCGCAGTCCCATAACCACTTACCCATAGAAAAGGAAAGTGAATTCTATTCATGTTTATAAGCTTCAGTGAAACCCTCAGCAGCAAAGCATGATGCTTGAAAACTGTTACTATTACCGTGCCTGTAGTGCTGTCTGAAACCTCTTTATAAAGTCTCACTTACAATGCTGCATGCATAATGAAATGTATTTTCTATTTTTCCTTAAGCACATTGTTCATGCTACAAGACAAAGCATGTCGGTTTTTGTTACCAGCAGTGTCAGGTATTGTCAGACTGTTCCACAGCGTGGATCACATACAAATAGATGAACCACTGCAAACCAATTCCCCTCTAATTTATGGTCAGACTGACCACTCAGTGGTTTCTATGGCAACTACAAGGACTGGTTACACAGAATGCTAAGACAGGAGATGCGTGGTATTGTTAGATTTTTTGAGTGCAATGTGGCAGCTTGAAAGCATTGAGAGAAACTAACAGGAAATCACAACCTTGCCAATGATCTTCTCTAAATAGACTGTTAATTGTTTCATAATCCTTCATTTGCCCACAGTCATTGAGCACTACAGTTGGTGATTGGAAAGCACAATGAAATGAAGAAAGAACAGATCTGCCATGGAGTCCTGCCACCTACAGCACATTTACTCTTCATAATTTCTGTCAAAAGGATGCACTGGCCGCATGCAGATCCTGTAATGTGGAGGGGCTGAATTAGCTTTGCAGCTAGGAAGGTCAGTCTGGGTTTCAGCTGTGAGCCAAGTGAGCTACTCCCATTCACAACAGATGGGGATGCCCACTGTTTGCAAGGGAAGTGTGATCATTTCCAGATGTTTTTGGATATCCACTTGGATGCTTTCTGTCTAATATTGTGCTTTTTCCATTACTCACACTGGTTCTTCAGGACACTCACTGGGTAAAGTGGTTCGGGTCTCCAGGGTGCCATCACCTCCAATACTACAAAGGGAAAGCACAGAATTACTGAGTAGCAATAGTTCTGCAACCCTCTTATTGTCAACATACATTGCTGCTGCAGCCCCGGAAGGTATACACACCTCAGGCTGAACTAGGAATATCAAGCCACAAGACAAGAAAGAATTCAGGAGAGGTACTGAAAGGAGATTTCAGATTAAATCAAGCAGGATTTCAGCTAGGATATATGCCCATAAACTAGGAATGGAGCATACAGGAAGAATCAATTTTTTTTATGTGAACGTGTTGGGATGCCCACTGTCAGAAGGCATGTGACCCTGCTGAAAATACATTTGTGTGCATTTTTGCATAGAAGAGAGACTACATTAAATGTTCATTATCCACCTCTCTGGGATTTTGCAATGTTAATAATGAAAAAAGCCTCTGCCTCTACTGTTATCATAAATCAGTTGATCATGGAACTCTCTAAGACTCAAGCTGGGATGAAAGCAGGCGTTCTTTATTCTCAGTGCTGGATGCACAAATGGATCCTTCCACCTAATTGTGCTTACCTGGTACAAAATATCTTCAGTTTGTTTGCATTACTTGAGTTACATGTGCAGAGGCTTTCCCAAGCAGCACATATACGTTCAGTACTTCCCCCAGAATCATTAACACAGGGTTACATAAGCTCTTTTTGTGGTGGTGATTCTGAGACCCTCTAGGATGAAGTCACTCCTCCCTACTGTGTTTACTGGCTGAAATCTATCTTCACACATGCTCATTTAACTCTTACCTTGATCCTACAATGCTTGCTTTCACAAAATTAGCTGATTCTAGCAGAACTTCCTTATCAACTTGGTAAAAGCAGTTCAGTTTATCATCGTTATCTATTTGGTATAAGGGCACAGATTCTTCCTGTTTTCTAAACAAACTACAGAGCTATCCATCAATGAGCATTAGCAAGCTTAACAGTACCATTGCAACTTGTATCACTAGCATTCAAATAATGCCTGTGTGTATACAGAGTGTTCCCTTACACTACCTCTGTCAGGCCCTGACATGGGGGAAGCACAGAGTAGAGAAAAGACAGATGAAGAAAGGAGTGTATACATGTACATGCTTATCATATATAACATTCATACTTCTGCCTGCATGAAGCAGGCAGTTTTCTTCCGTTCTAATGTGGACATTGAAATTCACATCCACTCTAGCACATGCTGTCATTGCTTGCTTTGTAATTTGCAAATCTATTTGGGACATCTTCACTGAATGTGCATGTGGTGCACTCAGCACATTCATGCCAACTGGCACTCACATGGATTACCTAGCATTAAACACTGCTTTCGATTATCACAACTGCAGCAATAGACTGAGGCACAGGACCCTACTGGTAGCAGTTGGATCTCATTTGAAAAACAAACAAAAATCCAACACCACAAAATCACTCCCTTTCTCTTCCAACTCTGACTCTCTCTCTCAAGTCCTTACCCAGCAATACTCAATCTCAGCATCCCGCAACTATATTTACTCTCTGCAGAGAGAAGTTTGTTTGACAGGAGCAGAATTTAGCTACTAGACATGTGGCAGCACAGCCCTTTGCCTGATATATCTCATTCCCATCCTCTTTGGGATGTAACTACACAACCAGGTGACCCACATTTTCAACTGTGTCTATGGATGAGAATACCAGAAAGAAAATTGAGCATATTTACCTCCATGAACATCCCCTCCAGTCCACCTGTGGGTCAGTTGTGCAGGCTCCTGCCGCAGTCTGAAACAGACGAGAAGAATAACTTATAAAATACTAAAACAGGGTGCTGCAAGTTCAGGTAGAACAGAAAATGTGAAAGTTTTGAAGAACTTTGGTAACACCATTCTGAATCCAGCCAAGTCCTTTATAGCATAAGCATTCCTTGTCTTCATTCAACAGCACACACTAGCCTCTGGGTAGTCCTACATCTCCCATGCTTCAAATTCACAGCCTTATCCTCATGTATGAAGGCAGTTCATCTAAACAGCAGACCCTGGAGTAGAGGAAACACAGTCCAACCAGCAGGCATCAGACTGTAAGAGCTTGGGAACTACATATGGCATTGGAACTACAACTCTAATGATAGTATCAGTAAATCAAGGAGAACTAGATTACAATCTACAGCTTTGTATTTGTCTGGATTTTTCTGATGGAAACTGCTTCATTCTGGCATGTCCCAAAGAAAGCTGATGTTCAGAGGCTTAATAATACAGGGAAAAACACAGCTGAAAAATCCCCAGTAAGTTTTAGCTGTAAATAAATCAGTAGAAGCGTTGCCAAGAAAACAAATCTTTGGTGCAAAATCCACTTTTCTCTGTTGGACCCAGTCTAGAAATCTAACACGCAGACTTTGTGAGGTGCAGGCAGGATTTTTATTTTGTATTTTTGCCAATACAGATAAACGTGTTGGCACATCTATTGCTTTCACCACGTGCCATGGCTGAGAGGTTGAACAGATGCATTCTAGCCAGTGACGTGACCAAATTGCTCAATGTTTCATTAATCTCCAACTGTATCTGGACTGAGAACAGTCTTCCTGCAGTGTGAACTTTATATGATTTAGTATACAGGAAAGTCATCAGAACAAAGAATGTGATGATAGATTTGAGTGTTCACAGGACTGGGATAGAATGCTTTCATTATTTTATTTTTCAAAAACTTCTAGCAAGGTCAGCAGCTTGACTCACTTTCATGACAGCAATAACGAAAATAGGTTATTCTGCAGCTTTTTAGTTTTTTTAATGGTTTCACTTCATTTTGTGCTATTCAAAAAGCTATGCGTCCTGGTTTTGGCTGATAAAGAGTTCTTTCTCTTCATCATAGCTGGTATGATTCTGTATTTTATTAGGATGAAAATAGCACTGATAAAACACTGATGCTTTCATTGCTGCAGAGAAGTGCTTGCACTGTCGGGGCCTTTTCTGTTCCTCGTTCTGCATGGCCATTGAGGAGCTGGGAGTGCACAAGGAGCTGGGAGGGGTACAGCCAGGGCAGCTGGCTCAGACTGGCCAAATGGATATTCCACACCACATGGTGCTGTGCCATAGAACTTGGGGGGGATTTGGTTGGGTTGGCACTTCTGCTGCTCAGGGACTGACTGAGCATGAGCTGGGCTCTGGTGTGTAATTGCACTTGGTTGGTTTTGTTTGTTTGTTTTCTATTTTCTTTTTCTCCTCCTTCATTTCTTATTAAACTGTCCTTACAGACAAATTCTCATGTACCATTTTCAATTCCCTCCCCTATAGCCCTAGGGGAAAATGAACAAGTGGCTTTTGTGGTATTTAGCTGCCTCCTGGTTTAAGCCACAACATCACATTATCAACATAGCCATCAATACTGACTGCATTCAGGGCTCTTGAAGGAAACACCAGGAGGAAAATCAATGCGTTAGGGAACCAAGACAGATATTGCTACAGTCCCTCTGTACCAGGGATGAAGTACAAAGTATGAGTTGCTGCTGGCTATACCGAAATTTTATTTATGTGCGTACGTGTTTGTATGTGTGAGAAGCATTCTTTGTCTTCTTTCTCCATGCCTTTCAACCAGCACTACATATCATACATTCACACCTTGCTATGGTAATGGCAATGGCAATGACGAACATCTGCATGAATAACGGCAATATGAAAAACTGCCTTGCTCTGCTTTTTGGGACAAAAACCTCAAGGAACAGAATCTGGCCCCTTTGACTAGGAATCTCTGCGAATTTTCATGTACTAGAAACAAAAAATTTAAAAAGAAGATATGTGTGCCATCAGAGGAGGAAATCAAGCAATTTTAAGTGCTGGCAATGGATAGGAGGGAGGTTTGCAGGGTCATTACTAAGGTCCTCTAAGAAAAGCTCAAAGCTCAGTAGGAGGGAAGACAGGATAACTTCAGGTCAGGTGAAATCTGTTTTCAGAGCTAATGAGGAGGTGAAGACATACATGCACACCTGCCTGTCAATAAGTCTGATCATTTGAGAGCTGTAGTCCATTCAACTCCCTCTGAACTCTGCAGGAACTGAAGCTGCTAGAATGAGCACAGGTGTAGCTCAGGAGTGAAAACTCACATTGATGCCAATATCTGCCTTCATATATGCCAGAACAATTCTGTAGTGCCATGCAATTCTAGAATTCATTCTCAGAAAACTTCAGCACAGATCAGCAATATTCCCTGTTATTATTTTTTGGGCCCTGCTTTTCTGAGACATTTCAGTTTGCATTTCTTGGTACATACGATACATCATAGTTCTAACTAAAAATTAAAATTAACCCAGGAAACAATATCTGAGAGCAAACTTCTGATATACTGAAGAGACAGAATTATCTTATGTGAGAAACACTTTGGTCTGTAATCAGTTATTTCTCTAGGAAATTTCATCGAGACCTGCCATTGTATGTAAAATGGCAATTGATTTTTCTTATTTCAGAAAATACTATCAGGCAGACATTTCCCTTTCTAAAACACTTGAACAAATTGTGTGCAATAGCGAATGTGATCCAATTTCTGTTCTGACTGAATTATTCATTACTAGATTACTCAATTGTCAGTGCCAGTGTCACTCATATCCCTTCAGGCTACTTCTTTGCAAAGGGACATGAGTAGTAGATGAGCTTTTCTTTGCCAGACAAAACAGTTTGCTTTCTATCTGATGATGACTGACATAACCACATAGAGGTAGAAATCAACACTTACTCTTCTCATTTTAAACCTGGAAACATAGCAGTACTTACAGTCAGGGAATCTCCCAATGCTCCAATGACTTTGATGTCAGCAGGCTGTAGCTCATGTACTAAAAAGGAGTAGGAATAATAAAAAAAAAAACATACTAATTGATAACTGACATAAAATGCTATTTATTGGAATGAAGGTCCAAGTCTTTGGTTTCAACCTGATGTTATTTTTACAGACTTTTAAGGAGAATGAGTGTCAAGTTCTATATGCCTGTCAGGCAAAATATATAACTTCTTGCCAGTTGTTTGCAATAGTGTACTCGACAAACAAGGGAATAAACGAACCTTAAGCAACTATTCAAGTGTCACCTTAAGAAAAAAAAAAAAGGAAAGATTAGATATGTTCAGGATTCATTTTTAAGGTTTGGGTCATAGATCAATTCTGCCCACAATGCCTTCCAGTTATGCACAGCACTGCTACTATGCTACTGATAAGGCAAGGTAGGTCAAACTTGCTTACCTAGACATCTTTAATCTGCCACATTGCTATATAAGATAATATGTACATGGTAAATGGGATTGCATTTATCCGCCTGCTGCATTGTAGAAATTGCTGTCTGTGGTAGGATGGATTTTTCTATTTTGCAGTTAAATACATCAGTTTTTACCATTTTCATTCTATCTAGAACTTGCAGTTTCAAGACTTAAAAACACAAGGTGATGTATATCCTTCCTGTTCAGGATTTTAGCTGATGAGTCCATCCTCACCTGATGTTGGGACACGACTGGATGGAGCCTTTTCAGAACATGACAGGTCACTGCCCCAATTCTGAAATGACAGTTCATACAACTGTGTCACCTTTTCGTTAGAAGAAACATGGAAAACACACATGGTTTAATTGTATGGTGAAGAACAAGATCAAATTTAAAATAGATACTAGTTTGGTGCTGTGTAGCTCAACAGTCATAGTCATTAAAGTTAGAAAACACTATTAAAGTTAGAAAAGACCTTTAAGATCAGAGTCCTTCCTCCCCTTTGTGGAATGCTGTCCAAACATTAAATCATTTCTGGGGAAGTTTTCTAGCCAAAATACACCATTTTGCCAAAGACATATAAACTAGAAAAATTATTTGTGACAGAGTTCCATAAATAGATACTTGTTTGCCCTTTTGCCCTTTCCACAGTCTGGAGATTTCATCTGTGACTGAGGAGGTGGCATCTTCATGCTTGAAAATCTGTAATTGTTGTAATGATATCTGCTTACTCTGACCTCAGACCTGACCTTACTTGGAGCAGCAGGTCGTACAGGGATGCCCTGAGGATCCCCTTCCAGCCTGAATTATTACTATAAGTGCATAATCCTATCCTTCAGTAAATAAATGAACATAGGCCAGTGGTCTTCAAAAAGTACATTTAGTATTTTAATATTGAGACAAATTTGTCTGTTCTCCTACATAACAGTGTAATAGGCTCTACTACCAACCGTCTAGTTAAAGGCTGCCTCCAAAAGCTAGAAAAGAAAGCTGGGCTTATTTTCAGGTGAAACAGGAAGATGTTCATACACTCTTTCTGCTATTTCTTTCCTTCACTTTATCACTTCAGAACTTATTGCAGTTGAGATTCAGTAAGTACGATTGCCATTAAAAGTATATAACCAGCTCTACAGATTAAAAATCCCATTTCAACATTGCAAACTATGGCTTGCTGAAACAATATTAGCCATTTCTGTTTGTAACCCTCAAGGCACGGGAAGATTTTCATAATTTAGACAGGCACAAGGACCCCCCCAGTATGTCCAAGTACATGGCTGACTTTGACTGCTGTCTCTAATCATAGCTACATTATCAAAACTGAGCATTCCTTGCATGCCTGCAGCCATTTGTCAAAAGCAAGTTTCTGCCCCATTTCTTCAAGTCCAACACAAAGTTTGCTTAATCTGTAGTTTGCTATGGTAGTTGCTCATTCATTATGAAAAGTAAATCCCTTTGAGAACAGATCTCCATCACATCCTGTGCAGCTGGCAGCATATGCAATAAATAAATATGACTGCCCTCTGCAGGTTAAATCTACATGAGAACATGGAAATACAGAGGCTCAAGAATATATAAACCTTCCTTAGATCATCTGGGGATTCAGCATCCTAAATTCTCTTCCCCCTGTTGTGAGGTACTTGCAATACAAGTTAAGAATGCACTCCAAGTGACTTACTGTAGAAATTGCACCTGATACAATTCGTTTTGTCTGGCTTTCAGGACAAGAAGCGTTTAACATTTTTTACACAAGAAACAATGCAATGCAAGTTAGACTTTTCTGTCTGAAAATTGGTGATAGGTTATCACATTTATAACCTCAGAAGGATGTGTAAACAGCTTGTCTAAAATGCAGCAAAAGAAGCAACAGTTACCTGTGTTGGCTCACTGGTGGGAAGCACAGAAGAATTTGTGTTGTTGCTATTTTTATTTGTACTCAGGAAGGAGTTATTCTGTGACAAGGAAGAATTTAAAGTTAGAGAAATTAGGCAATAATTATGTGGCACACATCATATCAAGTTATGTCAAGACATGATATCACCAAAGTTGTAGCTGTCTAACCAGCAAAATGAGGATCTGGATTTCGAAACTGTTTTCCATATCTTAAAATTCAGAAGCAATATTTCCTCTTTAGTCTCTTATGGTAAAAATGATGTATGTGTCAGATCCTGGTTAGCAGTTCAACTTTCTCCTTTCTTAAGCCTTCCGCAAATTACTTAGACTTTATTATCTGTTAGTCCCTTTAAAAGACATTGTTGCAAAGTCTGGAGAAACCTGGACATATCTTCCCATGTCAGCAGAGAGTAATAAAAACTGACTACTGTATGAATCACTCCTCCCTTCTAGAGAAACTGTACAAATTGCATTGTTATTTTCATCCTCTTCTAATGCAACATGCATTAAGGAAGACAGGCACATTGTATAGACTAAAAATCTTTGCAGAGATATGTAGTTATCTCAAGTAAGAGCAATTCCAGAGCGATTATTTCCACAAAGAGGTCTAACGAAGCACTAAAATCAGAAAGCATATTTAATCAATTAAAATACCCTCTCATCTTTTATTTCCAGGGTTTTATCCTACTCTAATTTGCCTTGATGCAAATAGTTTTCCTTGGCTTTTTGGGCCTTTGCAGTCTGTCTCACCTGTTGTTTTCATGGGATCACTTCCAGATATAGTAAGAGTCTAAAACCATACTCAGAAACAGTAAAAACAATAAATGGAATTTGTGAGTGTCCAATTTCAATTCATTTACTATCCTCTTTAGTCATACAGAAGGCAAAATCATAGAATCATAGGAAGACCTGGTTGCAAGGGACCAGAAAGACCATCTAGTTCCAACTCTCTGCTGTTGGCAGGGCTGCCACCCACTGGGTCATGACGCCCAGAGCTTCATCCAAACTGGCCTTGAAGACCTCCAGGCATGGGCATCCACAGCTTCTCTGAGCAGCCTGTGCAAGGGACTCATCACCCACTGAATAAAGAGTTTCTTCCTAATACTTAATCTAAATCTAGTCTCTTTTTGTTAAAAAAAAAAAAAAAAAAAAGCAACAAAAAAACACAAACAGAAAACCACATTTGTCCCATCACTACATTTCTTGATGAAGAGACCCTCTCTATCCTCCCAGTAGGTCCCGCTAGGTAATGAAAGGCCACAATGAGGTCTGCTCAGAGCCTTCTCTTCTCTAGGCTGAAGAAGCCCAACTCCCTCAGCCTGTCTCCATAGGAGAGGTACTCCAGCCCTCTGATCATCCTCATGGCCTCCCCTATGGGCTCACTCCAACAAGCCCATGCCTCTCCTGAATTGGAGGCACCAGAGCTGAATACAGGTGGGTCTCATGAGAGCAGAGTAGAGGGAAAGAGGCCCTTGTCCTGCTGGTCACACTGCTTTTGATGCAGTCCAGGATACAATTGATTCCCTGGAAACAGATTATTCAATTCCTTTGTACCACTATTTCTTGTTCTTTACCTCAAAGCTGAGAAGGGAAAGATACTGGCATCTCTATCTCTGAGTGTTTTAAATCACAATAGGATTGCCATTTCTGAAAACAACGGCCATATATTCTTTGCAAAGGATATGAAACTTCTCTGTGGCTATGTCTGAACAGCAGCATCTTTGAGTAGGGATGGACTAACAGAAAGAATTATAAAAATCCACATTATATGGCACTGAATAAGTTCCTAGGTTAACTTAATTACTGGGCAAAATGAAGTAGAACCAGTTTAACTAAACCTAATGATTTTTGAAACATGCTGATTAACAACCCCCAGATCTTCCCTTTCTAACAGGGTGGATGCAATATAGACAAAATCGTTATGTCTTGAATGACTGTCTCCAGACTTCATAGTACAAATCAGTTCCCCAGTCTGTTCAGTTCTTTGGTCTCTTCATTGAAACTGCTGAAGAAAGTGGGTCATTTACTGCTGACTGCAAGGGTTATTTCCACATGCTGATACCCAACAGCAACACCGTAAGTTCAACAGCTTGTTTTGTGAAGGCAGAAGTGTCCAAAGTGCCCAAAGTATCCCTGTTAGGGGCTAGGTCAGCAAAACCAGCTTTCCACTAATTCAAAGTAAAATAGATACTGGGATTTTCAGAGCCACTGCAGTGTCTGAAACTCACATTGATTCTAACAGGAAAGTTAATTCAGAATATTCCATTTGCTGTTGAGCTGCCTAAGTACTTCAAAAATATATATTTTCTGCTACAACTTAAAACACACAAATCAGCACACTGTCTATCAGTACTCACTGCACAGTAAAAGGATACCAGAGAAGGTATAGCAAGAAAGTCTGTTCATTCATAGGTCGGCAGAGAAGGAAAGTCTTCAGCAAACTCCCCCCAGACATACAAAATCCCTGCCCTCTGCGGGGTGCACAGACATATACAGCTGCCTGATACCCAGCTTTCACGACATAGGGATATTTACCTGAGTCGGGCAGCTGAGGACAATGTCAGTCAAGAAGTCAAATGAATCAGCTTTCTGGCCTACAGGCTGCAACTAGGAGGGAAAACAAAACAAAACAAAAAAGCCCACACCATTGTAACTGCCTCAGTTCATCTTACATTTGTATAAAAATTCTCATCAAAGGAATTTAAACACCACTTTCATATTTTTAAAAAAGTGCTTGCATTTACTGACCTCGGTTTACCCAAGGCTGAAATGCTACTCAGAAGGAACATGGCAACTGTGTAACAAAACAGCAACTCTAGAAAGAAGTTTAAAATGGGAAGTGGAAAGCTATGCTGGATCAGCTTAAACTCCAGGAGGATTTTGGCAGGCACATGAAGTTCCTTGGAATTTTGCCAGAAGGCAAGCTTGTAAACTCTGTTCTCTTGCATACAAGAGGAGACGCTAAGAATCCCTCTGTTCTTATTGCTAAGCTGCATGATGTCGTCTCCAACGAAAGACTGTTTGTGTGCAGAAGATTAAACAAAATTTAAATAGAGGCACTACTTGATGATTGCAGAGAGTCCTGTTAGCTGCTAAGACATTACCTGGAAGTACATAGAAGATAGCAACCAGAATCTGAGACTTCTGACTGCAATGCTAATTCTGCACTGCGACGCTAACTAAATGGGATTGCCTAAGCAATCAGAAAAACAACTCATTGTTGCTAGATTTTGTTACCAAAGGTAGTAAATTAATTTGAATTAAAACTATTTCTGAGTGATACATTCACAATACAAGGATTTAAAACACTTTTAAGATACCCATTTTGAATTGACATGCACCATTAACAATTCTTTATTTGGTAGTCTTTCATTTAAGACCATAGAGACACCATCCTTATTAAATAGTGTCCTGACTTTCATGACAATGAGTGAAATAAACTTCAAGCTGCTCAGGTTAAATCAGGAATGCCTGATTGACAGCACCTCTCTCTTCCCTGCAGATATGTGGGAGTATCTGACTGGGAAAGAACAAACAAGCACTGGAGACCCATTAGCAAGTTACAGACTTACCCAGATCCTCACTGCAACATTCATTACAAAATTATAATGGTAGTAAGGTCAAGCTAAAGATTGTATTGTGGGCAGAGCTTGTCACCTTACCATACTATTCCAGAGAACCTTGGCAAGTTGAGAATGGCCCTTCTGGCTTGGATGGAAGCAGTCAGGTGCAAAGTAGGAGATATCAGGATGCCCATCCTACAGATGAAAGCATAAGGGACACTGAAGTGCAGAAGTATTCACCGAGCTCCAACTGTGGATTGCTGAGGTTGTATCAGAATCAATAACAGGAGATGCATTCTACTTGTCCTTGCCACTCCAAAGAAGAAAATCTCATTAGTAGCTGGTGATAAACAGCATGTTTTGTCAGGCACCCTAGCTACCAAAAATGCTTAACTAGAAATGCTTATGCACATCCAATATCAGATCCACAAGGAAGAAGCAAAACCACAGTTTCGAGTTTGATCCCTAGTCTCTCTCAGTTCTGTGATAAAGCTGCGTTCCCCTCCTTAGCACATCACCACATTTGGCTACCCAATCACCATTATGCTCTGCAGTATCCTTACATGTGAATGAGTATTTTATGGATGCTGTACTATAGGAACAGAAAGAACTCATCTGCCTTCTCACAACTGTGTTAGTTCTACAAGTTTGAGAGGAGGGAAAAGCAAGAAGTGCCCAAGAGAAGGCTGCCAAACTGACCAACTATACCAATACAAACTCCTTTGTGAACACACCTTTACTTTAATACAGATACTGGAGCATCTTAAGGAAGTGAAGCTTGAACATTTAAGTAACTTGGCTTCTGAGTAAGTATTGAGAAAAGAAAAAGTTTATTTATAAACTCATGAAATAACATCTTTTTGGTCATCGCAGTCTTTCCTCAAAACTTGGCCAGGTTTTGATTCAATGTGTTTGAGCAAGCTACAACCAAAATTTGAACCTATATTTGATATTTTCCCAAGTTCAGAGGCAGAGTTTTTAGTTCAGAAACTTCTATATTTTGTGTAAGATAAGAGAAAACAACACCCTGAACTTTCTTAAAATCTGAATTAATGCTTGTGAGATTATACAAAAAAATGTTCAGAAGTATTTTTCTTCTACACTTACTTCTGTGTTTCTCACCTTAGTGCCAAAGCTCCTGAGGATGGGTTTTCACAGGAGCCAGCTTCATCAAAAACTAAAGCCTGTTCTTCCTTCCCCTGTGAAGTTTTCAACTAGTTTTCCAAATGTTAGAGCTTTGTCTGTAGCAGTAAATCAGTTTTTCAGAATGGTCACTAGCTATAGCTGGCATTTTCAGGATCACACTGGTTCAACAATACCAGTGCAATCCTTATTCAATATTTTGCCCCACCTGTATTTTGTTCCAGGTGAGATGACTAAGTACAGTTGTATCTGAAAATCAGCAAGTGGAGTTTCAGTTTCAGAGAAGGTTTGGGTCACTTCCCAGATTCATAGTTTGCTGGGAGGTTACAGAGATTACTCAAAGAGCTGAAATATAGTTGCCAATAATAGGAAAGATCTACTGCTATCTCTAGTCTGTATGTAAACTTATTCTACAGATTCAGACAGAGAGTAAAGTTACAGGGCACAAAAAGTTGTCTCATGTGAGTAACACAGCAAGGTTGCTTTAAGAATTGTAACTTAGTATCTCTGTATTTTATTAATCGTGTTATATTTTGAGAAAGAAAAATATTTACATACCTTGAGAACACACACAAACCAACCACTCAACTCAGCTTTTGATTTGTTTTCCAAAACATCAACTCATATTGACAGCACAATATGTAAAACAAAGAACTGATAATCTAATCTACTGGGCCAAAAGGCAACAAGTTCTAGTAAGAAAAGCACATGACAAGCAGAAATCATTGTGCATACTGTCTCTAAAGGCTGAATGCCCACACTTAGTTCTTTGAAGTCCCCATTTATACCATACCTGATCAAGAGGAGTCTTGGGATTTTGGAGGAAAGTCTGGATGACCACTGTAAAATTGTCATGAGTATCATATCTGCCAGACTCCACCAGTGTTTGAATACCAAGCTGCAAAAAAACAAAAAACAGGAACCAATATTCTATCAACATCTGTGCATAACAATTTTTCTTGTTTTTTGCTTTTTTTTGTTGTTGTTTTTAGTTTATTTTTGAGGAAAAAAAAACACAACTAAGAATCAGGAAGAAGCTTTTACTTGATAATTGAAATAACCAGAGACACTGTTTAAAGGTAACCATTGAAAAAGTGGTTAAGAAGGATGGAACACAATACTGCATTTGTTTGTGAGAAACAGGATTTTGGTGACTGAACTCCTACCTATCCATCTGCATTAGAAAATGTTGGTTTTTTTTTAAGAACTGCTTCTAATTTTCATCATATGGTGTTCTGAATAACATCAAATTACCTTCTTCATAACTCATACAGCTCTCCTAGGTAAAGTATTGCTATGATTTGCTATAAACAGACCATTTGCTTGGTAGCAAAGAATTCGTCTCCACTGGAAGCAAAGTAACTGCACCATTCTTGATAAACATACCTGGTAAGCTTTAATGGCTTCCCTCACCATTGTTAAGTTTTCTGAGTTTTCTTCTCCTGTGAGAACACAACTACACAGATAACTGTGGAGAAGTTAGAGGAGAAAACAAGAACAAGGAGAGTTAGAAACATGAGATTGCAGAAGTGGTTCTTCGTCACCCAACCTCCTCATGACATGGTAGTAACAAAGACATTTGTACATTTTTGAATCTGTGAAATGTCTTTCTGTCTTTGCCATCGCATGCAATTTCAAACCTCAGTCTTATTTACCATCTCATATGAATTGTACTGCACACTGTGCTAAAGCCAATTTGTTCCATTCATTACATCCAGGCATCCAAAGTCCCTGCATCCTGAAACAGGTGCATGCCATTCCCTCTGGGACTAGAGAAGATACCATCAAAATGTACTGGTTATACGTTACCTCTGAGCTGTTATCTTTTTGAGGCATCAGTGTGAGCAAAGAAAGTAATTATACACTTCAATAAAGCTTCTGAAACAAGAGATATCTGTCTTCTCCGCAAATACACCACATTCCCTCAAAATGCTAGAAAATCTAAATACTTTTGGAATTCAACTCCATCTCAAGGTGTTCTGTATCAGTATCTTTAATCCAAGCACACTGAAGTAAGTACAGTTTATATTGATTATGACACAATTTAGACTTCATTTCAACCAAGCTTGAATTTACCCCTAATCCTGTTAAGCCTTCCCAGGTCCCTATAAAATCCTATTGCAGTTAGGACTTTCCAGCCCCAACCAAATGCAAGCTCTGCTACCTCTGATGTAAACTCTGGATAGGCATGTTCTCTCCAGTGTTAACCTAATCAGCCTCACACATTTGTTCTTAAGTGATGCATAGCCCAGGAATCCAAAACTTCTGCTTCTTAATAGTAGCTCGAAGTGCTTTATTTTATATAACTGTAACATCAGAAGTCCTTATATGCCTCAGCTATCTAAATAAATAACCTTATCAGTGCTTGGTACAGGCAGCTCAGTCCTCCAGACTCAAATTTGATCAAGGAACATCTTTGTACCACTGTACCAACACTGGTCTGATGTTACTTTTATTCTACAGTCAAAGACTAAGAAGCTGCTTGAAACACTTGCAGCCAATGAAATGAATGTACTTATGAGCCTTTTAGGTCAAAGCCAAGATAAGGAAGCTACACTGGGCAGGATCATGTCAGCACTGGATGTATTGTCCATAGGATTGTTGTGCTAGGACATATTTCTATACAATTAAAGAAGCATGGAATGAGAACTTTATCATCACAGACAGTAAATTCAAGTACAAAAGAAAGTCAAACAAGCCTTACTCTGACATGTAAGTGGGACACTGAACTTGAGTATCCACAAACAACTGTCTCATACTGAGGATGTCCGTTACTCCAACTATGCTCACTAGAGCTTTTGGTACCTGAAAGGAAAGTCAGATTTCAGCTTAGAAGGAACTATATGCATAGCCCACAGTGCATTCATTTTATCCCCAAAGTCCAGCCATTTAACACTCCTTCCCTTTCTCTATATATATTTCTCAACAAAATCACTCACAAAACTTTGACTCAGCTGTTGAATTCTTTCTGCTACCATATTTCAGTATCACTGTCTCTCATTTCAGATAGCATCTCACTAGTCTTAGATAACACACAAGCATTACCCTCTGTGAAAATCAGTCGAGTACATTTGGTACCAGACCAGAAAAAAATCAGTAGAGCTAGTAACATTAAATTACACACCAGCTCAGGCTAGAATGCCAGGACAATTTCACAGTACTTGCCTGTTCATGCAGAATATCAAGAGTTTCTTGAATTCTACTGATGAAATTTACAGCTGAGTAGTGATCCTGATAGAAGAAGGAGATAATAGATTATTGTTAAATGGGGACACACGACATTTGGGTTGGGAGAACAATTCACTTCCTTTTCTGCCATACTCCTGTGATCAAGAGAAAGTTCTTGCTTCTTTCCAGTTATAAGTTAATGTAAAACATAAGAAGACTTGGTGAAATTTTGGGTTTAAAATACAGCTTGTTGATTAGCAGCAAGTTCCTTAATGCAACTTCCATTATACATACTTCACCTATACTTGGCATTGCCCTACACTGTGAGTTATGAGGTGATGACAGCCATTGCAGAATTGGATTGACGGCAGTTCAAAACAATATTATTTTTTCTTGGATGTATAATGAGGCTTTACTAGCAGTGGAGCAGTTATCAAATTGGCTCTTCTATCATGGTAAGAGAAGACAAGAAGTGTTTTTACCCTGGAGTAAACCAGGGTAAACATAACCATCATAACATAACACAACCAACCATCATAAACATAACCAACATAACGAGAGAACGGAACCATCTTACTTGGTTGCCAGTAGCAGTTTGTATATCAGGGCACTGTCAGCAGTGATCTTTATCAACACATACAGCAGCTCTATTAGAACACTCACTATCACCACTGTGAAAGCTCTAAGTATCTGTGCATTTCTACACTGACATCACCAAGCCCCTATAGTTTTTGACAACCACTTCTGTTACTCACAGGGTCTTTGCAATAGTTGCATAGATCATTGCTTCCAATATGCACTGTTATGATTTTCCAGTCAGCATTGAAGTCAATTCTCTGTGAACAAAGCAGAAAACGTCTTTGACTGATATGCATCAGTAGCATCTTTGCGGATGGATCTATCATGTGAAGCAGCACCAGTTTCTTTTCATGCTGCAAGATTAGAGACCCAGACAACTTACAGAATCATTTTTCATTAGTCTCAGAAGAGCTCTTGCTTGGGCTGGTAAGTGCCTATGAAGAAAAACAATCAGTGAGTGAAAGAAGCACTTCTGTGGAGAGATCAACATTAATACTCCTTGGACACATTAAATCTGTGAGTTGTCAAATATCAGGAGATATAAATGATGATGCAGTATAATCCTCCTTTTTTAGTGATCAAATTATATGTTCACATCATTATGAAATGTCAACAACAAATTGAACCTGAACACAGATTTTACTCAAGTTCAATATTTAACAAGGGGCCATAACTTTAACCTTCTATTACACTTCTTAGCTGCTAAAGCAGATGGAATGCAGACACAGCAGTATGCTTTGCTAGCAGACAGCCTATTTAGAATTGAAGTGCTATCAACCTATTCTTTATGGACTGAAATGACAAGGGAATCCCAAGTCGCAGTGCTTAACTGATCTCTTAAGCAAAGTTTATGCACACACCACATCGCAAAGCTGAAGCATTTAAAAGTTCACTGTGCACATCTTCACTGTCTCTGTAGCTTGCATCCCAAGTCAATATTCAATTTGCAATTGTGTAAAACAGTTTTTGCACTTTACGTTTCTAAGTGAATTAAAAATCCAAGTAACTTCCAAGATCACCCATGCAAGTTAAGATGACAGCCTCACTGTTTTCCAACAGCCACGAGAGCACTCTCTTCTATATATACATATATATACAAATATACATGCTTTTGTATATATACATATATTTATTTGTATGAATGTGTACATAAAATTGCCATTATTTCTGGGTTACCTAGGCTCAACATTTCAACCTTGTTTGACTGCCCTGACATGCTGATACTCAAATATGCATACAAAAGAGAAAAGAGAACTTATGTGGAAACATTGGCCTTCTAGGCAACACTGGAGCATGGGATGAGCTGCATTCCCCTCGAGGTTCTTGTCAGAAACACTTCAGAGACTGCATATCATTTCTGGAAGCACATCAGCTGACATTAATAGGCATGATGCTTGTTTTGTATGGTAACCAGAGCTTAGCTCTCTTTTGCAATGCTGTATTTAATGTAGGAACAGGACTCTCACCACCCTCCTTCAAATGAATACTGATCTAACACTTACATATGAGTATTTACTGGGGAATGAGCCCTGTCATGCATCTACTTGGAACACAGACATCACACACATAAAAGCTCAGCTCATCATTATCCTTGTCCAAAGTCGTAACCTACTTATTTATATCCCAAAGCTATCACTAGCTACTGGTGGTCAAAATTTCCTTCTGCTCTCACTGGGGAATGCCTAAGCTAGGGCATCAACTTCAGTACTGATCGAGAAGAAAACATCCCTTATGGAACTGCCACTTCAACAACTTTAGTTTCTCATGCAGTCACTGAAGTACTGATCCATCCTGAGCCAATGTAGTCAGTAAGAATGAACATCTTGAATGATGTGGCACTACTGCTTCCATTCTCAAGCTGTAGTCTCTACCAAAATTAGATCTTAAGCAACAGAAGCAGTCTGCTGATGTGAAATACAGATATTCACAGCTCCTGTCACCTGTTCTCTCCTCTCAGTCTTAAGTTCCTAACCTCATCATCTGAAATCAGAGATGTGAGCCAGGCTCTGTTTCAGCAACACATTTCAGATATGTCCTTAGCTCCAGCATGCACTTAAGCACATTGACAATGAATGGGGGTGGGCCCAACAAAGTTTTGCCTACACAGCTGTATTCACCAAACAGCTTTTCAAGGCAGCTACTGATTTCACTGGAATGAACTGTTACATCTGCTTTTCAAACCTGGTAAGGTGCAGAACTGCCCGCTTTCAGATATGGCCCAGTATCTCTAGAAAATAATTCCTAGACTGGCTACTATAAGTATGGACCAGGCGATAATTAATTCTGAAATATCAGTGTTATCTTTCTTTTATGGACTTTTTTTCCCCCTGGATCATAGAAGAAGGGATATTTTTTGTCTGAGGCAGAATAAATCCAAAATAAATAGAGGAATAGCAGTGGCCTGTGACAATTGTCTTATTCATCTCCCTGTTGGCTTTTTACAAAACATGTCTGCAGAATACAGACAGTTCCACTTCCTTATCCAGCCCAGATGCTTGTATGAGGAGAAGACTAATTGGTATAAATGAAATAGATCATTTTCCTTTAGACTAACATCCATCCCCTCATTTCGTATTACTACCAACTATCTAATAGTAATGCCTTGGTCACTACTGACACAAACTTCTTTAAGTAAAGTTAGCGACTTTACAAGTTGTATATCCTGTTTCAAGTTCTTCCCCTGCTCCAAAATTACAAACAAACCACAACACCTGTTTAGGGTTTAACTGATACAAAATGCAAGGCAACCACTATTGTCATTTTTCCCTACAACAAGCAAAACCCAAAGTTATTCTGAATATATGCTGTCTATAGCAACGTGTGGATAAATTGTCTGGAATGGCTGAATCAGAGCCTTAGCTCTTCCAAGTGTTTCACCGATACACAGAAACAGATAATTCAGTCACTGCTAGGTAACAAAATCCATTCCTTCAAGTATGAGGGCTGTAGGATATGTCAGAGCACCTAGCAGGCCAGAAAATACAGCCATTTATTGAGATAACTTGCGTGAGTCAAAAGCTACTAAAGATCTACAGGAGTAATAAACAATACCTGTTAAATATTAATAATCATTGCTTAGATACAGCAAATTCCAACACCTTGCTTGGCTTCTGGATTTTACCTGCAAGGTCTTGATAAATCTTAATAATCTTTGCTCAGATACAGCAAACTCCCAACTCCTCACTTTGCTACTGAATTTCACTTCCCAAACCTCTTCAGGAAGTAAGATAAATTTTTCTTCAAACAAACATAAGATTAAATTACTCAGTTCTGGGTAATATCAGCTAAGAACGTCAAACCCAGGCAAGATCTTGCCAGAACCCGTGCCCAAACTATGACCGAATTCCAGCAGCTTTCTCTTTTGTTAATTAAGCAGCACTGGCTCTTTCAATCAGAAGCCAGGGATTTCTAGGATAAGCAGTGTATAAAAAGCTCAACTTCTGCTGTCCCCCAGGTGTGACTAAAATCAAAGAACCGAATTCTAACAATTCCTATTGCACCGGCTGCAAGTGCATGAGGTCTGCAATGTACCAAAACCTATGTTTGACCATCAGCAGTTCTCCTTTGAGTCCAGACTGTGGACAATTTCCCCCTTCTCTGTTGACCACTTTTGCCTGTCTACCCAGATGCCTGAGGTCACTTTTGGGAGATTTTACCTACTTTTTATCTTAGTAACTCTTTACCAATTCACTGCATGTTCATTTTCTGAAAACGCTCTCAGAAATGTATAGACAGAGACACAGATAAATCACCAAAAAATGTCTGCCAATTTCTTGTTTGTGGATCTCATAACCAGGACAGCTGGCTGCATTTGAAAGCTCAGGTATGAAATAAGCTCATACATTTAATAAGTTTTGAGCTAATTTTCAGCTCTAACTAGACTGGTTTTGCTTGCTATTCAGAGCAAGTTGTGACAGCATTTGAAACAGTTGAAAGTGAATTAGACAAAGCATCCATCACCTACAAAGGTAAAGCAAAAAGCTACATACTCAGCCTGTGCTCCTGGAACCGCCTGGTTAAGGAATGCGTTTGGGTCATTCTCACTCCCTGTGCCAGTTGAATAGCCCTCGATCTTAGCATTGAACTCCCGAAAGATATCTGAAAAAGACAGCAATAAGAGAAAATGACCACATCTGTTCCCTGCACACAGGGACTGGCACACACCAGCACTGCCACAGTACAGCTGCTGCAGCCTCCAGTCTGCTTTTTCCATCCACCAAACAGCAGCAAGAGTGAACTGAGCTTAAGAGGGGCTTTAGCTCACCAGGAGCCAGTGATCAGCTAGGCCTGTTTTGCAGCTGTGCAACACCTCACACTACTGATAAAGAAGAAGAAAGCCTCAGACATGGTGCCAGTGAATTCCCCCTACGTTCTTAATGCCTCAGCTGTACTTTCCAGCAGGAGGTAGACAGAAATTCTGAGATGACAGTGAAAACAGTCTTATAATAAACTATGAAAGCCACCTTAACCTGTAAGACTCAATTTAACCACATTGTAATGAAGGATTTGTCAAAGGTCATAGCACCCAGTGAATCAATTAATTTCTTATAATCAATAAGATATTCTGATTATATTCTTGTTGCATTCTGCTTGTAACAAAGGGCAGGACACAGAAGGATGGTTTATTGGCTCACTTCATATAGAAGTTTGTTATTCCAGTTTGTTAATCCAAACTAAAACTCCAGTGGCTTTGCATTAACAATAGCCTGAGTTATGAGAAGCAGCTAGTTTCAGTGAAAACAAAATTATTCCCTGCAAGTCACATGTATGCTAGATAGCCAGATTTACTAAGTAGGTCTGCTTTCTGCAATCATCTCTTTTCGGAAAAAGATGAGGTAGAATATTAATAAAAAAAATAAAAAGAATATTAATAAAAACAAAATTTAATTGCACCTTGAGCATTTTCATGGTAGGCTTATTTAGAAATTCAAACAGACTTCACCAAGCAGTTTGAGAGGGGAGAGGGAAAGGAAAGGGAGGAAATTTGTAGCTGCTCCTCACTGATGGAACAGATATTTTTATTTGTCCTAGGATATTGTTTCTTTGAAAGGTAAATTTTGCAAACTATTTTCAAGTGGCTTAGAGACATTTCAACTTATCGCTAATCAGCACATTCCCTCTCTCCAGTCTTTTGAGTTAGATGTGCAGAAGCATTTACTTACTAGGTAGAGTTGTAACGTTCTCTAATGAGTCATCCCCTCCAATACTAAAATGAGAAAGAGAAATTCAAGTTGCTCATCTTTTAGCTGGATACAAGCAATAAGGAAAGAGAAAACCTACTACGCATCATGAGAAAAAGTGAAGGCTGATTAATTTGACAACTATCAATCTGTCATACAACACGGAAAGGACAGAAGTGAAGTGCTGTTGAGGAGAACATGGCTGAGGTTTCAGTGGGAGAGTCACCTGTCAGAAGGATTTATGTGCATGCAGCTGTGCAGGGGCACAGCTAGTCATTACGAAATAGCAGAAAAGTGTGTGAGACAGCTACATATTTAAATCATCAAGCCCTAAAGTGCTGCAGACTTCAGTGGAAATTTCAAGACAACCTCCAGCCTCAAGAAGCCACTCTAAGGCAGCACCAAGCAGCCAGTCCCTTCAGTGACAGAGGGCTGTAGCAGCAGCTCCTTCATCACTTTTCCTGCTTCCTTCATAAGAGTGTGTTTTCTCCAACTTTTCAGTTGTTGGATCACACTCTGGCGGCTTACGTAGAGGGGTTAGGACAGCACAAAATTACTTCATTCAGTGTCAGCTGAGCTACATCATCATCCGACCTCTGGTTTAATCTTCTATGACTTTGTGTTGCATGTGGTAAAAGATCTGCAGTTACACTGTTTTCCATTATTCTACAAATAGTTCAGAAGCGTCAAACACTGAGAAGATCTTCCCAAAGCAACAAGGCTTAACTTGCTTGTATCAGTGATTTTACTCCAGTGCTGTGGTTCTCCAACTCTGTCCCACCATAAAGCTACAAACTCACAAGGAGCTGAAGATAAAAGCAAGTGAGTAGTTAAAAGGCTGAAGGTCTGTTGCTGAGAACATTTTATGTAAAGCCAGCTTTGTGACAGACACTGGCTTGATACAGCTTCCGAAGAAACACTAGCCAGAAAAGTTAACCTTTTTTCACTTTCTGACAGTTGAAAGCCCCAGAAAACATGGAAGATAACATTTTCCCCGTAATAAAGACATTACCTTGTCACCTTGGCTGAAGACTTACCTCCATGACAACCCACGGAACTGAGTAGCCAAATCCATGAGACTGTATGACGCAATTCCCGTACCAGCCTGGACATTATTTTTCGTTAACACAATGAAATTAAAACACAGTTACTAACACAATAGTCATTCATACATAGTCATTTTATTTACTTTTGAATGCATCTCTTCAAAAGCTTTAGAAAGCATCTGGCCTCCCTCCTGAAAAATGCATCAATAGTTTTTGTAATTATTTACAAACATCATATTGTGTACGACGCACAAAATAAATGAGAGAGCAATGAAACAAAGGCCTTCTTCTCATGGGTCTGGGTGATCTGTGTAACTCATTTGCATTGCATTACTCAAGAATGATGAAAAGATCTCAAAGTTGTAAAACTTTCAGGGTAATTATAAGCAACACTACATTAATTCATCACAGAAAACAAACATATCTCAGAAGGAAGTCTTGTAATACATGTACACTAATTTGAAAACTATTGTGCTAAGCAGAGTTATTTATAGTAGTATTAGAGAAAGAAGAAAAGCACTCTACATTTTCAGTGAAGAAAGAGGCAAGGTGACAATGACATCTCTAACAAAACACAAGAATTCAAAAGCAGTTTCTGCCAGCTGTGATGCTACAGCCTTATGCAAAAACGGGACACCGGGTAGTACCTTAGGACAGGACAGTACCAGGCAGATGATTTGCTGCTACCTCAGATTAAGCCAAACTAAGACATTTAGTTGGATATTAGGAAAATTTTCTTCTCAGAAAGAGTGGTGAGGCACTGGAAAACAGGCTGCCCAGCACAGGATGCTAGTGGAGTCACTATGCCTGGAGTTATTCAAGAGATGTGTAGATGTGGCACTGAGGGACACAGTTAGTGGACATGGTGGGGATGACTGATGGTTGGATGAGATGCTCTTAGTGGTCTTTCCCAACCTTAGTGATTCTATGATTCTCTCCTCTATGTGAGCTTTGTTGAATTAATTGACGACTGGTATTCAGGAAAAAAATATGTGCCAAATGCAGTTCAGATAGCAACGTACAACTGCTCTTTCTACAAGAACAGATTTTATTACCAGTTTCTATAGACTATACTTAGAAGCATAAACACATGCAGGGTCCTAGATACTTATGATATGACAACTGGATCTAGATACCATCTTGCATTTGTTGACATTACAGGATTTGCACTGAAATACTGCTATTTATTTTGGTAGACTCCTGCATGTAGGAGTTTTGGCAACGTGCCTGCCAGAGAGTTGTAAAGGCTGCATCGTTTGTATGCACAATATCTTAGCTGTTAAGGTTCACATTCAGAGAACCTGTACTCCAGTCATGTCTTTCTGCCCAATGTTTCCTTTGAGCTGGTTGTAAAGTTTCAGCTTTTTGCCAGTAGAAGAACATTAGGGATAATGATGTTACATAAATTTGGATATTCTTTCCAGCCTACCAAAGATAACCATACTCAACAAGAACTACAACTTGATAAAGAAACTAGATATGAGTTAGACAAAATAAGAAGACTATCTTCTGAAACTGACAAAGTCAAAAACTTGCACCCTTTCACACCCACATCTCATTAACGACAAATTTAATAAAATGCTATTATCCTACATTCCTTAATCACACACTATTAAAGAAAAATAAGCCAGGCAAAAGGACAAGTTCACTAACCTGATCCTGTTGAGAAAAACCGTGACACACTGAAACCTAATGCTTTTGTTAAGCCCTATTAGTTTCAACAGGGTGGGATCTTCCCTGTCTCTGACTCAGCAAACCTTTAAGCATCTCTTAAAAGGATTTGCCTATATTTTTGCCTGTGTTGAAAATTATGTGAAAATATGCGTGGGGGGAACACGGTGCTGGAGAACTGATACCTTTCTTGCTCTAGCTGCTGGGGCTGTTATCATCTGTGAGTGAATGAATCTTTACTTCTAGGTAAAACAGCTATTTCCTTTCCACTGGTGAAGGCAAATGTTTGTAGTTCTACCAAGAGAACACTAAAAACACTGTCTTCTTACCGTCAAAGAATCCCCAAGGGCTGCTATCATTTTCACATCAGCTGGCTTTAGGGAATGCACTGCAAAAGAAAGAGATGTAATTGAAACTGGATAGAGAACAGCCATGGTTTTTCATCCTGGCATATGTAAAACATGCCATCATGCAATCTGATGCTCAGCCACATTGCTTTTGCAGTACTCAGGTTATTTAACAGGAGCACTTTCTAGCTCATCTTGAATGGCTGTAGCAGCAGTATCTGCACAATATCCAGTTTTCTCAGTAGGTAACATAATTACTAGAAAGGCAGGAGAGCTAGGAACAAATAACAATACCATGGAATCAGTATCCATCACCGAGATGATAAAACAATGCAATTCTAGATAAAGCACAAATTTTATTTTAAATATTTTAAAATTAAAATTTTGAAAATATTTATTTTAAAAGCTTTAAGAAGGCATAGAAGGTCTAAGGAGAAGACAACATGAAATGAATTGAAAAAGTGAATGCTGCTCTATCTGAAAACAAAGACTACCTGAAGTTGGAGAAGGGGAGGATGGAGACCTGTCCTCACATAGCAGCTGGCTTCCGTAATTCTAAAAAGAAGAAAGATGAGTAATATTTGGCTAGGAAATGCAATCAGTTGTAACTAGGATCTCCCTAGTAGAGGCCAACTGGATAAACCAGAGTATGTTTAACTTGTAAGTAAACATAAAGGCCTTGGTTGCCCAATTCAATAGACAGATTGAGTGTTGTTTGGATTAGCATCCTGTGCTGATAACTGTGCTGTTTGAGGATGTGTTCTTACAGCTTTTCTTGATGTGTTTTGCCTAACTCAAGCAAGTACTTTCCTGTTCTGTGCCCTTTGGCCAAAGACTGATTTCACCTGAAGTGCAAAGCATGATTCATGACTACACAGGAGCAGATGCTGTGAAATGCTGATGTTGACACTTACTGGAGTTTGGTTAGGGTACGTGTAATTACTGTTTTTGTACGTCTTCAGGAATGGCTCAGCCTGCAAAATGAGACAATCTGAATCAATGCAAAGCATCAGAAGAAACTTCCACTCATCAAGATTCCAGTCTTAGATCTCTGTAGATGATTAGCAGCTTGATGCAAACAAACCCCAAGGATAAAAAAAAGAAATGGCATTTTAAAAATCCAGTAACAGGGGGACTGTTTTTAGACAGCTGAATTTACAGAGTGCTCTCAGGACCCTACTGCATGTGATTAGCAAGAGGCTTGCCATCAAAGGGCTGGCTTGTGCCAGCCAGAGGCAGTTTCAACAAATCAGCCAAGCTGGGCTGACTGGTGTCAGTGCTGTTCCATTTCTCCTGGTGAAGCTTTCATTCAGCATGGATAACAGGAAAGCAAAATACTCTACCCTAGTGTTTTGGCTGATTGAGGAAGTTGGCCCTCAGATCTCCATTTTAAGCTGTTGACTGCTTATACTGCTGTTAGTGGCAGTGGCACAAACTATGAAGGGATGGGACACTGCTTACTTCTGGGAGCTGGTGAAAGCTCACCCAGAGTCCCAGCCACCTCCAGCACCAGTGCACAAACAGAGATACCCTTGCAATTTACCTCACTTGGACATTTGAGGACAATTTCGTTTTCCATTTGTTGGTCATCCGTCTTCTTCCCTACAGGTTCCACCTGTGAGAAAATGAAAGGTGGGAGAAGAAGGCACAGGCAAAAAGCAAATGAGCATCATAGAAAAGAGGGTAACTCTGCACTGCCAATCACTAGAAACCACCCCTGCAATAGAGCAAGTCAAACGCCATGCACTGCACTTGCTCTGTCTGTGCCACTGACTGCTGCTTTTCATACTGAGAAGGCTAACCCCCCCATGTGCCCCCATGCAGTTGGATGACCAGTGCCAGGTGTGCAGAATCTTCCAAGAGAAGCCTAACACTCATAGCCTTAACGTGTCCTGGGATTTGCTGTTTTGATATGACTGGTTTAACAGTTGAAGTGACTTTTCTTCATGTGAATGCTCTTTCTTTTTATAAACATAATTAACAGTTCAGAAAAGAGAGGGCTAGCTGTATAGCTGCTCCTCAGGGTTCTTTTTGCTGCCAAGAGCAGGTTGAAGAGGACAAGAAGTGACAAATACAGCTTTAAAATCTTACCATGTTGTTCCACAGAGCACGTGCAGCCTGCGAATGAGACTTCTGGCTGAAGTGAAAACAATCTGGGGCAAAGTATGAATTGTCAGAAAATCCTTCCTAGAGAACAAGACAGGTACCATCACAGAGAGCAGTAAACGTGCAGTAAGCCATGCACTATCCCTTTTGAAAAATCCCAGCTGACTTCAGTGTAAAGGAGCTTCAAGGGCCTCTGAGACCAGAAGAACCAACTGGTTCAGAGAACACTGGTAACTCAAGACTGAGAAGCCTTTTAAGCATTTTTAATACGTGATTTCCAAAGTATTAAGGAACAGGCCACTATGGAGTCATAGATCATATTCTTTATTTCCCCAGAGACTCACACATAGCCTTTCATGGAAAGTGGGTTTTTATAATAGAAGTCTTAGCTTTACCAAAGTACTGGACAGAACTTTGCAGTGTGTGGGGGATGTAGGATGAATGCTCCCCAGTTAATACTTTGAACTAAATATCTACTGCACAGTTGTTTGTAGTTGCAGAGGAGTTGACCCAGTGCCTAAAACAGTGTCATCCCGTTACCTCCAAGTTACTTCATAAGCATTTTGTGCAATTTTGGATGTTATCTTAACTGAATATGATAATTATTAGGCCAGAATTCTGCTTTGTCACATCTACCAAAAAGAAGCCAGTATGACTCCGAAAAAAAATCAGACTGCACCAGGATTTAGTCAGGGCTTTGTTTTTATTTACCTGCGTTTTGGGCATGCTGATATGAGTCAGAAAAGGCTGTACGACCACTGTAAAGTCTTCCCTAGTGTCATATCTTCCACTCTCCACTAATTCACGGGTCCTCACCTTACAGAGTCCAAGAAAAAAATATTGTCATTGTTCTTTCTTTTACTTTTAGAGAGAGCTCACTGGCCTCTCATTACTGCACAACTTCATCCAGGGATTCCCAGTCCCTTGAGCAGAAACCCAGATGCAGCCACAATGATCAGCATATACCAGGCAGCAAACACACAGGTCATTTAGGGAGTCTCAATCCAAGTTTCGTTGCAGTAAGGCAGCATGTGGGTCATGACCTGAGTGGCACAGGCAGGCGACCTGCTCAATAATCAGATTTTCTCTAAAAAGATGTTCTAGAGCCACTGAAGCATTTTCTATTTGGCTGCTATCCCTTGCCTGAAGTTCATTGCTGATTTATCATGTTCTTAGACTTAATCTCATCTCCAACAAGGTAAGTGATCGAGAAACAACTGGCACTCACAGAATCACAGAATCATAGGGGTTGGAAGGGACCTCCAGAGATCACCGAATCCAACCCCCTGCCAAAGCAGGTTTCCTACACCAGCTCGCACAAGTAGGTGTCCAGGCAGGTCTTGAATACCCCCTGAGAAGGAGACTCCACAGCCTCCCTGGGCAGCCTGTTCCAGTGCTCCGGAACTCTGACATACTCTGCTTTTTATGTTTCTTTAACAGATTTTTCTTCATCTGTTTTTTTTTTTTTTCTTCATTTTTTTTTAATTATTACTTTAGCAAACCAGAATTGTAAAGATCTTGAGCTAGTTCCCGTCTTCCTCACTAGCACTCCACCCCCTTGCTTCCTCCCTCCCCCTTTTTAGTTAAATCACAACTACACATGTCATTAAAATGAGTGCAAGCTGCTTTCCAGCTCCAGATATTCCCTGCTCTGTCACTTGGGTAAGTCCCTTTCCACCGACCCTGGTATTATTAATAAAAATCTGTTTATTACTTGCAAAAAAAAAAAAAAAAAATCAACCAAAACAACAACAACAAAAAAACCACCCCTATTTCTTGGGTGGAGAAGAACAGAAGGATTATATTAAATTTGTATAAGTCAATAGGCAAATAGGAAAATGCATGAGCCTTACCTGATACCTTTTGTTGAAGTAGACCAACTGCTTATACTCACTGGAACTGTCATCATAGTTCAGTACACAGGGGCACAGTATCCTGCAGGATGAGAACATCACACTGGGACCCAGCTGGTCCTTTTCCCTTTTGCTAGGTGAAAAGCTGCACAGTTAAAAATCTCCTCTGAGGGGGAATTTTCTGACTGCTCAATCACAGCACATAGCCTCATCTGCAAGTATCTTCACAGCCCCAACCCTTGAACAAAAATGTGTTTATTAGGGATTTATGAACATAGGGAAAAGGCTTCATGCAAACAAAGAGCCAGCAGAGAGAAAGAAAGAGTAGCAGATAGAAGCCAGATGTCTTGACCAGAGGCCCTGTGGCACCTGTTACCCTGCTAAAGGAACTGAGGGTCACCTCTAGAAATAACAAGGCAGGAGTAGAGCTGCTTGAATTGAATTCCCACCCTTACAGTGGATAAGAGTAGGTGCTTTAGACTCAAACTGTGGCATGTGGAGGCTGGTACAGCACCAATAGATGCCCAGAGGGATGCCGGAGTCTTTGTTCTTGGAGAGACTCAAAACCTTCCTGGATGCACATGATTTTTTTTCTTCTGCTGCTCCTCCTTTCTGGGTATATCTCAGTATGATTTGATAAACTCAAATAAAAACAAATGACTCACTTTAAATATCCTATAGTTTGGTCATAGTGTCAATCCTGAGAGAGCTCTTAGAGTAATACTTCCTGTAGGAACGTAGTGGATATATATACATATGTCCCTACCTCCAAACTTGCCTGAATAGAGAGCAACAAATAAAACAACATGAATCTACTTCTACAGAACATCTATATGAAAAATAAAATTAACAAATAGCATTTTCAAAAGTATGTTAGTAACACAAGCAAGATAAAATTATTGAAGATGCAATCTCTTTTTAGATTATTTACTGCTCTCATGAAAGACAGACAACCTTTCGAGGTCAAAAAGCCTTTTCCATGCAACATGACATTTGTCATTCCACACAGGGTCTGCTGTAAACTTGGCTTGCAGTCAGTCAGACATATGTTAAATTTTATGTGCTCTTCAAGTGATGGGAGGTTATATGTATTTTTGATATAATCTTATTGCCTTTGCTAACTGCCCTTGACCAATGATTAGGATCTTGGGATTTACAGTGCACATAGCCTTTGTTAAAAAGAAATGGCAACTGGATATTACAAGCACCAGCACTTTAAATTTAAAACCTGTTGGTTTTTTTTTTTTCTATCAGCTGCCAGCATAGAGTCCCTAAATCATACTGAGAGAGCTGCATTTACGCTTCTCCTGGAAAAACATCCTATTTCATGGGGCCTACCAGGTCTCTGAAACAGCCCTGTCAACAGCAGCAGGTTCCCTTGTGAGAGCAGTGATTTGGTGGGATGAATTCCAGGCAGATGTTTCAGGGAAGCAGCTGGGTACAGGAGACCCTGCAGTTCTTCTGTGGTTCTGGCCTCCAAGGATCTCTTGTACTCTGTGCTGCCTTATAGAATCATAGAATGGCCTATGTTGAAAAGGGCCTTAAAAATCACTTAATTTCAACCCCCCTGCTGTGGGCAGGGTTGCCAACCACTAGACCAGGCTGCACAGCACAAGCTTCTTGACCTAAGCAGCAGGAGGAGCAGTGGCTGCCTGCACTCACAGGACAAAGCTATTCTGCACATCTGCCTAGAAAAACAGATATTTCTTGCTTTTCCAAAATCAGGCAAGCCCTGCCAGGAGTAAGTCTAGGGGGACACGGCAGCCCTCTCCTCAGTCACCATGAGAGCTTGCTAAAGCAAAGACCTGACACACAGTATTAGGCTAGCACTGACCCAGGAGGATTGCTCAGCCAAACAGCAACAAGTGGTATGTCTTGAGAGGCTAACTAACAGGAAAACTAATAACCTCTATAGTAACTAATAACATCTATCAATCTCTATGATGACATTATAGAGATCAGAAACAATATAAGAAAGAGGGAGAGTTAAGACTGTAGAGAAGTTAATCTCTAGATTAATGTGACCAATTTAAGAACAAACAAAAAAACCTCTCATTCTTGGTGGTAGGTGGACAGTTGGACTAGATAATCTTAGAGGTATTTTCCAACCTTTATGATCCAATGATTCTTTTTTTCTCTTCTGTCTTTGCCCACAGAACGCACAGCTGAGTTTTCAGCTCTGGCTTGAACTCCTTTGCAGAATAAGCGATTAAAATGGCAGCTCTGCTAAAAGTGGTTACAGTGGGACCCAGATGCAGAGAAAGACAGAGGTATTTCTAAATGCCAGGTGGAAATTCCTGTCTAGATACATGTGCATGCACAGATAAAATAGTAGAACGTTTTCCCTGTAGGAAGTTTCCCAAGAAGACCTTGCAGCCTTCAGTGAACACAGTGAGAGCCATAGAAATTTTCAGACCTCATAAGAAGCCTTGGACAGGAAACATTTTCCTCTGCGTACAACTCTCGTAGGCTTGTTATAGAAAGGATTGTCACCAGATTCACAAACGCCCGTGGAACCTGCCAAGAGAACAAGCAAACCCGTAGCTGGTGCCTGGAGCAGGGCGCATCTCCTCCCTTACATAGCCACAGCAGGCCCCAGAGAATAGCCTGCTGATTCAGACAGCTTACATTATTTATAACAGCAATGTGCAAAATACTTTCTTAATAATTAATCCCCTCTCAGACAATACCAAATTACAGCTCCTATGTGCACTAGCTATTTTTGTTTTGAATGCTAATGGACTGGGTACTTGAAAATGATGGCATCCAGAAGGTCCAAACTAGGTGTAATGGGCCCCAGCACTGCTCAAATACTGACTGACTTTTTTAGTAGTCTACCATCAACTTCATCCTCACCAACAGGATCAGAATTGATTTTAAAAACAACAAAATTAAGTTTGTTTGCAATGTAGTGAATGAGCAAAGTACTTCATAGTCATTGAATATAATGTTTGCTCAGATTGTTATTCTTTTTACATGATTTGCCTGTAGAACATCAGCTAGAACTCAGCACATCCTTATTCGTTCTGTAAAATATTTCTGCAGCCCTTTCTGCCTCTCAGAAGGATTTTCCTATACACGAGGATCTGAATTCTCTATCAGTAACCAATGGCAGCTTCACAAACAGGACACAACCTCCATTCACACATACTAGAAAATTTTGTTTTACCTCTTTGTGAAGCATGTCCAAAGCTACTTGAATATTATAGGTGTAGTTTTCAGGAGAAAAGCGTATCTGTTGAAATAAGAGGACAGAGTTTTATTGTAGATCAGTTTATTCAAGCAGGTACAGTAGTGACTATTTGGCATCTGTCAGAGCAGCATTCACATTCTAATTCTTGGGTCACTGGTAACAGAGTCCTGTGCAAACTTCCTCTGTCTCTGCTTTTTTTTCTTTCCCATCACAGCTGTCTTATTTATTCACAACAAAAGAGGTAGCGGAGAGGAAGCAAATTCAGGAGGCAGTATCAGTCATCACAACATCCTCCACCTCATGCTGGTCTTGGCCACTCTTAAATGCAATGGACCAATATTAGAAGAGACCAACTCTTGTAACAGTAAGATAACTTCTGCAGCAACATTAGCAACATGCTTGCTCCGTACTCCTTACCTCCTACAAATATTAACTGGCACATCTGATTTCTGCACAGAAAAAAACTGTACCAGAGAAACTTAATAAGTCTCAAACCACTTTATATTTGCCACTTAGCAGCAAAACATCTTTATTCAGTTTGAGTTGGTTGAATAATCTTATTCAATTTTCTCAATCTGACTTCTATTTCTTCACTTGTGGCCCTATTCCATAATAAAATATAGTTCACTGGGAGGAACATTTATTTCTTTCTCATTTTCAGCTTTAATTTTCCTTGATTTAATTTCATACAGAAGTTCTTTCTGAGCTTCACCTACTTTACAAAACTAGCCAGCTCCCTTTGTTGTCTCCTAAAACAGAGCTCACCAAGAATGCTACAGTTGGCATTATCTGTCGTTGTGGGACATAAAGCAAGTATCATTCTGATCTTTGGATGCCAGTCTGACATCCTCCAGTCACCCATCCTTACGTGCAAACATCACATTGTTTGACATCAGGAGCAGAAGGCAGTAATGCTTAAATTAGTCCTGATTTTATTGTGCTTCATTGTTGTGTGGCTGAAATTAATCATGCAAAAAAGTACATGCTCTGCTGTTTATAAGCAGATAAGAAAATAACATCTCTTCTCTGTGCGAGAAGTCGGAAGGTTGCATATAGTATGTATGTACTTATATTTTATACTATGTTGTATTGTATATAATCACATCATCATGAGCTGGGTGTAGAACTATTGCCATAATGTTGAAGCTGGCAAGAGAGATGCTTTAAGCATGACTGTGTACAAGGTGAAGGAAAAGGGCAAAACCTTGACATTATCTTTTATCTACAGGTGAATAGATAGCAGAAAGGCAATCTTAGTTAACAACAAAACAAAGCAGCCACAGTTATGTAATTTACAGACAATCTAAAGATATTCCTTCGTTTATCATATCATGGTGAACAGTCTTAGTGCTGCTGCAGAGAGTGACCAAGTTCACACTGAGTGCAGGGGGTGACTTACAGGATCTTCACAGAATTGACAAAGGTCATTTCCTCCTATGAAAAGCGTTATAAGCTTCCAGTCAGACTGCATGTTTATTCTCTGTAGACAGAAAGAGATGGAATAGAAGTTATGAGGAAAGAAAGTAAAATAAAATGAAGACCAGGCAACAGACTAAACATAAATATAAAATTCTCAGGCAACCTGGCGTTACCTCTAGGCGTCTTCATGACAAAAATAATTTGTAGTCACAACTATGAAGATGTACAAACAACTATGATCTAAATAAGATTTACAGTGTCAGTAGTATCTTGCAAAATCATGGGTTTCTGAAAGCTATTGCTTAAAAATCCATCTGCTTCATTTTTTTATTTTATTTTTTTGCAACGTCTTGTGTACACACTGACTGACTCCTCCTGCAGCTTTGGGAATACATCTTCATTGCAGAAATGATGGTATGTGTTTTACCGTGTCATAAATAATGCAGCTATCCTGCTGGAAAACCCTGGAGGGCAACATACTTCAGTACTGCACTGAGACAAACTGCAAAGAACAAAGGGGCATTATCAACTATTTAACAATTGTGGTAAAAAATTACAGTAATTTTTCCTCTGAAAGGCAAAGCAATAGCTAATGCAAGGTAATCAAGATATAGTAGACATAAACCTTCTTAGCTTTGAGAAAAGCTTCAGATATGATTAGTACCATATAGCTGACACTGTACTCAATACCTTAACACCTCAACTTCAGTGCAGAACACCACCAGGAAAAGCAGGAATAGTGCATCAACCTCCAGTGGTTTCAAAGTGTCTGACTTCAAAGGCTGAAGGTAACACATCCCAGTTGGTAAACACACCGTTCAGTAGTTTGATCTCAAAAAGTACTTATCCAAAGGAAAAATGGAGGAGAAAATTTTCCTCCTGCACTAAACAGGTGTTTTATGAGGAGAAAAAGGAATTCTTAAATCAAAGATGCATTACCTCTAATATGAGCATTCTTTCTAGTTAATTCATTATGTAAAGGACATTTGCATTCATTTGCTGTGCGATGTTTGCAAGCTGATGAATACAGCAGAGGAGTCCTTGAAAGCCTTGGCAAATACTGATGTGAATAAAAACTATCCAACTGCTTTTCTGTAAGCTGGTATCCCTTCTCATTTCAGACAAAGCTGGAGTAAGATCTTGTAAAAGTAAACGCTTATGTAAACACTTGTGCACTTCTACACAAAGTGCACAAAAAAAGGAAGGTATGCAAATATTTCTGCCAATATGTATTCACCTGATTATTCATAGTAGATATGTACATAGCTATCTTGAAGGCTTCTTGGCTGCTCTCCAAATGCACAGAGTACCAAAATAGTACCATGTAACCAAGGTCACTGATTGCATAGCACATATGTCAAGTTACAAATGGTAAACATTCAAAGCAGTAATGAGGTGAAAAATACGTAAATAATCCTCAGCCTAATACCCACTTTAATCAAATAATTCCTAACAAAAAGTGTGGAAAGCAGAAGTCAGCTGATGACTAACTCAGAGAAGGGACTGAACTGTTTTCAATGAAAACAAGTCCTTCCCATATTCACTCTATATGACTTGCCATACAAAGAATTTGTCCTCAACATCCAGCATCTTCACAGCTGGCAAAAATATTCACTTACAAAACAATTAAGAGTATCATAGTAAGATCCGAGCAGAGAAACCTTACAGAGAGAAATAGGTTGAGAGGGGAGGCAACTGAACTGAATTCACTGAGTTTTACTGAGTAAAAAATGATTGGAAGGTTACAATTGTTTGGATTTGAAAACAAAAACATACCCTAGTTTCAACTGGGATAGAGTTTATTTTACTCCTAGTAGTTGGTATGGTACTTTAGATTTAGGATAAGAATAATGTTAATACAGGGATGTTTTAGTTGTTGCTCAGAGCCAGGGCCTTTCAGACTCCTCATGCTGCCCTGCCAGCAAGATGGTGTAGGTGCACAAGGAGATGGAGGGGGATACAGCCAGGACAGCTGACCTAAACTGATGAAAGGAATGTCCCATACCAGATGTCCCTTACCTTTACCTTACCTCTGCTCAGTCACTGGCTGGGCCATGGGTCAGCTGGCAGTGAGAATTACACTGTACTCTCTCTCCATTTATTCTTCTTCTTGTTGATTTTTCCTGTCTACTCCCGTCACCTTTGTGTGTTTTTTCATGTCTTATTAAATTTTCCTTCTCTCAGCCCATGAGTTCTTTCACTTTTCAATTCTTTCCCTGAGTCTACTCAACTGGGTGGAGTGAGCGAACAGCCGTGTGGTGTCTGGCTGCCTGCTGGGTTAAACCACAGCCGACCTATCACATACTGGTACAGATTCAGTTAAGACAAAGTTATGGATGATTCTGTACTGAACGTTACACCGTGCACTGCTGTACCCGTAGTTTTATGTTTAGCATTTGCTGTAGTGTGTTATGCTGTTACTAAAAATAATGCCAAATTACTTCATCTTTTTTAAGATATTCATGATACATTAAACTCACGCTGTCATTCATCATTCGATCCACCAGTCTTCTGACCTGTGCAGGAACATCCCTAAAAATTAGATAAAAATAAAAAAGAAGTCTTGCACAGACAGCAAGGCAAAGAAAGCTGATGAATGGGCATCTGTAACTAAAAAAACACTAGACCTCAGTTTTCACTGTATGCAGGAGGAGAGGTCTGATTACCCAGAAAATGCTATATTTTGAGACAGTGATGGAAAAAGTGAGAAAACAGCATACAACAAGCACTTGATCACTTTGCAAATGCTGCATAGTTACACTTCGTAAATGATATACGTAGAAAACACACTGTGCTATCATAAACCAAATGCACTTTGCTCCTTCTCAACATCAGATAGATGCTATTAATGTACATATCACTGGAGGATCCATGCATGCATCAATGTTATCGCATGGCCTCAAGCACTGATGCATGTTTTATAAGAAGCGTTCCCAAGAAAAAAGGATGTTGTATGAATTTCACAGAAGATTGAGCATAGTGATTTCTAGCTAATTCCCAACTCTACCACAGACTGACCATAAGCAATCCATTTATTTTTAATCTTGATTTTTCTATAGGAAATCTTGATCCTACTGACAAGAAGGCTGGAATATAACTCCAGTGCAGTGGAGATACTCACAATAGGGATATAAAGCTTTCTGATTAGTGCCTGTGAAGTGCTTTGGTTGACAATGTTAGAGAAAGCTTTTATTTGACAGACAAGAAAAATTGTAAAGCCCTCACTACACTTCTCAGCTTTCATGCTAAAGATGGACTAAAGAAATACATTTAGGTTTGCTTACCAGCCTTATCTGCCACCCCAGGATTTACACCAAGTTCTAAAAGAAAAATCAACTTTCTGTTCAAAATAAAAGTTTTCATCTTACTCTGCCCGAGCCCCTGCAACTGCTTGGTTGAGTGCAGCATTTTCTGTAGTTTGCATTCCAGTGCCAGTGGAATATCCTATCAGGGATGGGTTGAACTCACGAAGAATGTCTGCAGAAAAAGAGAACACCATGAAACGTTGCTTACTTCAGCAATAACAACTGGAGTCATAAAGATGAGATCTTATTACAAGAACACTTAAAAGCTTTAAGAGATATCTGTCAAAAATTAACCCTGAAGAAACGTGCAGGGCCGAAAGTATCTTTTTGCTTGGTAATTCAGGCTATGTAACCCTATGCTCAGGCAAGAGACTCATTCTGTCTTGCTAAATGGAGATGGGTAGGAAACAAATCCTTCGGCCTCATCTCTCCAGATGCCTTAAACCCAAAGACCCTCCAGATCTTGGGTTGCAGAGCAACCTTACAAACACCACAGAACTAAAATGCTCTGATCTCCAGTGCATATAAAATCCGATCTTGTAAAATGATTCCACACCTGCCTAAAACAACTTTACCATACAGTCAAGCCAGTTACTTTAGGTTATGATCTAGTGTCTTTGATTCATCTAACCCCAACACATTTGGGATAGAATTATAACTAACAGAAGAATACAGAAACAACCAAACCGTAGAATGATAAATACGTGGTTATGTCACGCACAAATTACATTCCAGCTGTTAAGCAAATTCTACTCAGCACTGGACATTGAATACAAAGCGATTGGTCTTGTCATGATACAAATATTAAGTCCTCCTTCAAAAAAGTTTTTATTTGATTAATAATAAAGGGTGCTTTATCAAACAGTTCCAGATATTTATCAGATTTATGGAAAAATGCACTTACTTGCTAGTGTTGTGACCGTGCTGATGTTTTCATTTCCTCCAACACTTTAAAAAAAAATACAAGAGATGTTCTAAAATACAGTGGATTTCTTCAGGCAGTGTACTAAGTAAGAAAGCTCCTCTCATGCACTTTTTGTATATGAACACAATTCATTCCCTTCCGATTGTTAGTATCAATTCAAAGTACATCCTTTGCATGCATACCAAAGGGATCAAAAAAAATCAGAGAGACCATTATAATTGTAATTATAGTAGCAGCCCTGTATACTAACTGCTCTTCCAATCCCTCACATCTTGTGAGAGATGTTAAAACACTGCTGACAGAAATAAAAATGTTAAAAAGCTACTATTTCACTATTGTTATCTCTGTTAAAATATTTATTACTTCAATTTCTAGTTAACAATTCTTTTTTACCTATAACAGGTTCCTAAAGTAGATATTTCAGAGTGATAAATAGACTCAACTTCTTTTCTACTCCCCAACCTCATTCAATTGGAAGACTGCTACCAGACTGGTGACATTCATCATCTGTATGCTAGCATACTTCTTTTTTTTTTCCCCCAGAAAATCAGTAGAATATTATTACAGATCAAAATATTAAAATAGGGACCTACAACACTCTAGCATCCCTTTACTTTGGTATATAATATTTTGAAGTGCTCTAGTACTTGTTTAAATCTCTATAAATCTGCAGCTTCTCAGGTGAGTAATAACTTGACGAGCAGAAAATCAACCTGCCAGGTTTGGTGTTAAGTGAAACACTTTCAAAGTACTAAGTGAGCTCAATGACCTTTCTTCAGAATTACTTTTTGACCTGTCTATTAAAATGCTGCGTATGTACAAGTCTATACTAATAACTGACATGTGTTTTGCATAACATAAGTAGTACTGGGAATGGGCTGAGGAAATACTGACTGCAGATGAAAGAGCAGGAAGAAAAAGGACCTCATCCTGACTTTCTGTAGACCATTAGTTCTAAATGAGAGAAATGAATGACATAGGCTACAGTGGGAAAGAACAGACAGGCAATTGAAATAGCAGGGACAGAAATACAGAATGCCTAAGTGGTGCATTTGAACTGAGATCTGGGATTTGCAACAGCTGCAACTGTGAAAGAAGAAAGGGGTCATCTTGATGATGATGACTTCATTTCATTTGCACATGCAGGCTTAGACCAGCCACACTACATCATACTTCAGATAGTCACTGGTGTGAGTATTTTATTTATCATAACAAAACCACAACCAGTTTTACAAAAAACACAGTCAAAATCACTCTCCACAAAATCTCCACTTGTTATCTAAAAACAAGTGTATATACTTAACTCCAAGAAAATTAATTCCCTACTATTGGTGGGAATTTTTGGTACTCACCTCCAAGAAATACCTCGGTACTGAGTCAGGACATCCAGAACATCATGGGGATTGGATGCTGCCCCATTACCTGCCTGGAAGCAGAGGAGAAACAGAGATCACCTTCAAAAAATAAGAATTGCTACAATAACTAGTTCCCTGATTTATCCTAGTGAAAATAATTCAGGAGAATGTTAACAAGGCAAGCTGTATCATCTTCCCAAAATACAACAGATCTTTTTTCTCAAGAGGATCAAGGGCTGAGGGTATTTCAACTCTGCTCCAGTAAATTACCCACTTCTATCAACTTCTTGATTAGATCAAGTGAGGGAAAGGTGGTTGAGTGTGTTCAAGATGTTCGTATAATTCTAAATTTGCATAAGGAATAAATAAAATAGCAATGGCCTTGAATGAATAATTCATTTTTATGTTCATTGCATTAAAACACGGTACAGTGATTTTCCATCTTCCTTCTCCCATTTTCCCCAAGAAAGAGAGTTGCAAAGATTAAATTCAGTAGTTATTACAGAAATAAGAAATACGAATTATGATATGAGCAATGAAATAGTCATCGCTGATTGGAGAATCACAGCCAATCTGTGTGTAACTCTTTTATGTACCTCCAGGAGCAGTGCTAAAAGATTTTTTACACAAGTTACTTCACAGAATCACAGAATAGCCAGGGTTGGGAAGGGACCTCAAGGATCATCAAGCTCCAACCCCCATACTTGATACACCTGATCATAAATTGTAATTTTTCTCAAATATTTAGTCACTTTAAATGAACATGGCTTTCTAGACTTTAGTTTTATTTTATGTATTCATGTTAGAGGCAGAATCTTCTGCTTACTCTGCTTACTAATAGCTTTGAAGGACAACACCGTGATTGAATAAAGAAAAGCAAGTTACAAGTCCACTCTAGCAGAGTATTTGTGCTGCTATGCAGCCCAATCTTGCAGTTACTCCTTGTTCAGCACTCTCATCAACTTGAAATGGGAACCATGCACACATTTGACTCATTATCTGCTTACCAGTCAGTCAAGGTGGAGTATTGAAACAAATATGCCTTATTGAGTCAAATGCAGTTTTCACATATCTGTATGCGCTCTCAAATTAAAATTCAGAAATGTCTTTCATTGCTTGCTTTAATGGTGGTTAACCAGCAATTTTTACTTACTGTGATTGAATCTCCCAGGGCAGCAATCACTCGAATATCTGCTGGTCTCAACTTATGAACTAATAAAAAAAAAGCAACAGGAGGGAGAAAATAAAGAAAACTTAAAATAGTGATGGTTATCAGAACTTTTGTTTAGTATAAACACGAAGTACTGCAAAGACATAATTTTAATAATCATGATGGCAACAGCTCAGAATGACAGATACCAAGTCATCATCATCAAAAAAAAAAAAAAACAAAAACAAAAACAAAAACAAAAAAAAACATGGTACCTTAATTTGACATTAGCTGCACTGACAAGGGAAGCAGTAAGATAACAGTTTTACATCTGTACTCTCCAATCTGTTCTAACTGGTGGAACCTGCTGAAAGGCAGGCACAGCTCCAGTGCCAGCGTAAGGTGAAAATTTAAGGCTTGTCATAGCTTCTGAGAGACGATGAAATCCATCTGGGACAGGACTCCACATGGCTCTTTGCAATGACAACCTACGGGGTTTTCTACTGCCACTTCTTTGCTTGTATCTGGAAGGTGTATTTGAGTAAATTTTCACTATCCCTCAGGGAAAACTTGTGTCTTGCTATACAACTATTTATGTTGTTTCAAAGGACTTTTAAATCACAGTCAATAGAATATACTGCTTCACCCAAAAGTGCACATTTCCTAACTAAAACCAGTTCTTGTTCCTCTTCAACTATCGAATGAAGTGGATCTACAAAAAAAAAAAAAAAAAATTGCATAATTCTGTACCTGAATCTGGAACTTTATCAGAGGGACCCTGGTTGAAACAAGGAACATTTGTTCCATAACTTCTCTCCTGGAAAAGTAGAAAGCGCAACTCTTAATCAGACTCCTCGTACTTGTCATGATTAACCATTCATATCTCAGAACATTACGTCAACATACTTCCCCACATAGTTTGTGCACTGCTATCACCTCAGCCTTTCCCCAGGCCGTGCTAAAACCAACCCTCTGAACACAGACAGAAATTCAGACCTCTCAGAAATTACATATCTACAATAGCACAACACTACTTCTGCCTACTTGTAGGGCCACTTATTTCAGACTCTGTGCCATGCTTAATTCAGCTAAGCAATTTTTAATGTTTCTGTATTCTGAGCTAAGTGAGCTCACACCCTATTGTGCTTGAACACCCCTGGAATATCCTGGCAAAGGTACAGTTTAGTGCTAAGAGGCCACAAGCCTGTCCTCTCAATGTGCAGCCCCTTCAGTACAATGGTTAGACTGTAGGCGTAAAGTGAATGCTACATCCAGGCACTACCAGGACTGTGGTACCCATCCAGAAGGGTGACAATGCTTCCATCCTCCCAGTACCTTTGAGTTGCAGCCCACTGACAGAAACATCCCCAAGGTTTACCATAGCAAAAGCTGACTGTATGCTAGAGTGGACCATAGCACGTTGCCCAAGGACGAGCACTTGCTCCAGGTCTCTCTAGAGCACTCCTCCAGGAAACTAACCTGTCTAAAGAAAAGGCTTTTTTTTTTTTTTTTTTTAATCTCACCCTATTATTCCCTTATACTGTTTTCTTTAAACACAACACAGTTACAGTGGAGGGGATAAGAAGGAACACTATTTCTAAAATCAGATTGGCAGGTACTGTTTGCTTCATACAGAGGTCTACACACCATTACTAACTAGCAAAACAGTTCGAGGTACATTAAAATGAGAGGATAAACATGCATTACTATTCAAAAAACATGCAGTCCATTTTGAGTGCAGATATAGACTAGACATTGCATTTTGGGGCACAAAGATGAGCTTTATGCTTTCCTTCTGTAACTGTTTGGGAGCATCAAATTCTGCTCAGAATCAGAGAACCATGACTAAAAAAGCATAGCTACTTATCCCTACGCAGCTAATATTCAACTTACAAAACAACAACAAAAAACGAAACAAGTGTTGTTTCATCAGTTTTGCTATGGGGTGCACCACATGAAATCAGACCCACACATGCTGATTTCATCTAGTTTCCTCCACAGTAAAACTAAAGGGCCTGTGTTTTCACTATTTCCTTATCACAGAGAACTTAACACTGATCTAGAAGTTTAAAAAACACTCTTAACAGTGAACACAAGACTTTCCCCTGGTTGAAAACATCTACCATGAGTTACACTCTACAAAATCCATCAAAAAGAAAACATGCTATTTGACTGTTTAATCAAGCACGGAAATAATGTTTGAGCTTTTTATTCAGTAACATTGTTTAATTAGGCTCCAATACAATTCCACCCACTTGTCCCACTCCCTGGAATATACTTAGTCCATACGTTGTAAACAGTTCTACCTTACCTGCAGTATTTCTTTAGTGTTTGATATCTCTTGGGAAAGTGAGTAGTTACTATTTCTGTATGTGAACAAATATGGATTTTTCTGCAGAAGCAAGAGAAGTTTGTTTAAAAAAAAAAAAAAAAAAAGCAAAACAAACAAACAAACAAAACAATACTGGAAACTCAAACAGCTGATATTACATTATTCTGAACAGGATTTCCATAAGAAGAAAATATAGACGTTAATCTTTGAACGAACATCGAATGGGTGAAGTAAACCAGGTTAGACCTGAAAATTAAGACTTTGAATGCCATAGGCACAACACTACCTCTTGCCTCAAACCTAACATCAAACAAAATAGATGATTTAATTTCTTTGATGCTTTAATTGCTGTTTAGTGAAGCGTTGTGATGCCAGTAGTGTTTCATCACTATTAAATTATTGAAGTCAATGCTTAAATGCAAAGACATTCTAGAATCTGTTCTTTGAACCTCAGAAATATTCAGACCCTGAAGATACTACTGAGTTACTGAGAACTTCACAGATGAAAATAGTTCAATCTGACAAAGACAGAATCAAATAACTGAAAAGTCAAATTATATAAAATGCATACATTCGATTTTATTGATGAAAGATACTGATAATGCTGTATTCATTATTCACAACTTAACAATTCAGATTAGATGGTTTTTAGATAAAAAATTGACAGTAAGATGACTTAATTTATCAGAAGTTCTTGTTCTCTGAGTTTCATCTATATACAACAAAAACCGTGTCAGTTAGCTTTAGGAATGCTGCACTTTTTGTAGTGCAGTATCTTAGGAAAGCATATGTTTCTAAGAACCACAGAAGATGACAATATTTGAAAACTCGGATACTCTGCAAAGAGTAAGTAAAAACTCTCAGTAATAAGGAAGTACTTTTACCTGAGATGGACACTGGACCTGATGCAGTGTTGTGAAATTGTATGGTTTCTTCTGCCCAACTGGTTCCATCTGGAAAGGGACACAATACAGGACTTATACATGCGCTGTGCGGGGGCAGGATGGGAGAGCAGCAGTAACTCAGAGGCTCTAGAGCCTTGAGTTATCCATCAGGTTAATACATATTAAAAACTTGTTTTGCTTGTGAGTGATTTTATCATCATTATCATCATTAGAAGAACCTTCCACACATTAACTCTGTCTTTGGGAATGCTGGCTGCAAGGCGTGGATCTCGCACCACAGCATTTGACTACTTGTAATCGAGACGTTATTTATTAGCTCAACAACAGCAACTAAGGACATGCTCTAGAAGAGCATAGCTTCAATCATATTTGTGATTCATTCCCTCCTCTTACATAGCTTATGCTTGGCTTCAATTAAGAAGTCACTTTCACTTCCCAGTTGGGCCAGGTATGAAAAAACAAAAGGGTTGTTACCACAGTAAAAATTATGCTACTGAACCTCTTGAGAAAACTCTGCTCTGAGTCAGATTATACAGAGGGTTTGTTGAAGACCACACTGCTTTACTTCAGAAGGAGAAAATAAAAAATTCCTAATGTAAATGGAAAACTAGAAGTTGTCTGTTAGGCAACATATTTAGGTTGCATCCACCCCTTTCTTCTGTCTTGCGAATGTTACGCTTTAATGCTCCTCGTACTGCAAACTCATTTTGCAATAGTCAGAAACAGGGAATATAAAGAAAAATCATGCATCAATTCTGTGGTGGCTGTAGCTTACTCAGCTAAATCCCTGCTAATGTACTCTATTTTCATAACTATTTATCTACATTTTGATACATGCTACACAGCATCAAAAGGTGCACTCCACCTCTGCATGGAGGCTTGATAATATTTATATTTGCAGGCCTTTATTTGCCTTCCAACAAGACAGATAGGTAAGAAATTATTGTGTAACCCAAAACTCAGTACTGGCAGCACAAAGAGGTAAATATCATGAAGAATCACTTCATCTATTCATACACCTTGCTGGGAGTTAATTAAATGGCAGGCACACCCAAAGGAGTTGGTGACTGTTTTAAAATCCTCAGTGAACCTCTGCTCAGTTTGCATCAGCAATGGCAGCTGCCAGGATCTTAAGAAACAGGACTGAAGGTGTTGAGAAATAAGGCAGTAACAGGCTTAATGTCACTGATAAATGCTGGGCAGGAATATTGTATTATATTTTGATTGTTCTGTCAATGAAGATAAGGTGGAGAAAATAAAAAGAAAAAAAGAATAAAAAAAAAAAAACAGAAGCAGAAAAGAGAAGAGGCTTTCAGTTAGACATTCTTTCAAAGAAGGACTTGAAGAAACTAAGCTTGTGCTTTTTTGAAAGAGTAGTAAAAGGAATGTCCATGAAATGCTCAAAATAAAGCTCAGAGAGAAGATATGGGTGGTAATTTTCCATCCCATAGGACAAAATAAAACACAGCTGTTTAAGAACATTCCTAAAAGGATATATTCTTCCAGCACGGAATCATGCTACAGATCCCGAGACAAAAGTACAAAAGTGACATTTTTCAGCTACAAATGAATTAGAAATAAGTATTAGACATTTGCATGCTGTTGGATAATGAGAGCAAATTCCTCCAGGAGATTCATTCCAGACTGCTCAGAAACACTTCTCCCAGGAAAAATGGGCAGCTTCCATGCAGGCGATATAGGAAGCCATGCACTGAGTCTGCGCTGTGGTCAGCCAGAACCTACTCTGAATCCTAACATATAGACAGGTTAGTGGACTGGTCTGCTTCGTGACTGCAGAGGTTTTTAATTCAGTGTAGAGCACTGAGAGCAGGAGAGAGGCAGGTACAGCCTCATGTGGGTGCTGTTCTCATTTAAGTTCTTACCTAGTTTTGGTTTGTTTCTCTCTGAGTTGCAGGATATTTTTTTGGGAACCTTCTCTGTTGCACACTAAACACAAGAGCTTCTTATCTAAGTTCGTTACGCACATGAAAGGAGCTTTGCCCTCGGATATATTTACAGAGATAAAGTTGTGGGCATTTGACAAAATTAATCAGACTCTCTGTGGTAAACATCAAAACCATTCAAGTAAGCAAACAGCCTCTCAGCTTTTCTCACTACTTCATGTCATTCAGCTGGCGTGCATACCACTTGAATCGCACTGCTCCTACATAATAGGAATGGTACAGAAAAATACTCAGCTATGCCTAGAATACATGCTAGCTCAGTTTCTCAGTCAGACTGAAGTCCAGCACCACTACCAACTGCCACTGGACTTTCAAGGTTTTGCCCTTTGGCCAACAGGCAGCTAATCAGTCCAAGAAAAAAGCTAGTATCAAGCCTCAAAACAAGCATTGCCAGCATAAGAACAGCCGGGCTGATGGCAGAAGGGAAACACACTGAGCACATTTCCTCATCACCTCCTCATTCTGCTGTTTGCTGCTCAATCATGACCATGATTTCCTATCAGTTCCTGATATGCATTGTGTGTTGTCAGTATAAACCTTTAACTTTACTGAAGAGGACAGCTAGAGTGAACCTTATCCGATAAGGTTACTTACCCAGTGCTTTTTACACTGAAAGCATCTTTCATATCATCCCCTTTCACACAATGCCAGAATACTATCACAGGCAGATAAGGAACCTACCCAGGGAGGTGCCTTTCTGATAATCACCATTTGTGTTAAGAAAATTGCTCCTGAATGAAAGGGGAGGCAGGGAAATCAAAGGAGAAAGAAGTTATCAAGGGACACTACAATTCCTGCAGTCTCCTTACAAACCACAAGCAACGTGTAGTTTTGGCACATCTTGATCTTCATCCAGATCATCTAGGCTCTCCCCTCTTTAGGGGATATCTCTCACACTGAGGAAATACACTGAAATATAGGAAAGTTGGTAGTTGAAAAATAGGGAAATGTGCAGAGAAAAATGAAGCAGAGAGAAAGGCTCTTTACAAGGCAGAAACTGAAAAGAAAAAAAATGTATCTGGAGGGGCAGAAGGAATTTGTTACTAGCTGAGCATAAGAATTTGAAAGGGCACAAAAGAGAAATCAGTGTTGGGTTAACTGAGTATGTTTGCAGTAGTTATAAAACTTCAGAAGTTCTGTCCCTCTTCTTTTCTACAGGGCCTGGATTTTGAAGAAGCAGAATAGGTGTTACTGAGTGTGGCTAATACTATCAGAACTCCTTGTAAAGAACAAGCAAGATGCCCAATATTGACATTCTACATAAAGTGAAATCAGAAAAGCTGAGCAGTAAGAAGCAATAGAAAGACAAATCTACACCATAGGATATCAGGGAAATAGGAAAAAAAAAAAAAAAATTAAAAGATGTGAAGCCCATTAGAAGCACATGATCTCTGATAATGTTACAGCCTTGTAAGAGATAGATATAACTCAAATCTAGAGGTCACCTTCTGACTGATAAACCCTGGAAAACATAATAGATCAGACTAGATCTGTACCTAGATGGCTCAAATTCTGATAAACTTGGTTCAGTTGGCCCCAAACAAGGGGCTCAAAAATGGGCAAGCTAACAGGTAGCAGTCTGGTCCCTCTTATCAGAAATTTTTATTTTCTGCACTAGTTGGAATATTAATTCAGGATTTCATTTCAAAAAATTGAAAATGTATATGTAGTGTTAAACAGATGAAAAGGACCATTTTTCTCAGAAAATTGGATGTTCATGTGGCTTACTCCTGTCTAGGTTTAATATTTATAATGGTTAATACCTGTGGAGGTTCCACCTCTTCCTACTTTCTTACCAATCAAATTTAAGTGACAGTGGGAACTGCATGAAATAAGTAAATACTGCCACTACTGATGGGGACACTGAGACACGGACAGTCTAAATAACTCAACCCATTTTTTTAATAGGGAACTGAGACAAAATTTAATTCAGATATCAGGAATCTGACTTTCACTGTCTGCTGTGCTCATTCAATTAGTGAATCTGGTTACTTCATGAGACTGAGACAAAATGACATAGAGGCCAACATGAATCTTATCACTGCATCTGCTTTGCAATAGAAGAATCAAGATGGGAACTTTAACATCATGGTAAGGAGTGTCACAGATAACAGCAAAATGGATAACTGGATGCAGCACATTTGGTCAAGGTTAAAGCTTCAGTGCTTGATCAACTTTAAACTCTAAGCTTCACACTATCTATTTAAAGTGCCAGATGTACACAGAAAGATATCTTTTATTGGAACAACTATTATTTCTAGCTATGTCACCAGGTTGAATAAGAGAGAGTTCCTTCCTGCAAATCCTACTTCTTTAAATGGTCAGCACCACAGCAGTATTACTACTGCCAAAAATAGCATGAAATGAAACAAGAACACATCTATTTGCATGGATTTATTTTAAGAGTGGTGCAAAATAAGTTGTTTTTTTATATCTTTAACTTTAATTGGCCATTGAAGATTCCTTTTAATTAAAATAAGATCATGTGTGTACCTTACGCTGTGTCTTATAAGAAGTTTATTAGGAAAGAAAAGCCGAAAACAGAGATTCTAATCCAGAATGAACAGCAAAATCAGCATTTTACTCAAAACTACTGCTATTAGGGCATATCTAAACATGGCATGCACTAAGCAGTAACATCCTACCCTGCTCTAGTGAGCATAAATGCAGCTGTTTGCTTTTGTTTTGTCTCACTGGAAAACAACTCCTGTTCTTTTACTTGTCCCCTTCATCAATGAAATGCCAACTCCTCCAGCTGTATGAGCAAGCACCCAGTTACACATAAAAATGCTGTGTGTTACTGTCTCAAGTCTGCAGAAGGAAACAGCCTGGTACAGAATTGGACATTGTTTTAAAACTTGAGTGGGTCAACAGGCCATATTTCTTTCTAACATGCTTTCTCTCTCATCTAAAGGTAACACACTGTTTGGATTTTCTTAGCTGGATAGAACGCCCAGCTCTAGAGGAAGCAATAGGAATTCCCCAAGCCTGCCTGTCAACTTTTTACTCTGAGCAAGAGAAGCAGAATGAAGAAAAATTGACATTATGAGTGGGATGAGTGAGCTGTAAAACCACTTCAATCTCGGGTTATGAAAAGCCTCAGTTGTTACTGTGTCACTCTGCCACACAACTGAGGGTAGCAAAAGGGTTTGCCGCAGCTCTTCTACTCCTTGGCAATAGGACTACTTCAGAAACATTTCTGAAATGTTCTTGGTAGAAAGTAGCAGCCACAGGGCATTTAGGATTATTACAGAGAGGATTCTTCACACTGAAAATTGATCATGGGATGTTTCTTTCCTACATTCCTCCTTCCTGTCTTCCAGGCTACTCAAAGTCTGGCTAGTGTGGAACTGCTACGAAGTATCTGTACTAAGTCTAAACAACAAAATCTGTAGCACTGCTCACCATGTTCTTCCAGAGGCTCAAAGCCATGAAAATATAATCTTCTTCCCGAGTTTCCACTTGTGTCTTTGATGTGCTGAAGAAACCATCCCTGCTCTGAGAAATCGTAGAGAGCATGACAAAACAGAGCAACAACAAAACATAAACACAACGGTGACAATATAAGAGATCAGGGAAATATGCAGATGCGATCACATGAATAATTTGGAATAAACAACACTTGCCTTAGCTAGCTTTTACAGGCTTAAAAAAAAAAAAAAAAAGAGGAAGCATGAATAATTTGTCTTAGTAGAGCATGTTTACTTTTAAATGAAAGTGATTTAAGAGTTTGGAAGATTGCGCGCAGTGGCCTGTTGGTCAGGTGGCTTGATACTACAAATTGGAGGAAACAGAGAATCCAACAGAGACATAAGATGGCACAGGAGAAAATAACAGAGCAATTTACAAAGAAGAAAAGTCGTGTCATGGAAATTAAGTCTGGCATTTGTATATGGACCAGCAGTTAACAAAATAAGCTTGCCATAAGACAGCAAAGGAAGGTTTTGCAACACAGCAAACCTAAACTGCCTGGAAGACAAATTTCCTTCTCCCAGTCCACTTTGAGCAAAGGGAAGCAATGAAATTAAGACACGATCAAAAAGTTGTTACAGTGCTTGTGAACTGGACTGTTACCCACCACCAACCTAATATACCAATAGCCACCAAGTGTTTTATATTGGATTTTAATACTTTATTGAATGATCCATTATCTACAAAATCATATCTTCCCCTTCTCCAGATCTCAAGGTGTGTTCTACATGCCTAACTAACTTTGTCTTTTAGATAGGAAGGAGCCAGCTGAGCACTGTGCTCTATCTCATAAGACATGCTTCAGAAAGAACGGAGCAACACGCATTTACTCACCAGACTGAGCAAAAGATTTGTTTCTTGGAGAGAAGGCTGAAGAACAACAGTGAAATCATCCTTTTGATCGTACCTCTTAGACTTGAGAAGTTTTTCCCAAGCATCCTAAATGGACAACCATTTAATGAGATAAGCATTATCATGTAAAGAGTGTAATACATGTGCAATTCACTGGTTCTTAAAGTGAACTTGGATTATCCCCATCCCTAATAAACCATAATAATCAAATTCTGTAATTCAGAACAGAGACTGTAATTGAATGAAGCCATCCTATGCAATAGTTAGAAAATCCTTGTGGCTGTGAGAAAGATACACTGAATTGGCATTATTTTCTTTGAAAGGACAGTAATTTTAGTATTGTACTTACTTGCCTCCCCATCATTCTTAAAGAAATTCCTGCACAGCTGCCTTTGTCTTACTGAAAATTTCCCTCTTCTAACTTAGCATCAACAGCCAAGGTTACTGGACAATAAACCATTTCCTTCATAGGTTATAACAAACCCTAGGTTCAAAAAGCTAGACAGTCATTAGAAACTGGAAGAGATGCTAAGGTCACTCAGACATGCAGAGAACTCATCTTCATTGTTCCTGATGTGAGAATTGGAGTCAGGATTGCTGCTGATGTAGGCAAAAAAAAAAAAAAAAAAAAAAAAAAAAAAAAAAAAAAACCAGTTTCTAATCTTCCTCACTACTATCCCTCCCATAGCTTCTCACTTCTGTTTAATCTGGAAAATGAATAGACAGACATATCTAGCAACACCAAGCGACAAAAAATGCCTTACCTGATAGGACCACCTCAGAATGTTACAGTTTAGCATAGAGTGTTCGTGAACACAATTGCACTGATTCCCAGTTGAGTTGCTGCAGAGAAGATGAAAAACAGATGTTATGAACTTCTGATAAAGTAGACAGAAAGCACAAACTATTAAGGTACTGGCAAGCATATATTGAAGCCTAAATTACTGTATACACTGACAAAACTCCATTTAGATGTTTTGTTATTTTAAATGTAGAGTGATAAATATTTCCATGTCCAGAGCCTTGACCTGCTACTTTGCTTGAAAGCCTATTCAGCTGGCAAATATGCTAGACTTGGATTAGCACAGGGTTTCACAAGCCAGCAGTCTGTTCAGGCTTAAAACTGCTGCACTAGTTTTCAAACACTTTCTTTTCTATCATCACATAAGAAAATTGAACACATTCAAAACAGAAGGACTTTTGCCTCAGTTTTTGGCAAGAAGACCACCATTTAGAAATGTGAATGGAAGCTCACTGCTAAAAATTCTTAATTGTGCTAAACAGTGGCCAGACATTACCAAGTAGCTAGCTAATCTCAGTCAAATCTCTGATCTACAAGATGAGATCTCCACACTGCATATTTCTGCAGCTCACAGGAAAACTCAGACTCTCCTCCAAGGCAGCAGACAGGAACGGTATTAGATATTTGAGGTTTATTTGGTTCCAGTACAGATACACTCAGCTGAAAATTCCTGGACTGATAGGAATCTGAAAAACCTGTAGTGAGACTTGCAGGTGTAAACAGAAAGCACCAGTCAGGGTCAGACTCTCTCTCCTTTTCACAAAATTCTAGCAAAACCTGTAGAGTGTCAGTATTCCTGTTAAAATGCTTTTTTATTATAGCTGGTGAGTGAAAGAAATATGAACTCAGTACCAGCATCCTATCACAGCCTAATAGACAAGTACACAGGGGCCATTTAAGAACCTCATACAATACACAGATAGAGTTGTGCAGTTTCCTGAAAGTGGAGTTCATAAACTGTTTTTATGTTCTTAGATAACTTAAGTTTCTTCTTTTGGCCAGAGCTCATTTTTTTTCTTTGAAAGCATAATCCAGAGATGAGGATGTGCTAACCAAATACTGAAGCCTTAATCTGGGAGACGATCTGAGCCTGAGGTTGAGATGAACCCAGGAGTTTTATACTTGAGCACAAAGCATACAGACTGGTGGAACTGCTGAAACAGATAAACATAGCTTCAAGATCACATTGATAAGTAATCTTGCCAGAATTCTCCACACAATTGCTTTTGACAAAGAAAGCTTCTTCTCTGCTTATGTTTGTTGTTAAGAACATGGTTACACAGCAGCCAGACCCCCTCCTTGACTCCCCCTTCACAAAGCTTGTGAAGAACATCAAAATGAATATATTAGTACATACTGTGTCTCATGTCATAGGCATGGAAAAGATTACCAAAGTGAAACAGTGTAATCTCATCAGCTGTAAACTACTCTATCATAACAGTCCTTGTGCAAACTCCTACTCCCTGCTAAATTGGGACGTAAGCTACTCGCACTTTTCTTTAAAGGTACTGAGAGAGGGAGATGGCTGAAAGCATCTATGCAAGTCATTACCATAGAGGAATTAGCAAGTTGGAAGATCTCCATTACACCACCCAAGCCCAAGCAGTAGCTTTCTTATAGCTTCATAATTGTTTTTAAAACCAGTTAATTCCTTTTGTGAATATTGTGAGCATTGGATACCTAGGAACTTGTACTTTTAAAGAACCTCCAGAGTTTTCAATTCAAGAGTTTCAGAGCAGAAGCAACTCTGACTAAAGAACAGGGGGTGAATGGACCTTACAGTTTTGTGATCATGAATGTAGTTGAGGTGGAGTTAATTTTCTTCACAGCAGCCCATAAAATCATAGAACAGTATGAGTTGGAAGGGACTTTTAAAGGTCAACTAGTCCAACTCCCCTGCAGTGAACAGGGACACATACCACTACATCAGTTTGCTCAGAGCCCCATCCAGTCTGATCTTGAATGCCTCCAAGAATGCAGTATCCACCACCTTTCTGGGCAGCCTGTTTCAGTGCCCCACTACTCTTATCGTGAAAAACTCCCCTCTTTGAGTTTGAAACGATTTTTCCTTGTCCTATCACAACAGATCCTGCTAACGAGTCTGACTTCTTATTTCTTATAGGCCCCCTCATGTTCAGCTTGCCATTCAGCAGCATATTCCCAGTCCTTTTCAGCTGGGCTGTGTTCAATCCTTTCAGCCCCCAACTTATATGGATAGTGAGGGTTGCAGTGACCCAGGTGCAAGACCTTGCACTTGGAGTTGTTGAACCTCATGAGGTTCTCCTGAACCCACTGCTCATCCAGTCTAGGTCTATCTGGATAGAACCTTGTCCCTCAGGTGTGCTGACCACACACCTTGGTGTCACCCACAATCTTGCTGAAGGTGCACTCAATCCCACTGTTTATGTCATTTGATGAAGATATTGAACAGCATCTATCCCAGTACCGACCCATGAGAGACATCACTTTTTGCTGATTTCCATTCAGACATTCAGCCACTGACCATCACTCTCTGGATATGATCTCGCATCCTGTTCCTTGTCTGTTAAGCAGTCCACCCACCTCAAGAACAACAGACATGAAATCGGTGGCTCCTCCCTGTCCACCAATGCAGCTACACCACCACAGAATGACACTAAATTGATCAGACAGAGGACTTGCCCTTGGTGAAGCCACGCTAGTTGTCTCGTAACATCTCTCTCTCTTCCATGTGCCTTAGTGTAGCTTCCAGGAAGATCTGTTCCATGATCTTTCCTGGCACAGAGGTGAGGCTGGATAGGTCTGTAGTTCCCTGAATCATCATTTCTATTCTTCTTAAAAGAGGATGTGACATTGCCTTCTTTCCAGTCCCCTTCACCTTGTCATGACTTTTCAGTTGAGAATGGCTTGGTAACTACATCAGCCAGCTCCCTCAAAACTCTCATACAGCACTGCCTTTAGGACTTGCAACTAAAATGCTGTTGAACAGTGCTTGCAGTGCCAAATATTTCTATCTTTTCCTACTATCCCACCCAGTGAGTAGGGGGGAGATGGAAGAAGGGTGGGAGAGAACACAGCCAGCACAGATTACATGAGCTGACCAAAGGGATATTCCACAAAATGTAAGGTCACGCTCGGAAATAAAATTTGATGTAGAGGAAGAAAAGGGACATTTTGGATTCTGAGGTCACTGTTGCTTGGAGACAGAAGGATATTAGTCCACTTATTCGAAGTAGAATTATTACCTTTGAATCATTTAGTTCCTCACATCTTTCCCCCTCTCTCCTAATGTGTTAAACTTTCACCTTTAACCTGGTTTTATCTTAAGCCACATGATTTTGCTTTTATTCTTCCTTTTCTCTCTCATCCTTCTATAGCATGGTAAAAGGGGAAACAACAGAGAGGCTGCGTGGTTTCTTGGGGTCAACTCACCCCTACTGCAGTATGCACTCTTTAAACATAGTATCCAAACTGATTAAGTTAAAGCCCTTACTTCTTGTAAATCCATGCCTTCAGAGAGAGTGCATCAGAAGCAAAAGTTGAAATCTAAAAATCTGTGACATACTTTGGCATCAAGGGCAGAAAACTATTCAGAAGTCTACCTGATTGGTATAGAGACAGTACACACACTGAACAATAAACAAAAGTAGGAGACAGTGTTAAGAATTTAAGAGGAGCCTCTGTTACCTGGCATTTTGAGGATCTTGGCACATGAGAAAGGAAGTTGTGATCTCAGTGGAATCTACCAAATTTACAAAGGCTTTGGGAACCTGCAGTGATAAAGTAAAAATTAATGACATTAACATCTGCTGTAGGAAATCATAAGTTACTATTTCTGCCACTTGCTAGAATCTACAACTTGTGTTACCTCAGAGCTAGGATTCTGTCTTCATAAAATCAGTGATCTGAGTCTTTGCCAGTTCCTTCCTGAATCCTACTCCTATGCCTGCCATCTAGTATAACCTGAGTCATCATTTGTGAAATACTCATGACAATGATTTCTTGACTGATACCTAGAAGCTCATTTTTACATGAACCAGATGGCCACTAACCAACTAAACTGAACTCAGATGAGCAAAGAGCTACTATTTTTGTGTCAATATGTCAGTGCAATGCTTGAGGATGAAATATCCTGTGTAATAGCACAAGCACTCACATATCTCACCTCACTTCTCCCATAAAGGATAAAGCAGATTTCCATTTCCATACTGATATTTCACTTTTGTGAGTGCACGTATACAGATTCTGCAAATAATAGAGGAGGGAATCTGAAGCAGATATATGGGTAGAACTTCACCCATACGCAATATTTGTCAGTCAGTCTGGAAAGAATGAATGTCTGTGTCCTGATGTAATCAAACTGGAGCACATGTAGAATACCCATCAGGCTGTCAATCCAATAACATAAGATTCTTGGAAATAGCTACTGAAATACTTCAGATAAATAGTCTGTTGTAGTGTCTATGCATCTTTATCTAGCTTACTGCTCATTAGTAGACTAGTACTCAGGACAGAACACTTCCCAGAATTCATCCTAGAGAAATCGATCAGCTTTCATTCAGCCAGCTAGAAATACTGAGGTCTTAAAATGGACACAACGGCAGAAAAAAAGACCCAATAGATATTATACAGATCTTTAATTTATTATTTTTTTTTTTCCTGGTATAAACAAGTCTCCACTTAGCATTTAGCAGCTGGTACACTGCATAGATTGCTTCACATATCCAATAATTACATATATTTTCATAAAGACCACTATTAGGAAGGAAAACTTCCAGATCTAGACTGATCTAGTCCATTTTTCATGCAAATCACTTTAAAAATACAAGGTGCAGACTAAGTAGCACATCAGTCTGATTAACAAAGCTAAGCTGTTAACTATCTGTCCTTTCTCTTTGCATGCATCAAATTTTTAAAGCACAAATAAAACACTTACTGGCAATGAATAGAGCGAGAGGATTAAAGTCAATGAGATTTGTGTTGTGAATCACTTGAACACTGATACAAGCCAAAGTTCAGAAAGATAGAAAAAAAAAATTCGCCAGAGGATTCAGGTATTGAAAACTGATGAATACATCTTACTTCTTTATATAAAAAGTCTAAGAGTTCTTGAAGTTTTTCCAGGTTGTCCAATATGCAATTCTTCTGTAAATGGAATGAGAAACAGCTTTAAAAAAAATGAATAGGAGAACTGTTCTACTACTGCATCTTAGATTTGGGATTCCAAATCAAGTACATGTTTCTAAATACAAAAGACTTCGTGGAGCAGAAGCTCATGTTACTGAATAGCATCACTCCAATCTTCTAGAACCAGCTACTGCTTTGGTCCACTATGGCAAAGGATAGAGCTTGCAAAAGTGATTGAATCACACACTTTGATGGCTAAACCACCCCATGAAAACACTACCGGTTGTGTGAAGGCACAAGAAGAGCATGGGTTTTCAGCACTAAAGAAAACTGTGATCAGTTTCCAATCATTTTGGAAGTCCAGCATCTGGAAGAAAAATAAACAAACAAATTAAAAGGAGTATGATGGTAAGAGTCCTATTTGCCATCCTTTCTTTCATGCATGATTTAAATCAGCAAGACAAAACAGTAGTCCACTGCCCAACCCCAGATGCTTTGATCCATTCTGTCTGACTCATCAGCTTCTCTCTACAGTAGGCAGCAAATAGATGGTTATCAACCAAATCCTGCCATTAAAGATGAATGCACACCAACAAAAATCCAAGGATAAAACCAGAAATTGCAGCTGCCATTGAAGTTCACTGGAAATGGGCACACACTGCTGAGCACAAAGCTGTATGCTGCTTCTTTCTAACCCTGATGAAGTTTACTGACAGATTAACATTCTTGAGCTGCTGAGACCGGTTCATCCTGGTGGGATGCAGACTTGAGCAAAAATCTAAGGACTAGAGCTCTGCCCAGCTGTCCTGAGCTCGTTAGGCAACATCTGCCAAACACAAAGAGTGTTGGTTAGAAGCCTTCAGTTCCATAAAAACTCATGCTAAGCTCATACACATACAGTCTTGCGAGCTCCCTGCACAGGGAGTAGGTAACAGCAGAATCACTTTGGCAGTTATATATGCAAGTTATGTAAATATCATTTTACAAAATAACATGCCTGAGGGTTGAGAACAGAAGAAAAATGAGTACTTAAAACTCCAGGGTGGGATTTTCAAAGCATTCAGCCATGAGTGATAGTACAGTTCTCACCAGCATCAACCACTGATATCAACCAAAGCATATCTCAAGCTTTTTGAAAATACGATCCTAAGATAGCAGGAGGAAGAGATAAATATCAAGAATTACAATTTTGGGTTGGCTTCTCAGAAACACTGGCACAGTTACAGAGCGTAGATAGAGGTCTCACATCCTTAAGCAATACAAAAACAAAAATGTTGGCTTCCATGCCAACCTCATCAGCCTCTTCTGGCAAACATAAAGCAGGTGAGATATTTTCAAGAACAAAACTCCATACCTCAAAAGAGTACAGAACTGATTCTATTTACAGATAGACCACAGTCTGTTAAGCTCAAGAAACAATATGTCCTATTTTAAGGGAATGTTTAGGTGGTGTTTAAGGTATTTCATCACATTTCTTCCTTTTCCAGATTGGAGACCAAAACTCTCATAACAGTCCTGTTCTTTAAACACACCTGGTTCTCTTTCATGAGCTTCACTATTTCTCCAGCTTGATCCAAGAGGCCTCTGAAAAGCAGAAAAATAGAAACTATCAAGGCATCAGCAAGGGTAAAGCTTTGGCAGATTTTTACTATGAAGTCAACATTTGAAACATCAGGTGGGATTCATCTTTTCACTCCTAAATGTGTAAAAATTAGATACTTGTCTGAGTTATACAGAAAGCCTGTGGTGATTAGCTCACATTGAGACATCTCACTTTCGGATGTGCATTTGGAGAGATGAAAAGAGCAGACATACTTCTAAGCCATGACAGGGTCTGACCCCGGGAAACCTGTACAGCCTGGCACTGAGCATATTCTGTGTTCAGTGAAATTCTCCAGCATGAAACGCATCTACCCTCCACTTTTCCAGATATAAGTGAACCCAGCCAAAAACCCCCCAGACTTACATTGTTTGACCGTCTGATGCTGCTCCCATTGTGACAGGCAGAGGAGACTGGTGCAGGACCGAAGGATTAAAACTGCTAATAAGAGCTGAATGACATACACAGGTCAGGTGTGCTACTCTGCAATTGCATTATAAACAAAGCTGAACCAGGCCAGAAAATGTAGGATCTGAGGGATCTGTTGGCAGGCATTAGAGGCTCACCCAAGCTGCTCTGCAGCTGTTTTGCTGGTGCAGCTCCTAAGAACTGCAGCTCTGACATCTGAGTTTGCCTCCAGACTCAGGTGAGAAACACTCACCCCACCTCTTACGTCAGCCACAAGTACAGGCAGATTTAAATACAAGCAGGTATAGAAATCAACCTACTGAGAATGGGAGGCAAGTCAAGACTCCCTTCACAACAGCCAGCTTATGGATGATGAATTCACACGTGGTGCACCTAAGGCAGCCTCAGTGTAAGCCCCTGAGCATATGGCAGCAGAAAGAGCACTGGACAAGCAAATTCACACAAGATCTCACTTGGCTAGCATTGGCAGTATGCACAGTGGAGAAACACCAGCAGGGACTGGGGCTATCCACACATCCTGTTCAAAGCCAGCACAGTAACTCACCCTATGTTGCACTCACACTCACTCAATGCACCTTTCCTCAGGTTCCCCTCACAGTCCCATGCTGCACTTTTGTTGCACACGCACCACATCCCAGCCAAGCCCCTGACGGTCAGCCAGCACTCCATTCAGTTAATTTGCTTAAGTTTGTGTGACAGCAAGACACACCTGCCAAGACTTCCACACTCACTTCAGGGAGGCTCTTTCCTGTGCTGTAGAAAGGGAAGAGAAAACAGGAAGTTGCTGTTATCCCATTTCTCAAAGAAAAGTTACATTACAGCACAACCTCAACATATTGCTAGCTAGTCTACAGCTTGGAGCATGTATTCATAGCAGCTGCTGAAATTAAGAATGGGGCCTTTCTCTTCCTAAAATCATAACATCATCAGCTTCTGCTGAGTCTCAGATCTCCATTCTCTCTATTCACTCTACATGTTGCAATAATTGTCCTTATGCATATACACAGGCAGAGCCAGGACCTCTCTTTGTGTATGCACAAGCAGACACGGATGTACATACAACTATTGAAAAACAGCAGTCCTTTAAAATTTGTCTTTGCAGGGTCAAATCCTCGCCTGGAATGCCTCAAAAGAGTTACACAGATTTGCATCTCTGAGGCTTAACCAGATGCTTCTGATTTATATATGCTAAGAGGGCAAGAAAGAAGAAGGCGGTGTAGAACTTGTCCATGAACATTGGGAATCATTCAGGCAGAGGACAGACAGGGTATCAGAGCTCTTGGGTTCTATTTTTGCTTTGATAAATCTCCACGTTCTGGTCTCTAGTTAGTGGAGGACATTTACTACATAGGAGTAATCTTAGAGTAACGAGTCTTTAAGGTTATTGCAATCCTAAAGTAGTTGCAGATCTTGAACAAAGAATTTCTGTTAACTAAGGAATGGGGAAGATCCAATGTCTCAAAATCTTATCTATTTAAATAGGCTTTCTTTTCCTTCCTAGATAACAGCAAAAATTTTATTGTGCCTAACACTGTATAAATCAGTATAATGAAATGAATCAATTGTAGCAACTCATTTTTACCTTTGGAGCAAATCTTCATGATGAATGCTGGATCCCAGTGGCTATGAATAAGCAGGCAATAAGCATGTCATTAAGCAAGGTTACACTTTGCTTCCTATTGTACTCTTCTCTTTTCTTATACGTTTTCTATATACTCATTTCCATTATGCTTCAGTTTGTCACAGATTTAGTTTATTTTCCAGGGCTGTCATTTTCAGCATTTCCTTCTTACAATGTGTTCTCATAGTCTAGTCTTTTTTCTTACTTCTATTTTTTTTGCTTTCATTGATGAATTTATTGCATGTGGCTTAAAATAAAACATGACTAACTTAACTCAAATTCAGTCAAATGAAATGCTGTTCTAAACCATATTGAATTGCTCTCAATCTATTCCTTTTCAACAAGGGATGTGACCTGAAGTCACTAAGATAATTTACACGGATGGCACTCTGCCAATATGGTACCTGATGAAAAAAAACCTCCTTAGACAGAGGAATTTCATCGATTTCAAGGAGTCCAGGAGGAGACAGTGAAATGTTTGCTCTAAAAAAGTATACATTCATTAGCAGAATATCATTTATACATTCATTATATGGCACCACCCACAGGCAATAAAAAAATCATCACCACAAAAAAAAAAAGACATGCTCTGAAGTGCCACACGTCCAATATGGGCAAAGAATTGTCAAATTTAAGAAAATCTTTTCTCCTAAAGAGGGAGGTACTTGCAGAGAGTCCAAGAAAGCTGATCTTTAATGGAAAGCTTTAAGACAAGGAAAAGTATGACATCTTAATGAACACCAATTCAAATTACAAAGTTGTTTTGTGATAAGGGAGAACCTTCCCCATTTCTTGAAAGTTATATCTCTAGACCAACTCCCATTTTTGCCCAATAAATACACTTCTATGCTTTCTCAAAGGTTGGAAATCGTAGTTAAATGTTTTAAATTGGGCCTTAAAACTATTTCAGATATTTACTTCTGTTATTAAGGCAAGTTAAAATTACCCAAATCTAACTACCAGAAGAGGTAGGATAACCTTACTTACTGATTTATACATCAAAGTTATATATTTATGATTCATCCAAAGCTTTTTCCTGCAGGACAGAAACGCTTCAACAGGATCAAAAGTCTACTGCATCTCTTGATAATTTGTCCTAATGGCAGTCATCACAAAAACTGTACATTTTTTCAGTTTGAGTTTTCCTAAACGCTTCTTCCAGTAATTTGATCTCTTCAGCTCATTGTTAGGAAAATCCAAGCACACTAATCAGATAGCATGGTTCTGTGTAAGAACACCGTGATCAAATTTCTCCTGCATGAAGTCAGCTGGCTATTTTTAGATTCAGAGTATACTGAAATATTGAACATTCAGAAGTTATTTCCAGCCATTTTTCAGCAGAAAACTGTAATGCTCATGGAAAGTTTTAAGTCCTAAATGCCCTCGCTGGGACCCCAAATTTTACCATCAGCTCAGAGTCAGAACAGAGGAAATGGGTCACGTTCAGCACAGTTCATGCATGTACTTACTGTTTGCAAACTTCCTATTGCAGTGACTACTTTAATGTCAGCTGGCCTCAGAGTATGAACTGCAAAAATGTTGAAAATTGGGTGAGAAAAAAGAAGTAAATTTAAAAGAAAGTTACATTCGCTAGTATATTAAAACATGGCAAAACTGATTAAAAGCATGCAGGAAGAAGTCCATACTGATCTTTTGGACTAGTAGCTTTAAATCAGGCAGAGAGAATGAGAAACTTCACTTAGACATTCAGTAAATGCTTCAGCTGCACTGAAACATTCAACCATCAAGCAAGAAGAGACCACAAAGACAGTGGTGAATGATTTAAGCAATACCAGAATCCTCAGCAGCTGAAGAAACAAAAGTATTTTTATGATCATAATAAAAACCCTATAGATGTCACAGAGCCTCTCTCCATCACTTTAGAGACATCACACACAAATAAAGCCTCTCAGACCAGCTCATTTCCTTCGCTCCATATCCATTCTGAAATAAGTGTGGAATAATTGTGGAAAGGATAATATTAGACACAAACCTGAAGATGAAGGACTCTCAGGTGATGTCACATGCTCGCATGAAAACTGGAAGCCTCCTAGAGCCTTTGACATGAATAAATATGGTCTTATTTCCAAAAAGAAATTGTCAGAATGAGAGGACATAGAGGCTCTATTTTCCAACAACAACAAGCTCTTACTGATGTAGCAGAAATTTTGAAGAACAATTGCACCTCTGCTAGAAATACATGGGAACACAGCTCTGGACAGCTCTTCAAATCCACTCTTTCCAAACTCTACACTTGTTACTCAGCTTTCTTACCAAATTCCTACTTAGCAAACAATAAAACGTGCGGAACACAACCTATAACCTTCACTGTTGTGAACAGAAAATGCTTAATCTAGGAGATCCCAAAAAATGAGCTTCTGCATGCATCTTTGTGTGCCACAAGGTACACAGTGTACAAAACAAAAAGCCACAGCTCAAGCATGAAGCAGGAAAGGAAACACGAACCAAATATATCACCAATATTCTGGGCCCCTGGCAACAGGCAGAATTTCCATGTGAACACAGAAAATAATAAAGAGGAAAATAATGAAAGAAAGACCTGTATTTATGGCAAGGACATGAGTGATATGAATAAACTCAGCACGAGAGACAGATGACTATCAGTAGGAACAATTATTTCATGCCCTCCCGCATACTGACAATAGGCACGGTCCATCTCTAAGACCTTACAGAAAGACTAAAGACAACAACCTGCTTCTAAAAGAGCAACAGAGCATCTTGGAACAAGTGCTAACCACAGTCAGCCTATGTACAGGATGTGCAACCTAATAACAAGAGGTGCTCAGAGAAACTTATTTCCTGGTGAGGTATCGTAATCTTGCAACTGCAGTATCACACCATTGAGTCATTTCTTTGCATTTATTCTTTGCAGAATTCAACAGTTTAGCACACTAAGCTCTTCTTCCACCTGCCTCAGAGGAAGTGACAGCCAAAATGATGAAGACAGATATCGAAAAAAGGAGAAGGAAAAAAAAAAAAAAGAAAGAAATCTGTTCTCATAATTTACCTTTAGTTTCCCCTGTTCTTCCAGGAGATCTTCTGTCTTTCCTTTAAAATAAAGTAAAAGAAAGAATAAGGAATTGCACAATTTTTAAACTTAGAACCAGCCTTCAGAAAACAATAAAACTAAAACCACACAATCCCTATGAGGAGTAACTTTTCTCCTCTTTCCTGTTTTCCAAAGGTGAAGCTTGCTCCAACACCAAGTATATTCTCTTAGTTTTGTGTATACTAATGTAAGATTTTAGTTATTATAGTCAGATGAGATTTGTTGAAATTAGCAGATTACAAATAAGTCATATACACAGGTGATTAACTTCATCTTCCACAAGCCTTAAAACCTAGTTTTTCCAGATTTCCTCTTCAGCCATCATGGAATGGTTTGGGTTGGAAGAGACCATAAAGCCCATCAGTTCCAACACCCTGTCGAGGTCAGGGCTGCCCCCCACCAGGTCAGGATGCCCAGGGCCCCATCCAACCTGGCCTTGACTCCTCCAGGGATGGGGCATCCACAGCCTCTCTGGTCAGCCTGTGCCACTGCCTCACCAACCTCTGAGTAAAGAATTTCCTCCTAATATCTAATTTAAATCTCCCCTCTTCTAGTTTAAGATCATTCCCCCTTATCCTGTCACTATCTGTCCATGTGAAAAGTCAGTCTCCCTCCAGCTTATAAGCTCCCCTCAAGAACAGGAAGGCTTCAGTGAGGTATCCCCAGAGCACTCTCTTCTGCAGACTGAACAAGCCCGACTCCCTCAGCCTTTCTTCATAGGAAAGGTGCTCCAGCTCCTCTGAAGCTGCTCCAGCAGCGCTATATCTTTCTTGTGCTGGGGGCCCCAGGCCTGGAAGCAGTACTCCAGATGGGGCCTCAGAAGGGCAGAAAAAAAGAGGGAGTGTTATTTCTCCTGTATTATGGTGGATTTTAATTTTGTTTCTCAAAAAAGGAGGGGCCTATCTGCTTTCACTGTGAGAGGTACAAAATACCTAGGGCAACTAGTAAACATGTAATTCCCATTAACAAAAGGAGATTTTGCAAACACCAAGAAATTCACGTGTGAGTCAGTCCCTAGTTTTTATGCCTTAGAAGCGCAGCCTAGACTTACATTAGCATGTGCAAGCTGAAACTCCTTCAGAAAGGAGCAATTCACATTAATCTACATCTTCCACAGCCACAGAGCAACATCACACTGTTATGTGATTGCCATAGTGATAGAGAAACTAGATTCTTGTCCTAGAATGCTGACAGATAATGTAGCCTGTTAGAGCCAGAAGTCAGGACTGCAGCTATTTCAGCAAACACCATTCTCTTTCCTTGAGTATATACTTGGATTTGTAATCATCAATTTGAGGTTATCCTAAGATCTCCACAAAAGGAGATTTTCAGCTGAACTTCAAAGTGTGCTGAGAGCTGTCCCTGCTTGCCACACCAAAGCCACCAAAGTCCTGCTGTCTTTTCTCCAGAAGCTAACTTGAGAATATTTAGTTGTTCTGCTGCATGCTTCTGCTTATACGTCCTCCTTCTTTCCACATCAAAAAGTAAATGGAGAGCCAACTCAGCCCAGCAGGGGAGATATCCAGGCTTAGACTGTTTGATCTCCTCTCACGTGGACGTTGCTTCATAAGTCTGAACTCTCTTCTCATTTATCCTCCTCCTAGTGTTTCTCATTTTACTTTCAACTTGAAAAGGCTAGACAGCCCTCAAGAGGTGAGTGAACTAGACTTACACACAGCTCTAGGAATGCATTTTTTGTTCTCTCTCTGATTCCTGACATTATCTCCTTGATTGCTGGTAACACTGTGTTGATGTCCTCAGAGAGCTATGTACCATGAAGCAGTACCTAACTTAGAGTTTCACCATAATCTACGTATAGCTAGCACAAGATTTGCCTGCCATACATTATTTTCAGTTTGAGCATCCCGAGTATTTTCCATCAGCTAGCCTATGCCCTGATCTGATGCTGAAATAAGCTGAAAGCACCTTTTCCAGCACAGGCAACAGCCTTTTCCAGCAGGTTCCATCTCCTTTCTTTTCTGTCTGAATATTTATAATTCATTTCTTTATTCCATGGCTTTTAATGAGAGTCCACAAAAGTGCTTTTGTCCTTGTAATTATTTAGCTTCTTCAGGAGTGTACTTGGTCAAAAGATTTTCAGAAATCCAACTGCACTTACCACTGCAGGTCCCCAGATCCTTCTAGCAGAGAATCTATTCTAAAATCTAGATTCACATTTGCCTTTTTTAATTCCTGACATCAATGCTGACTGAAGAAATGCTGATTGATAACAACACTGTTAACATGTACACACATTCACATTTGTTTAGCTCACTCCCTTGTGTGAATATCATCTACTTCTGGCAGTTTGTTGCTATTCATTATCAATTCGTTTGGGGATTTACTAGCTCCTCCAGCTTGTCCCCTCCCCAGAAAGGATCTTAGTGCAAGGTCTTTTTTAAGCTCTTGTGCTTAAACACATCACGGGGGAGGGAATAAATAATAATAATAGTAATAATAATAATAATAATAATAAGTATTTTCTGTTGAGCTTCAGACCTTATTTTTCGTATGTACCAGGACTTCAGATTCCCTGTTTCAGATGTATTTTGAAAGAGAATCTCTTATTTTTTTTTTCCTTTAGACATGATTCCTTGAATCCCCTCAGATTCATTTTTGGCTTGCCTGACTATACTTTAACCAACCAGAGCATACATTTAGTTTTCTTTGTTTGTTTTGGATTTATGCTTTCTATAGGATGTTTTTTTGACCCTGCTTCTCCCAGCATTATAGCTATTCTATGACTCTATCATTTAATAATTCTAGTTTGTATTTTAAATTTTTTCCAAATCCTCTCCCTCTGCCTTCCTCAAAATAAGTGTTTTTCTGAGTTTTTTTTTTCCAAAATCTGGGAGAAAAGCTCTATTCTTTCTTCCCTTGATTTCATAGTTAACCTGTTTCTGCTAATTCTTACAGGCTCTATCAATCCACATTTACTCCCAAATCCCAAAGTTTTCTCAGGAATTTCAGTCACAGTGCAACTTTTTTTCCAAATTAAAAAGCCAAAGCATGATCATTTCTTCCATTTATAATAATAGGAACCAAAGCCTCCAAATAGCTGGGTGATTTTTTTTTTTTTTAAAATCAGAGAACCTGACGGTCCTCCAAAGATATTTATCCTCACAGCATACTGTTAAGGTAGAGCACTACTGTTATTTATCACAGCCTTCTTACTGGCAGGAAGCTCAAGCGAGAAGCCAAGACAGGCACAATATTTGTAGTCCTAGATCACCTACAAAATTCAGGTACCCAGTACCATGTATGAATTTCACATAACCAGTAAGGGTACAATGCTTTCTCCAACTCCAGCCTTTCCACCCCCTTCTCACTGACTCTTTTTTTTTGTTTTGTTTTGTTACAGTATTTTGCTCAGATTATACAGAAAGTCTGGAGGAAACAGAAATCTGAACAGTGATGCCCTGGGTGTCAGAAGATTGCCTACCCATCCAAACAATTCAATGCCACTGAAAAGAAAATGATCACAGGTACAAATTCAAAGAAAAACCTCAGTCTCTTGCTCAAACTTCTGCACAGTTTTGGAACAGATCTCACCATTAGTTAATCATTGGTGCTTTTCTCATAAGAAAACTTCAGCGTCTACCTAAGATGAAATCACTCCCCAGAGCAGTGCGAAACAATGCACGTATCTCTATCTAAAATGATCAAACGTATCCCCAAATCACATGCAAGACCACAGTTTTACTTTCCTATTTTCTTCATCCTGCTTAAGGATTTCTGCTTTATACCCACCTTGCAACAACTAAAAACATAGGTTCCTAAATACTGCATAACAAAAATTTTCAAAGCACTTTTCAATTCTTACCTTCTGAGGAAAAACACCAAAGAAAACACAGGCCTAACAATAGCTTCATAAGTGCTTCTATGAGCAGGTAAAATGGAGTGCTGTGGGTTACACTTTATGGCTGCTAGAAAACAAATTCTCTTCTTTTTCCTCCTTTATATTCTACCAAGCTGATAACTCAGCAGCCATAAAATTTATTAGCCTATTTACCTTTGGAAAGCAAAGCCACAATGATAACATTTGCATTTCTTATTTCAAAGAGCTCTGCAACCTCAGTTTATGAATAGCCCTATCCACAGGTCAAAAAAGGAAAGAAGTGGCACAGCAGTTCCAGTTTCTCTTTCCCCCCCATGTTGCTCATCTTTTCTATTCATGAGGAATTACCACATGATTTAGCAGAGAAGATGGCAGCTGAGAGCAACGGTTCTTTTTGGGTTTCTGCCAATGATAAAAGGAATATGTAGAACATCACATGGCTACTAGATATCTTGTATTGAACGAACTCTCCATAAAGACTTCCATAGTTATCATACAGCATAGATATCGCCTTCACGTTACTTTCAAAATGCTTTAAAAGCTTATTAGGGTCACATGGTGCAAGTCAAGCAAATTTTCTCACAGAAAATAATGAAATCAAATGTTCCATTAAGGCTTCTCCCTGTGTTCAGGGGCAGCTGGCCACTTTGCAGGGCAGCCACCTCAGCAAGTATCAGCACATAAGTCATGTGGGTCAACTTCCAGTCAAGTCAAGGGTCTTCTACACAGCACAATAATTCACTATCAGTCTGTCTCTACTACATGTGGAAGAAGGCTCAGCTCCTGGGTCTTACAGAGCAGCTAAATTCTAAGTAGAATGCAGGTGGTTGTACTCTTCTCCCCTGCCTCTGCTCCTTCATAGCCTTCAGACAGCCTTGTACTGCATCTGTCTCTCTTCCACTAGCTTCGTAACCACCACATATTTCTAAAAGATGATTAAACTCACTGATACTCCAAAAACCTAAGTTAAATTGAGTCCAAGAAGATTATGAAGAACATGAAAGGGCACCACAGCAGAGAACAAGTGGACTACAATCTGATTAGGGAGAGAATAGCAATAGTGAGGAGAATAAGCAGAGATGGTAAGGGAAGTAATGCAAAGCCAGTACTGTACCATCACTTCTGGCAGTAAGCACTTTAAAGAAAACCTCTACAACTTAGCTTGTGGAATATAAGCCATTCTTCTGGAGAATTTTCCATTAACGTAGTCTTCATCACAGGCATCTGGCAAGACAGAGCACTTCTGAGAAGTGGAATAACTAACTCAACAAACAGAATTTCACACCAAGTTTACCACAAACAGGTGTGATCCTAAGGCCCAGGCTGACCAGATTCATGCAATAGTTTTCCCAGTTTGAACAAGAACCATGACCTAACAGCTAAAGCTCAATATGTCCAGCTCAGGATATACCAAGATTATAGAGCACCGTAGGCACTCCAGCAGTGCAGAGAAATTACTGTATACTCACATAACAAGTGTATATCTAAGAAGACAGTAAGACTGGATCATTGTGTATAGGCAGTCAACACAAGTATCAAGTGTTTGAGCAAATAAGCCTAGCTAGAATGCTACCATGGTAGACCATTCACTTTTGCAGATTTGAAGGACACACACAAGTGACTGCTAGATCTAGACTGCTAGATGACAATATTATGCTCCCAAGTAAGACTCTTGCTGTATCTCAATTACAACATTAAGATCTGACCTCTGCAGAACAGCCCACTCAGCCATAGCACTGGAAATGCTCTCTGTCCTCTTATGAGCCTGTTGACACCCAAGTAAAGCTTCTGCATAAAGAATAGGAGACTCAGAAGGGCAACTGCTTGAGTAAATATCTTAAAATGCTTAAACAATTCACTCACACCCCTGATATTCCAGGCAGTCTAACTTATCATTCAAAGGGCTTTTTATTGTCTTATGACTGAAATTCAGTATTTCTAAAGGAAATACATTGGAGATAGGCCTTGCATCCACTTCACCTTGAAAAAAAAAAAAAGGGAAAGTAAAATCAATTCTGGATAAGAGCAGCTATTAAACAAACATACTAGCAGGAATCTGCACAGACAGGGGAAAAGCTCCTCCACTGCTTGATCTCAAACCTCAGCCCAGTACAAACACGCTAGAGACCTCACAAGCCCAAACAACTGCTCACCTCCAACACAGCAGCAACTTTGAAAGAAGGGAGCTTGTTCCACTTAGGAGTCTCACAACCTGAAATGTGTTTTGACACTAACTTCTTTTACCCACAGTAAGTAACGAAAAACTCAAAGTTTTCGCTCTGTTAGATCAGCACAGAGGCCAGTAGACCCCTGGGCTGGGTTCCTGAAATAGGGTTCCTGGGGCACTGGTAGGGTTGATGAAGCCTCAGGTGGGGCTGGTCAAGGTCGTTATGGTATGTGAGTCACCATAGCATTGTGTAGGTGTAAGAGTTACACTCAGTGGTCTTTATCATTAAGTACAAGGGTTTGTGGTAGCTTCACTCCTCAACAGAAAGTTCTCTTTATCAGTAAGTCTGAGAAACAGTCTCCCCAGTGAACTGGAAGTGTTTAGAATCTTAGAGAGACTGTCTCTTTACCATACATCAAGTAAAAGGTGGAAAAAGGAAAGGAGGTAACATTACTTCATACATTTGCAATAAACCGAAGAAGAACTTAGCCTTTAGACTCTGTGATGAGCTCCAGAAGGAGAACAGTACTAACTTTGAGGCTTGTAAGTCCTCTGTAAAGACTTCTTCCCACCACCAAAGCATCAAAATAGCTCCTAGATTGAATAGCAAATAGCAGGTGGCAGCAATGATCAAAGAAGCTGGCAGAAGAGAGAAGAGAAATTTTCTCACAGTTATGGGAGGTGTCAGAGATAAACCAAATCCTTTGCACTGCTGCGAGGGCATAGCCATACCCTGCAGAAAGTGTGGGGAGCTCCAGCCCATGAGCCAAGCCGCAGCTGACAGCATTTGGGAGTACTCCACAGAGCTGCAGCCATTTAGATAACTACATAATGATCCACACAGAAGTTCTGCCTTGCCTGAATGCTGCCGCTCAGACACCACAGATAGTAGGATGGACTTTGTACCTGATCCTGCCTGAGCAATGCCAGTCTTCTTGTCAACTGTTTGGACAGAGAAAGCTGACGATACAACTGCAAGGAAGCACTCTGTGTGGAATATCTTGGTTAAGAGCATGTTTTATGCTTTTGCATTTTCTCCAGCAAACGTACCTCTTTTGCATGTCTGGGCCCTAAAAAGTATAATGGCACAAAAACAAAAGTCAAGCTGTAAAGCAAGCAGCACCCAAACACATATTCAGATACAAGCACTTGAATGTTCCTGACCCATCGCTGTTTTTAGGTAGCTTATAATAATCTTAGAGCCATTAAGATTGGAAAAGATCTCTACGATCATCTAGTTCAAATATTCACCTACCACCAATACTGTGCATTAAAACATGTTCCTTGTTGCCGTATTTACACGTGCCTTGAACACCTCCAGGGACTTTGACTCCACCACCTCCCCAGGCAGCCTATTCCAGTGTCCAACTGTAACTTAGTTGACATGATGGAAATAGAGTAATATATTACTGCCTTACCTCTTGTACCTGGCATAGGAGCTATAGCTGGGAAAGCCAATGAATTTCTTTACCTTGCCTGTAAGTTCTGCCTTATCTGCTTACTTAAATGAACTTTTTCCTGCAATTCTTTTAATCATACAAGATATTGAAAACCAGGAACTTTGATAATGACAATATAAGCTATAGGACCAGCTTTTAAAAAATACAAAATAATGAATGTATAACTGCACATTAAAAGCAAAAAAAAAAAAAAAAAAAAAAAAAAAAAAAAAAAA